>NW_028292569.1:8104113-8424947 GCF_029948245.1 Actinia tenebrosa | reverse complement strand
ACTGTGGCTTTCAAACTTGTTGTGCACATCTTGAGAGAGTAAATAATGTATGGACAAAAAAATGCCTAATTGCACAATAAAATTTTTAATAGGTTATTCACTGGGTATAGGGTATTCACTGTGATGATCAACATTCTAACACAACAGTTAATGTGCTAGATATTTAAACATACCTTGTATCAAAAATGATGTTCTGAATCTTCATTAATATAAATCAAAACATCAATGTAGAGCTATATTGCAATCAAAACAACAGTAAAAAATATTGCTTCTTCAGACTATTATATTGCCTCTAAAAAAATATGTATATATTAAGCATAATCTAATACCAAAATTATTAATTATTGGCAAAGAAATGTATTTTTACTTATTCCATTGTTGTTAATTCTTATCTATAATTATGTAATTATGTTTCATCAAATATTTTTTCTCAAGTCATTTCTAGTATTATGAACTAAATGTACTGTAATTGTAACGATTTCCATCACCACGAACAAATGTAAATACAATAAAATTTCTTTCTTCAATCTCAGACTTCACATATTGATCTCCAATTAACTTATATTCTACTATAGGATTAGATTTGGAAAGCCAGTAGCGAACTGTTCCTTTAATTACAAAGGCAAAGTCTCCATTACCATTAAAAATGCGCTCATCCCACTTTTTACCAAGGAAATTGTCAATGAGTCTGTTGGATGGTAGCCCGTAAATAGTCTTTTGTCTTTCTTTAATACCTCTTACTACTGTGGCAAGTCCTCCTTCAAACACATCTGGCTCAACCCTAAGCTCTATGCGTACAGCTGGATCATCCCTTCGACCAGAAAACAATTTTCTCTTGATTTCCCGATATAATTGTCCATGGAATATTTCTTGTCTATCTCCAATTGAATCTGCGGAAGGTATATTCAGCTTTTCATGACGAACAAAGGGAAAGCTTGCTCCATCTCCAAAAGATTTTCACTCGTCATACTTTGTACTATACCCAACATAGTGGATTTTTATTCGCTTCTTTGACTTATCTACCTCAGTTACTACCACGTCATAAAGATTATTGTCTTTCTTTGACGATTTTCTTTGCTTTGAAGCAAAATCCGAGGAAAATTCCTGCATATACCTCACTGGAAATTTTGACTCACGTTTTACACGAGTCGTGTCCGCCATTTTGAAAATCCATATATGGGATTGATTCGCATGCGCAGTACATTAAAATGTGTCCGCGTAGGCCTAGGCGCTAAAAAGAGCAAATGTTCATAAATGTATGGAATAAGTTTGATATGATATATCTCATATTGGATGAAATCACAAAACCACAAAGGCCAATATGGGATATATTTTCTCCCAACGCCGCAGGGGAGGGGGGTGGGTGCTTTTAAAACTAACCGGGATTTTAAGGTACACTTATCATAGACAAAGATCACTCAGCTACCATTGATAAGCTCAAAGATTGAAACAGCCGATGTCTTCTGCGCGCACAACGAGAAGCAAAACTAGGAATTTAATCCCAGGATGTCTGATTTGCAGCCCTATAACCACAGTATCCCATTTCTCCCACAGTTCCATCATACGATATAGCGTTTCCTTATCAAGGAAATCACGATGGAGAGTTTATGTCCTACAAGCTCAACCAGCCAACCAGACATAAACGCAGTATCAATGAGCCTAATGTCTGGTATTTTAACATCCAAGCTCTTGGCCTTAACTTGAATCTAAATCTTACTAAAATGCGACAACTGGTTAATCCTAAAGTGCAAGTAGAGACACGGCATGAGAATGGCTCGATTACTTACAGTCCACAGTCAAAGAGGATATTCTTAAAAGGACACGTTGTCTCGAAACCAGGCTCTCTGGTGACAATGAATAGTGATGAAGGACTGGTAAGTTACTTTCTCCCTAGTTTATTACCTAATAAGCTCAAATCAATTACTTTGTGGGCTTGTGGGCTTGTGGGCTTGTGGGCTTGTGGGCTTGTGGGCTTGTGGGCTTGTGGGCTTGTGGGCTTGTGGGCTTGTGGGCTTGTGGGCTTGTGGGCTTGTGGGCTTGTGGGCTTGTGGGCTTGTGGGCTTGTGGGCTTGTGGGCTTGTGGGCTTTGCACCTATTAATCCTATTCCTTTGTTGCTGTTTCTGTCTTTATCCACTAGACTGGCATGATCAGCCTCCTGGATCAGCTTCTATTCGTACATCCCCTACCATCCCACTTGGCAAAGGAATATCAGTCAAAAGGAGGCGCTCAAGCCCACGTGGTTTACCGACATCCTTCTAGCGACGAGTCGAATGCAAAAAGATCGTGTCATGTAGAAGGTTAGGATTAGCATTGCAGATGGGAGGGTTTTTACGGAGCATAAGATGCATAAGGCTATAATATTTTATCGCGGATGATATCAGGGTTGAATACGCACATGCATTGTCCTTTTTTAGCTGCTAAGCGAGGTGGTTAGAGTAGCACTTCCAATTCGCAAAACAAGGTAGCTCAGGTAATAAGAAATTTCGATTCCTGCTTTCTTCAGCTACCAAGAAAAGACAGTTTACTAATAATAATTGAGGGTTTTTGAAGTAACTAAAGTACTTAGAAACCAATATTTCCAAGTGCCCGGTTATGCCCGGTTATGCCCGGTTATGCCCGGTTATGCCCGGTTATGCCCGGTTATGCCCGGTTATGCCCGGTTATGCCCTGTTATGCCCGGTTATGCCCGGTTATGTCCGGTTATGTAGAACATCTGCAAACAGTAGAGCTACATGCACAATGGCTACACCAAAGTAAAAACATAGTAAACAGTGGTAAACGACGAAAAACCATTGTTCTCTGATGGTCGTCCCAACAAAATGGTAATAGTTTGTCTCTTTTCTGTTTGTTTGCATATTTCAACTTGTCTTCTGTTGTCTACCTTTCAAGAACCAAGGGAAAAGCGCAGCATCAATAGCCCACGATCCAGGCGATCAGCTGAGGAGCATGCGCAGTCTTCTCCAACAAAGATATTGGAAGTGGCTATGATAGCAGACAAATATGTCATCGAACACAAAGGGGAAGATAAAGCAGCTGAATTCATGATCATGGTGGCTCATATTGTAAGTTTTGAAAAGTCATAACGATTCATTTTTGCACTGCTAGGACAAGCATTCGGTGTTCAAGAAATATGTCCAACTGCATTACACTTTATTTCAAATATTTTCTCTAAATTATCATATCTTGCTATATTAGTTTTATCGCCGAAAATCGATCTGTTAAATATCTTTCACACCCACGAAAAAGTTGGTTGTTGCTATTAGTTTTGTTACAAAATTGGAAGATATGGGTTTCTAATCAAGAATCATCTCAGTGTAAAACTGAGTGTCATTGCTAATCTACATAGTGTACTACATCTTTTCTTTACAGATTGACACTATTTTCCAAGACCCAAGCGTCGGTAAAAAGAAAGTCCACATTGAGCTCGTTAAAATAGTTCTGGAGAAAGAATCGGTAATATTCGTTTGCTTGATTATTGATAGGTGGGTTGGTGGGTTGGTAGGCGGGCGGGTTGGTTGTTGGACTGTTGGGTTGTTGGGTTGTTGGTTGGTAGCGGGCGGGTTGGTTGTTGGACTGTTGGGTTGTTGGTTGTTGGGGTTGTTGTTGGGTTGTTGGGTTGTTGGGTTGTTGGGTTGTTGGGTGTTGGGTTGTTGGGGTTGTTGGGCTGTTGGGCTGTTGGGCCTGTTGGGCTGTTGGGCTGTTGGGCTGTTTGGCTGTTGGCTTTGGCTGGTGGGCTGTTGCTGCTGTTGGGCTGTTGGGCTGTTGGGCTGTTGGGCTGTTGGGCTGTTGGGCTGTTGGGCTGTTGGGCTGTTGGGCTGTTGGGCTGTTGGGCTGTTGGGCTGTTGGGCTGTTGGGGCTGTTGGGCTGTTGGGCTGTTGGGCTGTTGGGCTGTTGGGCTGTTGGGTGGGCTGTTGGGCTGTTGGGCTGTTGGGCTGTTGGGCTGTTGGGCTGTTGGGCTGTTGGGCTGTTGGGACTGTTGGGCTGTTGGGCTGTTGGGCTGTTGGCTGTTGGGCTGTTGGATGTTGGGATGTTGGGACTGTTGGGATGCTTGGGATGTTGGGATGTTGGATGTTGGGGTTGTGGGATTGTTGTGCTGTTGGTGTTGGGATGTTGGGTTGTTGGGTTGTTGGGTTGTGGTTGTTGGGTTGGTGGGTTGTTGGGCTGTTGGGTTGTGGTTGGTGGGTTGGTGGGTTGGGTGGTGTTGAGGTGTTGGGTGTGGGTTGGTGGGTTGGTGGGTTGGTAGGGTTGGTGGGTTGGTGGGTGGTGGGTTGGGGGTTGGTGGGTTGGTGGGTTGGTGGGTTGGTGGGTTGGTGGGTTGGTGGGTTGGTGGGTTGGTGGGTTGGTGGGTTGGTGGGTTGGTGGGTTGGTGGGTTGGTGGGTTGGTGGGTTGGTGGGTTGGTGGGTTGGTGGGTTGGTGGGTTGGTTTCTTAATCTAAGATCAGACTTTACTATCTCATTCTCATTTTTGAGTATTTATCTCTCACGCAAACAAACTTATAATTTTACCATATGTTTATTTCTTTTGTCCGTAGCTTGGTTATAAAGCAGATGAAGACAATAAGAAAAAGATTGGCCACCTGGCTGACTGGGGTGTCCGAAACATCGTGTTGGACAACGGAAAACCTGGCCACGCCGATACACTGGTACTTCTGACCAGGTATTTCTCTCATGAGGTTTATATACTGATATACATTTACATTTGGCACCAATTTTTGTAGTCCTTTCTATTCATATTTTTCTTGTTTTGATGATTTCATGAGCTAGTTTGTTTGATTTTTACATCTTTTTTTCTTTTTCTTTTTTATTTGACAGAGGAACCAGTGGAGGTAACATAACATTCCTGTTTAAAATCATTTATATTGTCATTGTTTCTTAATGCAATTTTACCTATTTTATGAAAAATAAAATACGTTCGCAAATTTCTCCAGAAAATTTCCTTAAGAACGTGCTAAATTTTAATTGCGCTTTTATTAGCTTAAATGACTGAATCCTAGGTAATTAACTGAATGATTAACTACGGTTACACAGCTTCAAGTGTAGGAAGAAGTTCGTTAAAGATTTTCTTGCACCTGTTTCGTAGTATCAAATTTTTGTTGCCATTGCTTTCCGACTTGCAGGATAATAAGATGTTTTTCATTTCGGATCCTAATTTTAACTCCACTTTAACCGCTTTTCATGAGCAGCTGAACTTGGCCCAGTCGACATCTGTCACAACTTAATATGCTAAACAACCCCATAAAATAAGTATACATTTGTCTCTTATAAAACTAGGTCTTGCTCAGGCAAGTTCTACATGCACGACACAGTTTGGTCGCACTGTAAACTCAGACATTGGACTGGCGAGTGCTCTCATCATAGCCCATGAAATTGCCCATTCGTAAGTAGTTCACATAGAAGTTTTTCATATGATCTCAGATATTGGAATTTGGCGTGTTAGGTTTCTATTGCAGAGCAAGTTTTGATTAATTGACATTCTTACTACGTTTTCACTGTTTTCTGTAGGTTTGGCGTCCGTCATGACGGTGCTGGACCTGAATGTCCAAACCATGTTTATCTGATGTCATCATCTGTCAGCGGTGGAAAGCGAGCCATGGAATGGTCCAAGTGCTCCAGACAAGATATCCAGGACTTCCTTAAGTACGTATGAGTCCTTCTTAAGCCTTTTCTTTATCCGTATTCAGTGTCATTTCACTGACTCCATTAGCTCCCTCAGGTATTCATTGTATGATATGTGGGATGCCAGCCCACGGTAGTGAAGTTAAGCTAGACTAGACCGGCCCTATAGCAGTCAGGTCCCAACTATTCCACTCATAATAACAAAGTATATGGCGCTCCTTTTTAAAAACCTTGCCTAAGCACAGCCTACTTTAACTCTAATGATGCAGCGTGTTGGGCATGATGAAGAAGGAGCAAGAGGTTATAATTAAAAGGATTGTTGTTGTTGTTTAAAGAATCCTAATCAACTACGATGCACTGCGCGTCGGAAACAATGCAAGAAAAGGAAGGAAAGTCTGGGAATTCGAGGGCTTTGGCATAGCGAATTTGCAGAAATGTTGCTCCACCAGTGCATGGAAGAGCTCCGAGAACGAGGCAAACGATGTAAACAATAATATAGGGGCGAAGTGCATTTTAGTTGACTAGGATTCTTTAGTTGTTTGTTAATGTTTGTGGCTGTTGTTTGGCTTCCTGGATTCCTTTCCTCAAAATTACATTCATTGTTGAGCAAAGGCCAAAAAGACGTAGAGTTTGAAAATAATATGAACCTACCACACATTCCATTTTGTTGTGTTATCAATAGTGGACCAAGGTCATCGTGTCTTGACAATAAGCCTCCAGGAGTATCAGGGTTTGCAGATGTCGACCATCTCATTCCAGCCAAATACACCAAGATGCTTCCTGGTCAAATCTTTAATGGCACAGCACAGTGTCAGTTACAGTATGGTCCTGATTTCTTTCACTGCGCTCAGAAACAGGTTGGTTATAAAAACAACCTCCTATGGTAGTCTAGGGTACTTTGAAGGACCTTAAGGTGTGCTACCAATCGATGCTTCAAGATTAATAATTATAATAATAATAATTTATTATTTGTATGGCGCAAATGCGCATGTGAATAGGATCAAATGGTTCCTTATGTACTGTTTCTTTGCATACTCTGACTAACTAGTAGTAACTGACTAAAGTAACTTAGAAGATCAATGTTAATTATTGTTTTGTATTACGCTTTAATTAATGTTTTGCCGAACTCAATTGATGCACATCTACTTCTTTTGATTTTTCTAACTGTAGTCTGACTGCGGGCGTCTCTTCTGTTCCAATGACGGCGTCCAATGTCACAGCTTTATAGCACCATCAATGGACGGCACAAAATGTGGGGAAAGACATGTAAGTTTATGCATAAAAAACTAATGAATACTGATAGCAAGGCAGAAAAGAAGAGGAAGTTTTAAAAGAATATGATTCAGCGAATAAATAGCAGTCTATGTAGTTCACATAGTGTGCAACAAAATACTTTTTGTCATTTGGAGGAAGCAAGATGGGAAAGGGGGTTACCAATTAATTTTTTTCTGCGTTTCCATCATATATCATCGGTGTTGTAAGATCACAAAATCTAAATTAATAAAGCACCTCGACAGCCTTAAAGGTTCTGGGACTAGCTCAGATGAGTACTCTTTATCTGGACCCCATAATGTTTTTTTTTTTAGAAACTCCGATTCACCTTCTTTTAGATCTGAATCTAAACATGAATGAACCCACAGTGCTCCGGTTTGAAATTACTGTTAACGGCGCATCATGCAGAAAGGATAAAGATATTGACAAGACGCTCTTCGCAAATTAGCGTCATAGAAAACGAGGGAAGAGCAAAGGCAACGTTCTTTAGAAAAGAATCCTATGCAAAAGGATCCAACCCCTTGATCCCACTTGTAATTCCCCCCAGATTGCTAATGACAAAGCTTTGTATTGCTATTGTACTTAGTGGTGTATAAAGGGCCAATGCGTGGATGATGGATCTCCAATGATTGACGGTGGGTGGTCTGGTTGGTCTGAGTACACCAAGTGTTCTAGGAGATGTGGCGGAGGTGTTAAATGGAGAACTCGATCCTGCACCAATCCACTGTGAGTTCATTTGCCAAATTCTAATTCTCATACTCGCTTTTGTAGTATGGTAAACCAACTAAAATTCATCTTATAACCATAGGCCACAAGGAGGAGGCGAAGACTGCGAAGGTGATGAAAGAGGACATTTTGCTCTCTGCAATACACAGGTAGCTTGCTTTATCACCACTAAATATTTATTGAATGAACTGATATGAGTATAGAAGGCTGCAGCTTCGAAAAGAAGATATACTAACATTTATTTTATGATGGTAAAACAACAAACTTATATACGACTATGTCTGCTAGCATTGTCATTATAACCTCAATTGGATTCACTGCAAAAGGCTATTGAGCTATTCCTATATCTCTAGGTGTATCTCTATGATACCCGTGTTGCCAGTCTCAATCGTTGGCTTTGCCACAGTTTTAGAATACAGCTTTGCGTTTTTTCAATTTCTTTTTTCTATTTAAGGATTGTCCCAAAGGCACCAAAACCTACCGCCAGAAACAGTGCGAAGCACACAACCCTGGTTCCCACGTGCACTGGAGTGCAGTCGACCCCTGCCAGTTGTCCTGCCTTAAAGGAAATTTGCTATATTCATACGGTCGAGCGGCCGATGGTTCGAGGTGTAGTGGTGACCCAAGGCTAAAACATGTCTGCATCCAAGATAAATGCTGGGTAACAAGATCTTCATTTTCGTATCATCTTTTCGACTTACCTGTTTTTCAGGGGCGTAGCAAGGTCTCGATTATAAAGGGGGGAGGGAGCACTTTTCCCGTCAAATCCAAAGGAATCAAGCATGAATTGATAATATTTTGATCTCGATAGCGAACTTTTTTGGGGAGCACGTGTCACCCGTTCCCCTTCCCCTTTCCCCTCCGCCCTCGAAAGATAAAAGACTGTAGTTCTCCTTTAGAACGAAACTTCTAATATACTTTTTCCATCTTCATTATTATTTTCTTCCTTTGATTTCAGCCGGTAGGCTGTGATAATAAGCTTTTTTCTGGGACAGAGCATGACCGATGCGGAGTTTGTGGCGGTGATAGCTCATCGTGTACTTTGGTTAAGGGAGAGTACACTAAAGAATGGAGAGGATGGGGTAAGTATCTATCAAGACTCTTGAGCGAAAAGCTGCTATTCTTCGTTTGCATGTTGCGTCATTGCGGCCATGCTGGTACCATTTAACAAAAGATTTCTCATTAGCATCCATTGTTAACAGTACCACAATGGCCGCCATGTTTTTGTCTTTTAACTCTCTTGGGAATGGTTGCAACTCATCAATATATGGCAACGACCATCAAACGGCTCCGCCTCGTGAAACGTCGCCGTCTCGGACCCACAAATTACACTGTTTCCCTCGGTCCCAGTCAATAAGTGTTAATTGTTATATATCATATGTCAAAGTCCATTTTTTCATGATCTGATTGGGCGAAAGGATATCACGTGAGCGTAAACAAGTTGTGATGTTTCCCCGGCAACGGATCTCAGAGGGCAACAATATGCTGTTGACCGGTAATACTGTATCGGAAGTGATTTTCACGGAAATGTAAGTTTTTCCAAGTTTCAAAAATCCAAATAACCAAATAGTCAAATATTCTTTCGTTTTCTTTGACATTTGTTATATAACAAAACAACTATTGACGGGAACCTCGGTAAGGCAGTGTGTCTTGTGGTCACAAAACACACTGTTTCTCTCGGTCCGAGTCAATAAGTGTTCATTATTCACCTCAATTATGCTCATTCCCTAGGTCCTGGTCATCCAGACAAGATCGTTGACATTCCTACAGGCTCGACCAATATATTGGTATCCATGAGAGAACTTACCACACACTTACTTGGTAAGGAAATTAGCTCTGTTCTTCTTTTATTCTCAATTGCGTCATGGTATAGAATTGAAAACATTCAGCCAATTACATTGCGAGAGATCTCTGTTTATCCAAACGCAACGATAGGGTGCGTCACCGTAACGGTAATGAAAAGACCCCTTGCAGCACTTCGGAATGAAGCTCAATTTAGAAGACATAACAAAAGGTTTCCAATTCTCAGGAGATTGAAATTCTTTTATTTTGTTCCTCCAAATTGAGCTGCTTTGACGTCAAATGCAAGATTAACTACCGATATTTTCGATCTTGTGTTGCCAGGGGTACAAAATGCAAACAATCAATACCTGTACAATGTTGGCTACACATGGAGCACAGTCGTACCAGCAGCAGGGACCAAAGTAGCATACGACCACGAACAACAAGTGTATAAGGATAAGGTCATCATAAGAGGACCCACTACTGAGCCTCTAAAGATTATGGTTGGTATCTGGCTATAATGACGCAAAACTAAGGTGACGTCAGGAAAGGCTGCGAAAATTGATGAAATAAAATTCAAAAAACGTGAACATGCCCGTCGTTGAAAATATTGAAAACTCGTAGAAAAATCACTGATAATTGCAAGGTATTTTTATTATTTGCATTTGGTGGCCTGGGAATCCATAATTTCAAGAGAAAAAGTGACACCTCAGTTTTGCAAATTTACTTGATCTGATTGGCTAGGGTTTTTCTCAGACCATGCAGCTGGTGATACAGAGTTACATGCAGAATAAGTAATCGTGAAAAACATGGCTCGCGGCTTTGACGTTTTGTAAGATCATAGTCAAATGACATTGTTTTCAATGAAGAAAATAAAATACCAACAGATTAGTTCTAGCTTACTAGTATGCCAATAGAAATAGTCCTCTTCACGTAGTTTCCTGCGCCATCTTGAAAGGTATTTAGCCGATCCTTTGCATCGAAGCGAGACGAAGGGAGAGATTGCAGAGATAGAGACACTTGTGAATAATTGTCCAAAGTTTTAAAAATGGTCTCTACCATTGCACGCTCATCGAAGCGAGACGAAGGGTGAGCTTGCAATGGTAGAGACCATTTTTAAAACTTTGGGCAATTATCCGCGACTACCTTTCATGATGGCGCAGGGGACTTTGAAAGGGACTATTACATTCACAAGGATGGCGGAGAACTTCTAAAAGCGACATTAATTTATATTAGCAAAAAAGGGGAAAAAATGATTTAAATTAAGAAGGTTGTCTTAATTTCAGTACGTTGGTCTGAGGAAAAAAAACCCTGGTGTAGACTTCCAGTTCTATACTCCAAAGGAAGGGAAAGTTACTCCTGAAGACACTCGTTGGGATGTTGGCTCATGGACCGCATGTACGGAACAATGCGCTGGAGGTGAGTGCGCTTAGTTTGCTGAGCTGTTTTGATTTCAAAAATCTATGTATTTTTGGTAAAGATTCCGTGAAGATGGAAAACCAAATATATGCGCGAAACTGTAAATTTTAAACTGATTAATGTGCACGCTAAACTATAGTGGGAAAACCAGTATCAAAATATTGCTTACGTTGTAATGTTTTATTACTATAGACCTCCTCGGCTTTTCATTTCGGCCATTTCAGACTACGTGTCACACGGAAATGATAATCTGGGGACTGACACGTGGTCTGAAATGAAATGGGAAAACATTACGCCCGAGCCGAGGAGGTCTGTGTGCAGCTCCTGTAACAGAAACAAACTGGCTGAGTAAGTTGATCAACAGCTGAGGTGTTCTACAAGAGGTCGTGCGTCAAAGCTCTGGCAATGCCACTAATGTGAAAAGAAAGTGCTAAGCTGTAATTAATCCACAAACAATTTCACAACTACGTTATAGACATGTGACGTCAAAGGAGCTTAGTTTGGAGAACAAAAAAAACCCTGAGAATTGGAAACCCATTGTTATGTCCTTCAAATTGAGCTGCATTCCAACGTACTGCAAGGGGTCTGATTAGTAACATATTTGGAATAAAAACCTTCGTATCTTAAAGACCCGACATTCAAATGACGAAATATTTTCACAATCAACTATCCACTATCTAAAGAATCAATTCTGAAAATATTGTGTAAAGGCTTACAAGCACTTTAATAAATATTTCGTATCAAAACCCTGTTTCGATAATGTCATTGGCACCTAATATGTCAATATTCATTTCAAAGGTTTCCAGGCTCGTTCTGTGAAATGCGTGCGGAAGGATGACAAATCATGGGTAAACGATAAAGTTTGCTTGAAATCTTCAGCCAAACCAGAAATCCAGCAAAAATGCAACACAGATCCATGTCAACCCAGGTACGTCATTCCTTCTGATCCAAAATTTGAAATGTTTCTTCTTCATCATCATCTTCTTCTTCTTCTTCTTCTTCTTCTTCTTCCTCTTCTTCTCTTCTTCTTCTTCTTCTTCTTCTTCTTCTTCTTCTTCTTCTTCTTCTTCTTCCTGTGCGTTTGCCGACATGCCGTGTCCTGACAAGTTTATATCATCCCAAAAGTAGTCAGTTTCAGGGCTTTTTGATAAAATTGGTGTTTGTTTCGCTTGTTCACTTTTTAAATTTTAATCAGTTTTGTTTAGGCCTGCTCTTTAACTTCTGGGACAATTTGTTTTTAAAAGGTCCTGCCATTTGGTACTTCCTAGCTTCCTGTGTACAGCAAAGATATAGGTTTGACAAATGATTCAATTCCAAACGTAGGTTTGGTAAGGGAAACGCATGCTTAAAGTAAAATTAATGGTCTTAATTATTTCTTTTTTTCCTTTAAGCTGGTATCAATCAAAATGGCGACCATGTTCGAAAACATGTGGCAAAGGAGTCCAGATACGAGAAATTGTCTGTCGCAAAAAAATGGCGCCTGGAAGGTTCGAAACAGTTTCTGATTCAGAATGTGACATTGACAAAAGACCCAAAGGTCTTGAAGAGCAGGACTGCAATATGGTTGCCTGTCCAGCGGAGTGGGTACCAACCAAGTGGTCAAAGGTATATTTAGCAATTAGTCTTTGAACCTGAATGGGCTATTGACTCAAGCATAGGCCATGAGGGCGAGAGGAGTAATTGTTTTAGTCAAATCCAACTTGTCGGTCAAATATATAGATGCAAACAAGTTATGAATTAAAGATAAACTCAATGTTTTGATTTTCAAAGCCCACACTTATCGCTGCTAGTAGGCCATAACTTGTAGCCTAGTAGTAGCTTATCCAATCAGAACGCAGTATTGATGATACGGACCACTTATTACCTAATAAAGACATTATCTTATCAGCACTTACTTTGTTCCAGTGTTCTGCTTCGTGCGGTCCTAAGGGTATCACCACACGATCTCTCAAATGTAAAAGGCTGGATGAAAATGGCGCGTACATATCTGTTGCCGACCGACTGTGCCGACACTCGATTCAACCACCAACTGAAGAAGGTTGCAACAATGATATAACTTGTCCATGTGAGTAATATATCCACAATAAATACTTATAAATACAAAAATTGTATAGTGAGAACATGGTTGTGCGTAATGAAATATCTTTTGTTTACTCCAACCAAAATGGGACTTGATTATAGCAATTTCCCTGACCATAACTCTTAAATTTTCATGAAAGTCTTGTTTTCAAGTTGGTGTATTCATCATGGAATCATTGATTTGTTATATAATTTTGTTCCAATGAAGTGACGCTGAGCAGTCCGGATGGCAAGAAGTTTGTACCACTCGGCTGCTACAGAGACTACCGTGGTTACCACGCTCTGCCCGAGATGGTCGCTAACCTAAGACCTGAAATCAACTGGTATCGTCTAGAAAAAACAGTCAAGGAATGCGCAGAGAAAGTCAGTCAAAAGAATTCAACGTACAAGGTATTTGGGGTGCAGTTTTACGGCGAGTGTTGGTCTGGAGACAAAGCTGACTCAACCTATGGTGAATATGGCGGGTCCAAAAATTGCTGGAAAGGCGTTGGTGGAAGCAATGCTAACTATGTGTACACTTTCGTCTAAAGTGAGGTCACCTCATGGTAAGAAAAATTAAGAAGACAGTCGCGTACATGTCTTCCATTCAACGAATCGATGTGATGAGCCCAAGACCTAGGGGAAAGGAAGGTGGATCGTTTTCTAAGCGTGTATAATAAATTTCAGAAACTGTTTCATTTGAGAATCTGTAAGAAATAGAAGTGCATGTTCGCGTGCATATGTCTCCGTGGGATAATGTGACGAGCCCAAGACCTAGGGGAAAGGAGGGCGGATCGTTTTCTAAGCGTCTATGAAATTCAGAATCTGTTTCATTTAATAACCTGTAAGACTGAATAGAATAAGTCTGTTCACGTGCATGTCTCCCACTTGTATTTTACTTAACACTCATGTCATTTCCTAGTGTGATCAGTGATGACACCAAGACCTAGGGGAAAGGAGGGTGGGACGTTTTCTAAGCGTTTATAAAGTTCCAGAATCTGTTTCATTTCAGAATCTGTTTGAGAAACAATCACTGTTGTACTCCCCTTACCGCGAAGAAAACATCAAAGACCATAATCAACATTGTTGGACTCACTACGAATATGCATTTGATTTGATTTTAGATTTTTTACTGTTTTATTGGTGGTAGTAATTTTTTTGGGGAGAGAATAGTCATGTATCTAGGAGAAGTTACCCTGAATGATGTCATAAATAAAGTGAATGATCAAAAGCCATAACGCTTTCTTGACACTTCCTCGAACGTCTTAGTCGATTGCACTTTTCACATGCAAACTAAATATATCGCCACTAAGAATGAATGTTTAATTTCTGCTTTTGATGAAGTGTTGTTACATACGAATTCCCTTGCGCATTATACTGCTTTCTTTGCTTGGTATATACGTGAATGCAATTGGTGGCGTGCATCCCTTCTAAAGATGCCGGACTAAAGATGTGGTCGCCATTCATCAAAATTACAGAAACCACCAAGACCCAATATTTCGTGAACGTCAACCAAAATGGCGGCTTTGACGTCACATACACCCCAAGAATATGGACCTGTCCTTAGAAAATCGCATCGAAATATACTTTAATTTTTACCATCGTCGCACGAAATACTAAGGCATGTTTTCCAATTTATCCCTTTTGAATCCTTAATTTTGATGTCAGGGTTACAGGGTTACAAGGGACACAAGTGATGGACTCTTTTTTTCCTTGCCACAACTCTATAAGAAGTTGACCAACGTTCCTATTTGAACTTCAGAAAGATCTCTCATGCCAAGAAGACAATACTTTGTACAAACATATTTAATAAAACTATTTTCTCATCACTACAAACAAATGAATCTCAACGTTTTGATGCAACTTATTGGCATACATGTGTTATTGTTAATCTCGGTAAGAGATTACTACGATTTCAATATTTTTTAGTATTTTGGGTTTTTTTTTCTTGGCCCATTGGCTACAATGGATTTGGAATATAAATATCCAAATTTTCAAATATGCGATTAGTATTCAATAAATCTAGGTGTAATGAATACAATACTGGGAATTGCTGAGCGACAGAGTTAGTCCGTTTCCCCTTATGCACTGGCATGCGAAATCATTCATAAATAAAATGAAATAAATTCTAGCGTGTAGCATACAAGTGAATTCACAAATAGAAAAATGCTCATACTATAGGTTTAACCTCTCTAACGGGTGTGATTGTTTATCACTTCCCAACAGTAATGGGTAATCTATTAAGCAAGCTTAAATGCAGTAATTGATAAGGTTTTTTTTTTGGTCGACAGAGGGAACGCTGTTATTGATTGCTGATTTGAAGTTGGGAGAAAGAAACTGCAATGAACCTATGGACTAAAATGTACTGAAGTACAACAAGATTGACAACAATATTTCGAAAAAATAACATAATAAGATAATAAAATAATTAAGACAAATCGTGTATCTGTTTGAGAATACGACGTAATGAGAAATGTCCAAAGGTTCTTGCATTGTCTGTCCCCTCCACGCTTTCTTTTTTTTAAATCTTGAGTCATAAATGATTTCCACCATATCCTAGACTATGGATAGATGTATAACATTGTTTTCAAATTCTATATAGTCCATAGAATTATATTGTCCTTCTGTAGCTCGCTTGACTTAATATGGCACACTTACTTAGGAGTATAGTGTGGTGTAGTAGGCGAGTACTCAGGAGAAGGCGATGGTCCTCCTGAAGATGGGCTATACTTTGGTGAGCTCGGGCTGTACCGGCTCGACATGGGCGTATAGCTTGGCGATGTAGGAGAGTAGTTTGGAGAAGTTGGACTGTATTTAGGCGAGGTTGGGGAATATTCTGGTGAGGTAGGTGTATACCTCGGTGACGTTGGTGAGTATCTTGGCGATGAGGGTGAATATGAAGGTGATGAAGGGGAATAAGTTGGTGATTGAGGGGTATATGATGGCGATGTTGGCGAGTACTTGGGAGATGATGGCGAATAGGAGGGAGAAGTTGGTGAATAAGTTGGTGAGGTTGGGCTGTACTTTGGTGAAGTTGGAGAATAACTTGGAGAAGTTGGCGAGTACTTGGGGGAGGAAGGGGAATATGATGGAGAAGTTGGAGAATATGATGGAGATTGAGGAGAATAGCTCGGAGAAGTGGGAGAATAGGATGGTGAAGATGGAGAATAAGAAGGGGAAGTGGGGGAATAAGATGGAGATGTAGGAGAATATGATGGAGAGGTTGGACTGTAGCTTGGAGAGGTAGGGGAGTAAGAAGGAGAAGTAGGGGAATAAGATGGTGATGTTGGAGAATAAGAAGGGGAAGTTGGCGAATATGATGGTGATGTAGGGGAATATGATGGAGAGGTAGGGGAATATGACGGGGAGGTTGGCGAATATGAGGGTGACGAGGGACTATATGATGGTGAAGTAGGGGAATACGATGGTGAAGTAGGTGAATAGGAAGGCGAGGTTGGTGAATAACTTGGACTTGCTGGTGAATATCCAGTAGAAGGTGAAGATGGTGAATATCCTGGTGATGTTGGAGAATATGAGGGACTTGCAGGTGACATTGATGGAGAACTTGGCATAAAAGCTGGGCTTGCTGGTGAATAACCCGGACTAGCTCCAGCTGCAGGGCTTGGAATGTATGGACTTGAAGGTCCAGGTGAGGAGGGTGACTGTGGATTTGGACTCCACAAGGGACTAAATCCTCCTGGACTCATTCCACCAGCCTCTGATCCAGCTGGTGAGAAGCTTGCTGCTCCTGGGGTCATGCCACTACCCATACCAGGGCTCCATGCCTCTGGATATGCAGGAGTTGCTACATTCCATGGAGTGGTTGGTGGTGACATTCCACTTGGCGAACCAGCCGCACCAAAGAACATACCAGAACCTGAAGAACAAATGAAAGTTAAACCATGGGTATATATTGAAATAATAACAATAGAAATCCCCAAAGAAGAAAAGAAAAATTGAGTGCTGAACTTTTCAGTCATACGAAAACTGCTCTACCAATTAAGTAGCGCATTTCTAAATATACACTTGAAGTGTTTAAGTCCTTTCAGTCCTACCTGCTAAAGGTCCTCCCATGCCAGGTCCCATGATGTTAGTAGCAATCTCCATGCCATGTTTACACTTTTCAGCGTCCAGCATGAGGTCAAAGCATCCTGTTCCTACTCTTGGCAGCTTGCCTAAGATAATACACTCACTGACCCCACGAAGATGATCTGTCTCAGCATGAGCTGCTGCGTCCAGGAGAACATCAACCTGTTCAACAAATGTACATGTTAAAACCCTATCCACGATTCTACAGCCCCGACAACTCGAGACGCGGCACGCTTTCGTACGTGGCACTCTCCAACAAATTTGCAAAAGTCTCAGTAGTCAAGTCATATATGAAATAATCCAAAAACCAATATGCGTACAAAGCTACGACTAAAACTATGAAGCATAGTCATTATCACTAACTACAATCACAGTTATTGCTGGCTTTCAATCATAACGAAGAGAATAAAATAACAAAAGACACGGCGGCCATGCTGGATGATATAGCAACAGAGACTAAAGACGAATGGCTGTGAAAACCTTGATATGGATTTTCAACTTCATGATTCATCAAACGTCATCAATAACCATCAATAATTCCAAGAGCAGTGTTATTTACCGTTTCCTCAAAGGAACTTCTCATCAAGCACCCCACGTCTTGTCTGTTTATTCCATGTCTTGTTATAGCCATCAAATGACCTCTACAAGTCATGATGTCACACAACAACGCCAAGTGACGATAATTGACGTATGAACCATCGAAAGAGATGACGTGGTCCATTTCACGTTCGACAGATTTTCGTACAGCCTCAATACCAAGCACCTATAGTTATTAAAAGAAAAGAGTTTAGTAAGGGATACATGTGCGAGTCTCTATTTCATATGGAGTCATTCAGAGTACAAAAAAGGGGTGATCAGTCAAGCACTGAATCTTTTTTCCGCGGGGAGAAGAGGGGTAAAATAGAAGAACATATATGAAAAATAAAATAAAAACGCCAGCTTACCGTGAAAATTTCACAGATATCGTTGGATGTAGTACGTACAGGATCTACATCTCTTTCACTAAGAACCTTGAATCAGAAAAAAAATGATATGAGTTACGGACGTTAATACCCGATAAATATGTCTAAAACAAGCGTGGTTTCCAAGAGAAAGTATACCTTTCCAGACCGTGGTTATGGTAGGAGAGAAGAGATACGTCAAAGACTTCAACCTAAATAACTTCTTCTTCTAAACTACACCTTTTCCACGACATTTTCTGGAGGTTGGATTATACTTACTCGTAATAAACTGACTCCATCTGTCTCTAGAATCCATTCCTGAATAGCTTTAAACTCGCCCTGCTCAGTGATGACTATTCGTTTTTTCTTGTCCTCGTGAGGAAGGTTCATGTATACCTTGGAGATGGATTCTATACCTTGTAGAGTCATGTCAGTTAACATGTTCTGCTCGATACATCGAAGGAACACATCATCATCCATCTTGTCCACATCTTCATCCTACACAAACATGATAAAAATATATACAGCTTTTATTTCAACATGGGTAAACATACATGCAAGTATATGTACAGTAGCAGGCGAAAATATAAGGTAATCCATGCATGAATGTCGGTGAAATATCTGACAACAGTGTACGACAAGTATCAATGTTTCACATAACTTTAAGGGAATGAAAGGAGACAACGCATATTCCACCCAAGAAGCATCATGGGTGTTTTATTCATAATGGATTGGAGCCTATGTTAAAGCACCGTATTTTCTCTACTAATGCTCCACCTTTAATGAGCCCCCCTCGCTTTCTAAAAACCTCAGTCTGAGGCGCCAAAAATTAAATAAGCCCCCACCCCTAAGGAGTGTTGTGATCCTTTATCCATTGGCAATTTTACAATAACTGACAAACTTCTCGCGCGCTGATTGGTTAATTTTTATCATCAATAAGAGGACAGACAGATAAAGCTGACCTCAACGAGCGCGCGCTCTTTCCGTTAGTTGTTTTGATCAGTAAAAATGAGAAGTTTTTATCGTTTTTGTTATTGTAAAAAACAAATTGAAATCAGATTTTTATGTGTCTGTCCTCTTATTGACAATAAATTTGGCCATCACATTGTCAAAGTAGTATGCGGATCCACTCGGCTACGCCTCGTGGATCCACACTACTTTGACAAGGTGATGACGCAATTTATTGTCAATAAGAGGACAGACACATAAAAATCTGATGTCAATTTGTTAAACCCTTGAAAATCATTTCACATGTCGAGACTATGGATAAAAGTAATTATGAAAATTAAGCACCCAGCCCCCGGGGAAAATACAGAACTATAAAGAGATTTTTTTTACTTACATCCTGCATCTTTTCTACATCGTTGTTCATAATCCTAATTCTCAACACGAGCTTCTCAGCGTTATCGTCATTGAAGATACAGTTCAAATCATCACCAAAGCCTAGATTGATCTTCTCTGAGATCTGCTCCATCGTTAGCTTCTTGTCAGTCATTCTCTTACGATCAAGCTCAATACGCAGCAGCCAGGGTGAGATACGAGACACGTCAAAGTCAGGCATCTCGTAGTAGACATTCACGAAATCTTGATCTTCTACTATGACTGTGTTTTGGGGATCTGGATCATAATAGATGGCTGTGTTGGCTGTTACCTTACGTAACGTCGTGTGCTCTAGTCGGCAAAGCACAGACTGGAAAATACAAAATTACACACAGCAGGGTTAATATTTTGAAATGGCATTAGAGAACTATGAAAGACAATGCTTGTGAATATGAAATAATTTTAATCGAGTCAAGCACAAGCGTAGCCAAGTGGACCCGCTGATAGTCAATTCACGCTTATCAGTGTCTACCTTAGCCATTTCTGCATCTCTTGCTGCTTGGCCAATCAAGAAGACAGTAAGAGATGGTGTCTTTGGTCTCTTGGAGACGTTGATGATTTCCTTTAGACGTGGTACACCCAAGGTTACGTTCTTAGCTGATACACCAGCGTAATGGAAAGTGTTGAGTGTCATCTGTGTGGCAGGTTCACCAAGAGACTGCGCAGCTAATGCACCAACCATCTCTCCTGGTTTACCCTAGTGATATATGTATTGAAACATGGTCAGTGATCATCAGTAAAAACGAGCCCTTTGATCTAGATTACTAATTAGATTACTGACAGCAACGTATTTAAAGTACACCAAGGTAGTAGACACTATGAGGCTAGCGAGGCAATTGCCTCCGTTTAGCTGTTGCAAATGCCCTTCGAAACTCTGGAAATCACATTTCCGAGGGTCTCCATCTTAAAAAAATGTCCGGGATGCATTACTATACAAAAAGATTTGCACACACAAGTAGCTTTTTCTATCAGTTACATGCGAAAATCTTCCTAGTAATCTAAACAAAATTCCGCCAAATATATCTTCAAATAAATACAAGACCCGTGAATAGCATCGCTAACTTACAAAGGCGTGGTTGAACCTTGTTTCGATCTCGCCAAGAAGCCATTCATATGCTTCTGATGTCAAATGGAATTCCTCTGCCACACGCTTAGTACACAACGTGGATCGAAGCAGAATGTTGAAGAGAAGGGTGGCATTGAACTGGGCCTGTTTACTTATATGATCTTCTCCTGATACCACGATTAACTTCTTGGAAAGATCACGAACTCCTACAAATTGACAGCGGAAAGATTAAGGAACAATGTTAGCATTGCCATGAGCGATATCCATTATATTAAATGATGTATCGAGAACTGGAAACGACCGTCGATCCCCAAGCCCCACTGGTGCACGTACAATACGGTTATACTAGAAAAAGTTTACCTAGCTGCAAGAAATTATAGGCAATGAAAGACTCTTGTTTCTACATTTTGCAACTGCTGCATTCTAATGCACTTTTTAACTTATTCTGTAATCGTTTTAGTAACAAAGGAGGTGTAGCGAAACGAAGTAAACTCGCCTCTCACCTCCGTTACCATGGCATAGAAAAGCCCAGAGGATTCGATAAACTTCAAGGTCTAACGTCATTAAACAAGAGCCTATTAAATCAATATGCTCTAATACCTTCAATAACCCTTAGTGGATGAAGATCACTAGGTGATCTGCTGTTGATTCTGAACGTCTTCTGTGCATTCCAGATGAGGCGACTCAGATTTACTGGAAGAGCGACCTTGGCGTTTCCTGTTGGAAAGATTCTGCGTAGTAGATCTCTGTCTTCTTGTAGCTGGTTGAACTCGCCTTCAACTTCTTGCAAAACATTAGCGCTACTGCAGATCTCTCTTACCACGTCCTCTTGCAAATATCGTCGCAATCGCCTGAAGTGAACATAAGAGAAACTCATGAATGTAAGCACCTTTGAGTATATACATAGACACAGCTAAGCAAGATCAAAAGCAAAGCGCACTCAAGAAATCACACTTAAAGTTCTCTATCTTATTCTTTCGCCTTCACCTTTTTCTCGAGACGCTGTTTTTTTTTGTTTTTTTTTTGTTTTTTTTTTGTTTTGGCTTCATTTAATCAAAATATTTCATATCCAAACTTTATCAATTTGATGGACAAGGGCAAAACACAGGCTGCCTCTCGATTCATCTGGGAACACAAAAACGTGTAACGCGGTCTGGATGAAAAAAAAATCATATGTTTATCTGTTAAATCCTCGTTAAGTTATTATTATTGTTGTTGTTAACAAACCTTTCGTTGCCTGGTTCAAAGTGAAACTTCTTCTCAAAGGCAACAGTAGATGGTCTCATAGTAGCAATGTTCTGGAATTCAATGGCTGTACCATCCATACCATCTTCACCATACCTCAACTGGATCAACTGGTTGTTAGAGTTTCTAATGGTGCCATCATAGGCGATGGACAGCCCTTCCATGGCTTTGATTAGACGACGCTGGATATATCCTTATGATGAAATAGCAAATGGAGTTAGACGCAAATAACTTGAAAATTATATCCTGCTTTTACTACATATTATGTACATGTAGCATGACATATTTATTTAGTGTAATGTAACGTCATAATACTAGAAACCTTTCACCAGTATTTGATTATCTTAAAAATCTATAGTCAAAAAACCGTTAAAGGCGCAAACACACGGTGCAACATTGCGCGCAACATTGCAGGCAATGTTGCTGAAGTACGATAGTTTTCTACTTCATCAACGTTGCGTGTATGTCATGGCTCGCAATATCAATTGCATGTAGCATTGCGGCCAATATTGCACCGTGTGTCTGTAGCTTTAAATTCTAGGAAAGAACCAACAAACCACTACCGTGATATGCCGACAAGGAGCTCCAGGAAACAGAGCTGGTCACAGTAACAGTTGTAATAGGCATGTCGGTTACCTGTCCTTGAAATTTTTTTTGTCCTAAAAAAGTGCTCGATTCCAAATGCATCTTACCAGTTTCACTAGTCTTGACAGCTGTATCAATAAGACCTTCACGACCTCCCATAGCGTGAAAGAAAAACTCAGTTGGTGTTAGTCCTGCGAGGTAGGAGTTTTCAACAAACCCTCTGCTCTCAGGACCATAATCATCCTTGATAAAGTGAGGTAAAGTACGGTGACGAAAACCAAATGGTATTCGCTTTCCCTCTACGTTTTGTTGTCCTACCACAGCAATGACCTGGGATAACAGAAACACATATTGAAATATATGATCACGATCTAGATGAATGGGAATTTGTAGGAAAATAAACATGAATTTTGTGAGAACTTTTACTCTCTTCCAAGCCATGGATGTATAAAACAATTGACAGAAAGTAAAACATGATTTCTTTAGTCTGTAAGCAAGTCATATTTTTGTCACTACTGTACATCAACATCATCATTAATTATCATCATCATCATCACCACCACCATCATTGTCATGAACACCATTACCAGTATTGCCCCTATCAACATCATCACCACCATCATCACTGTCATGTTTACCATCACCAGCATTGTCTCTATCATCATCACCACCATCCTATCAATCGCTCTATTATTGCATTTAATTTTATCCAAACAATATAGCCAAACAAGAAGTAGATCTACAAACTAAAGAAGAGAGTGAAGACAGTACAGTGATGTATAAGGGATAAAAGCGGTTGTAATAAGATATACACTACTGTAATATGTTTGGCCCTTACCTATGGGGATACTACAGGGCCCCTATGGATATCAGCCTAGTTGCTGAAAGGGCTACCCTGTTGAAATAAAGTCTTTATTACCTGAGATATGTTGATTTTTGAGCCTTTGGATCCAGCAACCACCATAGCTTTAAAGTTATTAAACTCTGACAAGCTCTTCTGAGCACTGCTACCAGTCTTGTCACGACAGTCATTCAGAATACGATTGACTTGGTTTTCAAATGTCTGCCGTAGAGTATTACCAGGGGTAGGCTCTAACTCATCGTTGTGTGCCTTTTCAATGACCTCTATCACCTCTTTCTACAGGAGTCAAGTGAATAAAAACCCATTACTGGTGATCATCCTCACATTCTCATAATCACAATGCATGGTGTTGTTTTTCATTGCAGATTATTTTTATCATTAGATATGCTATCATCATTACAAACCTTGGCCTTTCGAGTTGCTTTCTGAATCTCATCATAAGTATCAGAGTCAGCAATACAGTCCCCAATGCCAATGCTATGGCCCTCAAGGAGCAGCCAGTTATTTACAACACACTGGACTGTACCATAAAATGAACGACCCACTTCATGTCCAAGCTCCATGGCTATGACGTGAATCAAACTGCCAGACGATGTACCAAGGGTTTTTTTGCATAGAATACCAGAGATCAGTTCACCGTGCTCAATAACGACCTGGCATTTAAGAAATAAAGAAGACGGTTATGAAAAGCGAAGACTATATTTTATATGACTGTATGTGGGAATGCATTAGAAACCAACTTTTTTTAAATTCAATGAGCCAGAGTTTAAGTCAGTCAAACTACACTAAATATATGGATTGGAATTTGGGATACTACAGTATATTGCATGAATTGTGAAGGTATAGCAGTATTTGATTCACAGAACTACATGTAGGGTTTGAAACTGAGGAAATTTTGTGTTATCAACATGAATTTTAGCATCCAAAACAGGAGAGACACTCAACCAGACAAGGACATACCAGACAAGGAGTAATACTACTAGAAAGATACAACCAATATTTTGAAAAGTAGCTTGCTGTAGATTTTAAGGAGCAAATTGGTGTCACCTTTGTGTCTCCTGGGGAGATGTGCTTGTAAGGTCCAGAGTCTTCATCATCAGGATGTGTACTGTGTAATCTAATGACGTTGACTTGCCCTGGGATGAACATACTACAGATTTGTTTACCAGTCCATAATGGTTTAGGCTTCAGAATGCATGGTTGAGGAATCTTGCCATTCCAATCAGGAATCCATAGCAGAAGATTCATCACAGTTTCCTATTCATGAAAATAAATAGATAAGATCAAAATAATGATAGACTTTAGTCATTCGCCAATCTATTTTATAGATAATCAGAGTGAGGATCATAGGATTATGACCTAGTTTTTACCACACAAAATCATTTAATAGACCCTTTTAGTTTGGCAATAATATAATCCCAGATTATTCATTTGATTCATATTATTCATGATATAGTCCCCTTGCATTGGTGTCAGTAAGTGGTCGGCCAGTATGGTTAGTTACCTTTTCTAGGAATACATCTCTTTTGGTGAATTTTCTGATTGCAGTAAGAGAATCCTGTACAATACCCATGACAGGCTTATTGGACTGTGGTGTAACAATGTTTCTTGGTACCATCATTATCTCTGATATTTCGGCCTTGGCTTCCAGTGATTGAGGTACATGCATGTTCATCTCATCGCCATCAAAGTCAGCATTGTATGGAGTTGTTACACTAAGAATAAACAATAGAAAATTTTATAATTAGATTTATAATATCAGCACTAAGCTTTACTAAAATATGGATAGATCCCCCACCTACTGAATTACTCCAGGTTTGGCATACAGAAGACTTCACCACAAAAATTGCAATTCAAACTAGAGCTTATGCAATGTTCTGCAAACTCCGACATTTCGCTGGCTTGTTGTGAAATGGGTTTTTTGCTGCTGTCAATCAAAATGAGTTAATCTTCAAAAATTTATTACCCAGACTTGATCTACCAAAATAAAAACCCAATAGAAGACAATTGTTAAGATGTTCTATTTTTATGAAAGCTATGAAAACCATATTCACAACTAGCTGTTAAAATGTCTGAGCTTGCAAAATATTAAAAATTCCATTAACATTTTTTGCACTGTGCAATTGAACAAGTTTTTTTTATCTTTATGTTCTGTTCAAATAATACAAAGGGTGTCCAAAATAATTGAAGATTAATGACTAAAGAGCACCTAACTTGTATCTTGCCTTCTCTCAACAAGACCTGGAGAGAATGAAGAATGAAGGAACTTGATGTAGAAGTTTCACTTACCTGAGATTAAGTCTGAATGTTGACCATGGTAGGATCTTAATACGATGTCCCATCATAGACATTTTGTGTAGTGTGGGCTGTCGATTGAATATGATGATATCATCATCTCTGATGTGTCGCTCAACCTGAAATAAACAAGGCAATGTTAGGCTCCTTCTTTGTGTACCTCGCAGGTTACTAACGGTAATTCAATAGAAACAACCAAAGACCCCAAGTTATAAAATAGAACAAAGCTAACAAAGAATACAATCAGTATATGGTACATGCAGAAATGCCCTTATGTCAAATAACCAAGATAACCAAGATAACCAAGGCCAACAGAACAATACTCTACAAGATTCTACTATTAGATACAGAACAGTTTACCTTGTAACCAAACTGAAGATGAAGATCACTAGGTTTGGGGTGAAACCTCAGATCAACTCTCTCTCCATTATCTCTGATGATGTATTTTGCACCTGGGTACTGGTTGTTTCCTCGTCTGACCAGATCTTGCATGCTATAGAAAGCAAGATCATCACAATCATTTGTATTCTCTTACAATATTATTAACTGAAGTTGCTTTGGGAGGTATCGAAAGTTCTTAGATACTTAAATCTAAGCACAAGTCTACAAGTCTGTTCCACCTGTCCAGTCAATTGGGACTCATCCTCAAGCGCAGATCCCGGGGGGGGAGTAATTGTAACTCATATCCTTACCTGTCAATGTTAAAAGGTGTAACTATTTCTGGGAATGTTAGATTTTGTGCAATTGTTCTTGGAACACCCACTTGATCAATTGATAAATTAGGATCAGGTGTGATTACAGCACGTGAAGAGAAGTCCACACGTTTTCCCATCAGGTTTCCTCTGATACGACCTTCCTTGCTTTTCAATCGTTGCTTGACTGACTTCAGTGGGCGACCAGATTTTTGCATTGCCTGGTTTAAAAAGTGAAATTATCCACAATTAAAATGAATAGACTACAGCCATTGCAAGAAAAGTATTTCTTTCTAAATAAATATTTCTTTCTAGATTCCAATTACAATATTTAAATCTGAAATGTTTGGACCTAAATGAGATAGTTTGAGCTATAAAAGCCTGGTTTCCACTACCAATACAAGCACATAAGACCAAGCATAGAAATACATTAATTTCATAATAGCAGTTTAACACCAGAACAAGGATATCTTTTGTTTGTTTCACTTATACTTGTATCAGACTTGTTTTAATAGTAAAATAAGGCCTTCTTATGTTGGTGCTTATGCTTTGATCATGGTGGAAACCAGTCTTATAATTCCAATTCGTTTCCAATTCCTTTGTCTTGCTTACCCTAGGCAATCCAGGTATTTCGTTATCAATCAGTGTTGCAACATGGTACTGTAACATGCGTGTGTCTTCAGCTATGATGTGAGCTGCTGCTCCATTCAATTCATTCCTTTGCAAATTGTTATTTGCTTTGACAATGTCAGCCAGTTTGTGGGTCAAATCATCCTGTCAATTATACAACCAGAAAATTAATAAAATTAACTTGGAAAAAGATCAGCTTTTCGGATGTCAGATATCATTAGCTACACTCTATTGCCTTCAAACAATTGTTTCAAGTTAAGGCATTTGCTAAACATAGAAATACTAATGCAAGACTCTTATGAATTGAAGGCAAGAAGCACTGTAGAGTGCAAATAATATACCCATGAAATAGTGAGATAGCTAGCTAACTAATTACTAACTTTGTGCTATTGGTTGCCTAATTCTAATTAGTTAAAGAAATAGGTGAGTCGTGACGGGTAAACTAGTTTAAGTGTGCTACTCAAGGGCGCACATTCCTAAATATTTTGAAACACACTTACAAAAACTGAAACAATATTTTGATGTACATGCTTTTCCTTCATGTAATTTTACATGTATTAAGTTGTTACTCTAGTAAACTCCCATGCCCTTGTCATGCCTCACTGAATTCCTATGTCTTGTTAAGCGCTAACTATCTCATATTTCATCCTAACTATTTCACGGGTATATCATTTGCACTATATATCTTTTACTGGTCAAACTAGAGCATGACTAAACTAAGCTATTTTCCCACTTCACAAAACACACAAGAAAAGTTACCTGACTTCTTGCTGTTCCACTTAACACAATAGAGGGTCTTACAGGTAATGGAGGGACAGGAAGTACAGTGATGACCATCCAATCTGGCCGAGCAAACTTTGGATTCATACCAAGAATTTCACATTCTTCATCAGATATTCTCTTGAAGATTTCATGCACACGTTCAGCAGTAAGATTGATCTTCTTCTCGCTTGAGTCATCACCTATGTTGACACGTTTCCATTCAGCTGTAAGGTCCAATCCAGTCTTTCTGTATTTTGGTTGGTACCTTCCACACCCACCATGAGTCTATTTCGTTAAAAGATATGTAATATTATCATATAGTATACATGCAAATTACATCCTAAACATGTTCAGAAGAGCATTAAAATATTTCTGATATGTATGTAGTGACACTCCGACAGCTGTAAAAGAGAAAGAAGCTATCATTTACGACTTTTAATAATGTCACAAGGTAATCTTCCTCCTTACTCGTCATAGTGCTATGATAGCCACTATGAAATAGAATAGTTTTGGAGGGTAATAGAATTAGAGACACTGATTGTACTAGTTGATAAGTAGATGAAAAGGTTGCTTGCTACTATTCCAAATCAATAATATATATATTTTCCTTTCATAATATAGTTATGCATATTCATATTGTTATTACAACAGTTACAACAGTTTTTATTTCTACAAAAAATATATTCATACATAAATTGAATAAGTTACAAATTAATATTATATTATATCATTATTACATTAGTACTGTAGGTTCAAACTTGCTAGCCCCACTTCCTTATGTTTCGTTGTATTCATTCATATTTTCATACTTTGCTTCGACTTGTGTGGTGCCTTAAGGTCTGACAATAGTTTAAGATAACCAATATAACAACTTCGTTTTCCTTGGTTTGTTAGCAAATAAATATTAAATTATAAAATGTCCTTCTTTCATGAAACAATTCAGGTAAATAGACATATACAAGATACTTAATTTATAACTCAATTTATTATTTATTTATTATTTTGGTTAATTTTTTTAAAGTCAACATGCCTACTTGTTATTAGAGTGCAAACCATAAATTATATCTGTGAAATAGTACTTACTAATTATTAGTACAAAATAGCACCAATGAAACAATAATTGAAAACCAAAGAAATAGATGTGTTTAGTGCTATTTAGTTTTAGTACTATTTCGCAGATATATGGTTTGCACTCTAATAACTATTTCTTGTTAATGCTTGTCTTACCATTTTCTTTTCTGTATCCTCTGCTGCTTCTGGGTTAGCCTGGAGAGTAGTATCCATATCTTCACCACCTTCACACAGGCTTTTACCCTTGCACAGATCATATATGTGCTGCATTCTTTTCTTAGGTTGGTTGTGAGATTTGGATATGATTTCTTTCACTTTTGGGTCATTCTAGAGAGAAAAATGTGTTAACTTTATTAATTGTAAATGTCATTAGGAATTAAAAGTGAAAAGAATGGAATAAACCTATTTTGTAACCAAATAATAATAATTTTATTTTTATATTAAATAATTCATTATATTATTTTATTTATTATTATTCATTTTTGTACAGTGTGATAAAGCCCTGAATATAAATCATATCAGTGAATTGATGCCATGTCAGTTCACGTTGATATGGAAATTGTAAATTTTGTTTTATTGACCCCTAGTTTGAAACCAAACATATCAAGTTTTTCATATCATATTGCTCACTCGCTCGTTCATGATATGATATAAAAACTCATGAACAAAAATGATATAAAGCTCCTAACATGTGATAATCTATATTTATTAAACTTTTTATATAACCTTTATATAAGTGCCAATAGTACATTTAAAAACACATTCACTTCAACATTTCATTTGGCACTCATTAGGGCTCAAAATTAGCAAACATCTTAAGTTCTGTCCTAATGCAAAGTTTTTGAGCATAAGAAATTCAAAATTGTGTGGCCTACCCCTCGTTTTTACCCTCTCCCCCCTCCTACTTATGACCGGTCCTTATATTTCATATTAACCTTTTTTTTTTAAAAAAAATCATTAAAAAACAATTTCCTACAGGTATTTTAGATAGAAATTTTATACAGTGACATCAAGAAACATTAGTTTTTGATCTTTAGCCTTGGTTTCATATTGAACAGGTGGTACATGACTGTAACTGGTAGAATTGGGGATATTTAAGATAATAAAAAAATTAACTGGTACGATAAATTGATCAATTAAAAACTAAGTGCCCAAAAAACATACACACATATCTAAATTGATCAGAGACAGCCCTATCCCCCCCCCCCCTCCCCCAAAACAAAAAGAAAAAGAAAAAAAAGATACCAGCCGCCTTACCCCCTCCCCCATAGCCATTTTTGCAAGGTCATGCGCAATCGTATCATGAGGTAAGTACTGAGAACTGCAGGAAGAACACAGAAAAGAACACTAAAATTTTAAACATTTACCGCGTCTACAAGCAACTTGGAGCAGTAAAAACACACACAGCGGAGTATCTTGACACTTGTCGACAAGAATCCAACGTGAAATACGGGTTTTGCCAACTCTATGTGGCCGAAATGACCGGGACACTCTGTCATGTTTCCAGCACATGTCTGACATCGAGAGAAACGGTCGATCGTTCCTTGTCTTGGATCCATGAGTCCATTCAGCTTAGGACGACCCCCTTCCATGGTTTCGGCGTATTTAACCCCTCCATCGGTAGTCACAGACATTTGTTTCTATAAGAAAGACTTTATTAGACATGCCGATCTTTAGCAATTCGACTTTTTAAGACTTCATGTTTGAGACACGGTAAAGAACGATATGTTCCTACGTATCGTCTCAAAGAACTTTCCTTTTTCAACTCATTATTTTGACTAGGACAAACTGTATCTTACTTACTATTTCGTCTGGACCAAAGATACCAAACTGGCATCTTTTGACGTCTTTAAGCGGAGCTGGCGATCCCGAAACTAGAGCCATTTTGGTCTAATATCTGCTAAGCAAAATGGCGGATGAGGTAATTGCGTTGACGATCTTTTGAAAATAGTTTTTTCGGTAGAAATCTTCGTCTGCAACCTCTTATTATTCGCTCAAAACATTACTTAACTTAATTGGCTTGTTTGTTTATACTTATTTGTTAGTTTTCAGTAGTTGTTCCGCAGTTAGTGAGAGAACTCAACACGTTTTCCCACCTCACCCGGAGTGAAAGAAACGCTTTGCTCGCGTTTCTTGAAGTCTCGCCGATTTATCGCGTGGTTTATATAGGAAAACCATGATCTGTGGGGTGGACCAATTTAAACACATGGGCGGTAAAAGGAATTGTGGGTAATTTATTCAAAAGTTACACATGGAATGGTCGACAGGACTTCGGAACAAGCCGGAACACGCATTAGGTTTTTTAAAGTATCAGAAAAAGCTTAATTCATTTTTTTGAGCTGAAAATTATCAGCAGAAAATTATATTTTTTTCCACTAGAAATATGAACAAATCTAATTTTTATTTTCAAATTTTTTTTCTAGAAATGTGCAAAATATTTTTTTAAAAGTTTTACACATTTATTTTGTAAAGCTGTTAAATCTTTAAGCCTTCCCAATTATGAGGAAAAACAACAACAAAAAAGCTGAAACTTCAATGGAATAATCTTTAAGGGCCTAATAATCACTGGTTAAAGTTTTTTTCTTTATATTCCAATGGGAAGATAAATTTATATTTTTATGAATTTCTATAGATGTCTGTGATGTCATACACAACACTATACATTGCTCCATACATTTCTTTGTAAGTAACTCGTTTTACATGCATGTTTTACTTTATTTGTATTAAGCCCAAAGTTGATGAACTGATGAACTTAACGTACATAACTTGTAGTGAGAATCATTTTATGGTAAGTATGTACAGTCCCCCTTTAACAACTAAATTCTGAACAACCACGTCATTGGTTTCTTGATTTAAAAATTTGGTAGGAAAATTATGTCATAATGTGACATACATCATCTAAAAAACCAAAAACATAAGATTAAGAAATGGAAAATGTGTTATACTGGAAATTTTGACTAAGATCAGACAAATCCTCAAAAAGTTTTCTGTAAAATACTGGTAATTTTGTTTACAATAAAAGTATAACGAAATGTTTAAAGTACATGTAGTTATTTGCTCATTTTGTGAAATTTTAAGAGTAAGCCCTTTTCCCCCAACAACATCATTAAACATCAGTTTATAGCTTTCATTGCAAGCATTTCTGGTGAGATCTCAAGGGGGGGGGGGGGGGGGCAAGAAGATTGGAGTTGCCTACATGGTATGTTTAGATCATAATTTATATTCCTAGAAGGTTACTTACAGTATTTTAATCAGTTTTGTAATGCATGTGTGAGCATCTCCCTATGTGATATGCACAATATAAGTATTAAATTATTAAATTATAATTATTATTGCCGTATCCCTCCTCTCACAGTGCAGGTTATTTTGACCATGATGTTTGTTTCAAGAATAAATCATTTTTGAATTAGTATAATACTACTGAGTTTATCAAATTATTACAGACTCATTTACTCAGTAGCCCAATCTCAGTATCAGAATATTCACAAATACCAACAAAGTAATAATGCACAACTTTAACATTAACATAACACTACACAAAACAGAGGCTAACCCTAAGCCACAGAGAAGTACTCAAAACTGAAATATTCTTAGAATCAGTCAACAACCATAATAAAAATCACCATTTATGACCATAACTAGGGAAAGAAAACTGTTTCTATTAAAGTCCAATTAAAAAAAAAAAAAAAGATTTACCAATAATAATTATATTCACCATTAATAGTTTATTTGATATTAAAAATCCACAAATCACAAGCCATAAAGTGATAAACTGGAATGATCAAAATACACATTTGATCTTTCATTGTACATGTTGCTATTAGTACTAATGATCACTGAAAAAATAATACAGATACATTTGGTCTGGATTTTTTAAAACAAATGTGTATCAAAGTCGTATGGAAGTGAAATTGAAAAAATGACCATCAAATATCAGAACTGTTCATTAACAAGCAGATCAGGAAGCATTAAGAATCTATCAGAATCTCTACTTGACCTTGTTGAATATACTTTTGGAGACCTAAAGAGAATTAAAATGGAGAGTTAAACATTGCACAATGAAATTTCTATTTCTATGGAAGTTCCATTCCCTGACTCAGTGTCTCACATATTTGAGTAGAAGAGATAACTAGCTAAAAACTAGTGTGAGCTGCGTCGGTGTTTCTAATAAAACAGTAATGATAAAAGGTTAAGTTTTACACCGTGAAAAGGTGAAAAAATTTACTGACGTTTCGGACTCTAGTCCTTCGTAGGAGGACTAACGAAGGACTATTGTCTGAAACAAAGGACTAGCGTCTGAAGCGTCAGTTTTTTCATCTTTTCACAGTGTAAAATTTACCCTTTTATCATTACATATTTGAGTAGAATTGCTTGTTGGTTCTCTCATGTCTTTGAGATTTTACTTTAGGAATTTTTAATATTTCCTCCCTCTGCAAACATCACTTAATGATGGTTAGTCATTTGTAAGTCACTTGTTAGACACTATTTCTTTCTTTCGTTCTTTCTTTCTTTTTCACAGTCATACTTTGTTCAATATACAATTTTTTCCTAATCTTTGGATAGTATAATTATAAAGTTAACCTTAATGCAATAATAGCAAACTTAAAATATCTCAATTCGAAACAAATGCTATAATTTTGGAAGACACTAATCATTAATAAACACAAATCTTACTCACACAATGATCTCGGCAATGTAGAAACTCCAATAATTCTTGAGCACAAGTTTCTGTTGTTTTAGATTTGCTGTTTACTCGTTCGGTGCAAGTATCATATTCTGCCTTCAGCTTCACACACTCTGACAATTCTTCACAAGTTTCTCGTATCTTATCCATAGGATCTTCAGTCTCTGGTTCTTCCTCCTCCTCTTCTTCTTCGTTCTGTTCTCCTTCTTCTTGGGCCTCCTCCTCTGGATCAGGGTCGTCGACCTGAGAAAATGACGAAAAAATGTTAGAACTTTCAACCTCAAATTTTGGTCCCAGCGAATGATTTTCTTAAAAACACTACAAGACATCAATAAATAGGTGTTTCAATAATACGGCTATATTAAAATGCGGGTTTAACAACGATTATTTACCGTTTCTTCGACTAATTCTTCATCTCTGACTTCGTTTTCATTGCCGACCGCCATCTTGTCTTCCACGCGAGAGATTGAACCGGTTGCCCCAGACTCCACACAGCCAAAAATGCCGCTGACCTTATTGCATAACATCCTAAAACACAGGGTGACCAACTGTATGCGATAAATCTAACTCGATTTTGCGACAAAATAACAAATTACATTTTGAGGTTTAGTTATAAATGTCAATCCATATGTACGTCACGGTCATATCGAATGTTTTACCAGGAAATTAAAGTAAATGTTGTTTGATTACTTACATTTATCTAAACTGGGCTTGTTGTGGTAAATCAAAGTGGACTTTGGACTTTGATTGGTCGTGATGGGCTGGTACTACATCGTTTGTTGACGTATCATCAGTTCCATCGCATGTGTTGACCTTCATCACAAATTATCCCAGAAAATCGTACCAAAAAACACTTTTATTATGCTCAGATCAAGATATTCTATAATTTCAAGGGTTCCCTATTTAACGAGAAGTGTTGTAAGCGTGGTTCGGTCGCCAAAGAGGTAAGAAATAAAGCTTTCGTGATGCGATCAGATGGCAGTTTCATCGGCATGCATGTCACACATGAGATACTACGTTACTTAGCCTCTGAAATGTTTATTAAAACATATAAATCAGAATAGAGTGTCTTATATTATTTCTTACTGAATATAAGAATTATCGACACAGAACGTATCGGTTATTCTTCCTTTGAGGTTATAATATAATGGCGGAAATGCTAAATTTTTGTTATGCAACAACAACTAAGTACTGTATTTTTTTAGACACGTCAAAACCTAGTAAAACTCGAGTTCAATAGAGTATTTATAAAAAGTGCTTCATAAAACACTTCATAAGAAACTACTGCTGGCGGGATTTCTTTATCAGCATTTACTTGTACTAAAATGTTCAATAAAGCTGCCTTTTGATACCACAAGTCATAAAACTTTGTAGCTTGGTTTCAAAGTCCAATTTGAAGGATCTAACTCTTTGAATCTCCTTATCTTTTAATTCTATAAGTAAAATAAGAAACCAAAGCTTACCATACTATCAGTTTAACGTATATATTGATGGGTTTTAATCCTTTACACAATAATTTCCAGGTTTGATGTAGCTTATCCTGTAATCACAGGTGTACAAAGACAATATGCAACACAAACAAAGGTCAGTTAGCTATAATATATATTTTTTAAATTCTGAAATTTAGGTACGTTATTGCAGTTTTCGATATTCTACGGACTCTCATTTCAACAGCTTGTTGTGAAATTGTTTTTTAACTGCCGCCAGTCAAGAACATGAAAGGTACCAACTGATTGTTTTTTAATGATAACATAAAAAAAAAAAACTTCAGCAAGCAGCTTGTAACTACTGAGTTCACAGAATATGGAAAATCACAGTATTTAATGTTAAAGCATCAACCCTCACCATATTTCCTGCCCCCTTCCCCTCCACCTATCATGTGCCACCATTTATGAGTAAGGTAATGTGGTTTGATCCCATTTTGACAAAACAAGGGCTTTCCTCTTAGTCAAAAACCAGTTCTAAAAATGTAATTTTTCAATAACCTTGTTTTTCACAGGGGATAAGAAATACATCTTTAACAAGATAATTAAATAATCATATGATTTACAAAATCAATTGCATTTTAGAATCAAGAATCCAAATCCTTTGCAATGGCTTTGTTCAAAGGGCAGCTTGAAGCAGAGCAAGTATTCCCATTTCCACAAGGTATGTACTAGTACAATGAACAGGATTAGTTGTCTTCAGTTTAATTATGATTCAAGTTCAATTTAATTTTTTCAAGTGATTAGTGAGTGATTGGGTAAGGGGTCAAATGTGTCTTCAAGCTTCCAAGTAAAACAATTCACAGTGAGCATATATGCTTTGAACGTCATTTTATACTAAGTATAAGTATGTTTCGTTCTATTTTACAAAAAAATAATAAAGAAGCTGTAACAAATTAATTTTGTTAGCTACCACTATATAGTTCAGTGTTACTTTGTTGTTTACAGTGCTTGATGCTGATCAAGAAGAAACTCTAAAAGCCCTCGTCGATCCTGTACAAAGGTTTTTCGAGGTTAGTATGGTGCATGTGAAGCAATATTATTGTCAGCTATATATTGCTTGACGTCATTTTGGAATGTTCATTAGTAAGCTATAGCTGAATCACAAGTTTTCACATTGAATATGTAATTATTTCTGGCTGACAGCATAGATTTACAGTCACCATGGCCACTCGTCATGTAGCCCCCAACCATCTAGCCCCCTATATAACATATTTTTTCATTAATGTCCTGTTTGAATAAATATTAAAATTCAGTGTTTTCATTTCCAGGAAGTCAATGACGCTGCCAAAAATGATGAGCAGGAAGCAGTCAGTGATGATGTCATGCAAAGTTTGAAAGAAATGGGTGCTTTTGGGTTACAGGTTGGTTCTAGTCACATGCTTAAATTATTATATTACCTTATATTATCTGTAAAAATTTCCAGTAAGTTTGTTGATTAACCCCAATCACTCTAAGTTAGCCTTGGCATGACTTAGATTTCCTTAGAGGTTTTGCACTAAATTCTCAATCACATGTACAACATTGAACCATTATTTGCCATCATGACAAAATAGGTTCTTGGTCGATGTCAATTAAAGTGTTTTAGGCACATGCCTATGGAATGTCTTGGAAATTAAAGAAATTGATTAAAACATCCACCAATACCTACTTAATCAAGGACAATGATTTTACAGGTGCTATACAGAGAAGCACTGTCAGTAAAGCTTCAATTAAAGTAATATGTCTTTTGAATTCATTTTTATTTCAGGTTCCCACAGATTTAGGAGGTATAGGGCTGACTAACACCCAGGTAAAACATACATAAACCATCAAGAAAAGATGATTGAACACTTTCTCTCATTCATTTCTCCTATCCATTTAGTGTTGTGTGGTGTCAATAGTGTAGTACATGTGTACAGGGGCTGCAGAGCACCCTAAAAAGTGTGAGGGGGAGGGGGGGGGGAGAATATAAGAAACAAGTATGGCTAAAAGGAAAAAGTAGAGGGGAAGAAGCTCCCCTGCCTCACACCCTCTGGTATGAGGCCCCCGGTGGATTGAACCTCAGGATTGATGGTTAAAATACATATTTTCAAAAATATTTTTTCATACGTCCTTGATATCACTCAACTGTCAGCATTGCTAAAATAACGATCTTGTGATGTGACATTCAAATCATCAGAAATCAACCAAGTCACATGAACTATATTTGGAGCTCTTTAAATGGTCACATGAGTTAACGACTAAAATTCAAAATGCAATCAATTCTTGTTTTGGTATTGTTAACTCAGTTGAGTGAAATTATTAATAGTAATTTTTGCATATTTTGTTCATTGTCTGCATTTATGTGTTTCTTATATTGTATTTCATGTTTCCATCATGTATTATATAAGATTTGTTATACTTCGATCCAATCATCATTAATTCATGCTTTGTTTCAGTATGCAAGACTGGTAGAGATAGTAGGTTCCTTTGATCTTGCTGTAGGGATTGTCCTTGGGGCTCATCAGTCTATTGGTTTTAAAGGAATCCTTCTGTTTGGAAACAAGGTAGCTTTTCTTTAATACTTCTAGATGACCATAAAATTTGATTGATGCTGTGGAATTCACCCTTCTCACAGTAGCGTGGCATTATAAGATATTTGATAAAAGGATATTGCAAAGAGGAGTTTACACTGATTAAATGTGTCACATTGATAGTAAATTTGCAAAGTTTTGTAAAGATTACCCATAAGCTGATAAAAAAATGCCCATAAACTGATACAAAATGTTTCTATGATTTCATCTGCTAAGGATTTGTCGCTATTTACTGGTGCACAATTTTCACAACCATTGTGTTTCTTATGGAGTCACATTTATGATTTAAATTGTTGTTTTATTTTTACATTTTTAGGAACAAAAGGAAAAGTATTTGCCTCAGGTAAGAGTGTTGTCTGTGTTGATTGTGTAATTCCTCAATTTACACTATTGGACTGGTTTATTCCTAATGTTCAGTGAGCATACAGTATCTTAAGTGTTATCATTGTCTCTTTCAGGTATCAGTTGCCAGTAAATATGCAGCTTTTTGTTTGACAGAACCTTCAAGTGGGTCAGATGCAGCTGTAAGTACATTTTAGTTTACAATATTTACAATTAAGGCATGCCTTTCTTAGGGAGTAGTCAATATGAGGGCTGATGCAAATAGGGGTAACTTCATTTGTGTACAGGGAAAAAAGGGCAGCTTTGAACTATTTATACATGTAATGTACAGTGGTATAATGTTTGTAACCCTTCTTTATGCATAGCAGGGCTAATGCCTATACTCCTTGTAAATAACTACCATTCCTAACTGTTCTATTCGTGAAATTCGATGATTTTCTGATTTTTTCAAAATAATGTCAATAAACAAAGGACAATATTTGAAAAACACTCAAAATGTATTATTCTAAATATTTTCTCCTTGTTTGACAGTCTATCAAAACTCGAGCTGAGCTGAGTAAAGATGGGAAGCACTATATACTGAATGGTGGAAAATTATGGTAAGATCACAGGCAACCCATCTTCATTCTAGTCATGATAAGGAGAGTTATCAAACTCATGAGAATAATGCTTTCTGTATAATCAAACTGTATCTGCATGCATCCGAACACAATCTGTTGATTAGGTTAGCCTGTGTATCAGCAACAGATTTCTTGTTCTAGACTGTAGCTACCCTTTGTGTATTCACAAGTTGAAAATCAAACATGTACTTAAGAAATAGAAAACCCATGGGCATACTGTGTGTTGTTATAAAGCATGCATGGTTTTGCAGAACACAAGAAGTGCAGCATATGTACCGAGTGGTTCTCAATACTTCTCAAGTGTTCTGCCAATCTCCAAGTGTAAAGTTATAGTATTACTGTAGAACTCTATTTCCAACATGATCCTTTTCTTTATGAAAATCACTTTTTCTTGTTTAGGATAAGTAATGGAGGAATTGCAGACATATTTACTGTTTTTGCCAAGGTAGGATTACCCATTTTGTATTCCATAATTTATGTCACATTTTGAAATCTTCACATCAATGAGGTGCAAAATGTTTTGGTTTTTTCATGGATCCATCCATCCATTTTTTCATTCTTTCTATCGATCTGGGCCTGGTTGTACGAAGCCTGGATAGCGCTATCCAGTGGATAAATCCTTATCCAGTGGATAAGTCGATGCTGTTATCCAATAAATTTATCCACTGGATAAGATTTATTCATCAGATAGTGCTATCTCCAGCTATGTACAACCTGGCCCTGTTTCTTTGTTTGTTCATATAACATATTCAGATCTCATAAAAAGGATCTTGAATAATATTTATTATGTTGAATGCAGTTTGTTTATAGTTTGTTGCAAGACTGAAACTAAATAAATAATGTATAAAATGTATGTTTTTTATTGCCAGACTCCTTTTAAAGATCCAAAGACAGGAGAGACAAAGGACAAAGTTACAGCTTTTATTGTGGAGCGAGATTTTGGTGGAGTAACAAGGTATAATTTATAAAGTAGGACTTCTGTTATGCAGCCACTGTTTACGGTAGGTGGCTGTTATCAAACTCCAGTTGGGTATATCTAATCTGTCAAACATTAGAGAGGATTGAGCCTTGTTGGACTCGCTGCCACACTCATATAGTGGTTAATTTGTATAACCACTGCCCCAATGTGATTGGATAGTGGTAAGTCATATCTTACCAACAAAAAGTGGGGAAACCAGAACAAATAGAGCACTTTACCTTGGGTGTAATGTTTTCCCATTTCAGATCATTTGTCATTCACTTGGTAAAAAAATGTCTGTACTAATATGTACCATATTCATGTGTCTTATCATGTTATGCACAACCATTAAACAAATAAATTATACTCTACTGCCTAGCAAATGACACATGATCTGAAATGGGAAGACATTGCATCCAAGATAATTAGGTATATTTTGTATTGATAGTGAACTACATGTAACTTGAATAATTATTATTTAGTGGGCCACCTGAGAAGAAAATGGGCATCAAGGCATCCAACACCGCTGAGGTGAGACTAGAGTTAATACAATATGAAAATCTTTTAGTTCTCAGTTGTCCTTCCAATTTTATTGATATCACAGTCAGGGCACTGCTAACTAACAGATCAAATTGGAATTTAGCTTGCTAGTTTTCGTGGAGGAAGGAATGAAAACCAGAGAAACCATAGAATCTAGAGAATCCCTCAAATCAAGTAAATATATAAATAAATCACTTTTATTTAAGTGTCTAGTCGTTCTAGCGCTTTCGCACTAGTTGGGGACACTTTTCGCTCACATGCACTACCACTACATTTAATATTCTATGCACACAACGCTCAAATCACGTGTTGATTCTTATGAAAGGGAGGAAACCGGAGAACCCGGAGAAAACCCTCATAGCATAGGGGAGAGCCCTACTCGCATATGATGTTGAGTCCCGGAATCAAACCCGAAACCCCACGTAGTTGATAGGTGAATGAATTATCTCCTGCTATGACAACCTTGATCCCACAGTGGATTTCATGGAGTAGTGATACTTTAACCTATTATATTACCCTTTAACCTGCTTTGCTCTTTCGTAGGTCTACTTTGATAACGTCAAAGTCCCAATAGAAAACGTTCTTGGAGGTTTGTGCAACATTCTTAGAGCCTTTTTGAGTCTTTCAGTTTTTCTAATTATTTTAATACAATATACTCTATATTTATTATCATTATTATTATTACAGGCGATGGAAATGGCTTCAAAGTTGCCATGAATATCTTGAACAACGGTAGATTTGGTATGGCTGCTGCTCTCTCTGGAACAATGAAGGGTCTCATTGCTAAAGCGGTAAGCTTGTTTGTAAATATATTGCAGGTCTAAAATCAATGATGTAGACACTGAGTAGAATACACTTTACTTGATAGACCTTATTAGCGATAATGATGAAAAAGCGGTTTTCTAAAGAGTGGGAAACAGTAACGGCAGATTCGTAGCTGTACTGTAGACGTACCGCATCTTTCCGTAACCGTAACTACTTTACGCGTTGTTATTGGACGAATTACTCGAAGACAATAGGAAGCCATTTAATTGTAACGAAATGCCTTATAGTGTACGTGTTGTAAATCAGTGCCGTACGTTCCCTACTCATGATAACCGCTCTATATAAAGGTGCAGTAATACGGGCTACAAAATCGTGCTACTTGTCTTGCAACATTGCACAGGTTGCCACTCTTATAACCACTCCTTTCTACCACCTCTTTCTCTTTTACTCCGACGAAGGACTAGCGTCCGAAACGTCAGTCTTTTCACGTCATCTTTTCACGGTGTGAAAGTTGACCTTTTTATCATTACTGTTTCATTAGAAACACCGACGCAGCTCACACTAGTTTTTAGCTAGTTATCTCTTCTTATTACACGAAGAAGAAACTGTCGAATCTGTCTTCTCTTTGCAATAAAGGAAATTTCTTGTGTGCGATGTGGTAAGACGATCAGGATATTATATATTCTGCGACTTGCAACGCAAAAAAGTTGCACGACAGTTTGCATGATTTTGTAGCAACAATTATTAAGATGACGTCAGTCTTCAAATCCTCAATCATATCGAAACAACCTGAAATAACCTACTTACAGACTTGGTATTCCTACCTCCGTGTTGGCGTAGGTAGCTAGGAATACTGAGAAACCCGGAGAAACCCCCGCGGTGTAGTGCGCAATTTAGCGTAATTTAGCTATCAATCATTCTAGATATTAATGTGTTGATCAATTCTATCGTAACAGGTGGATCACGCTGCAAATCGAACCCAGTTTGGGGAAAAGATCGATCATTTTGGTGCCATTCAGGAAAAGATAGCTCGTATGGCAATGTGTCATTACGTCACAGAGGTAACCAACCCGCAAAAACTTTTGTTTCTCAATCTCATTTAATCTTTTTTATTCATATGTTTTTTTATTTTTTTCCCCCTCAAGTCCATGGCTTATATGATCAGTGCCAATATGGATCAAGGGGCTTCAGATTTTCAGGTCGAGGCAGCAATCAGCAAAGTCTACGCATCGGTGTGTATGATACATGTTTAACTAATCTTTTTTTCTAGATTGGCCTTACTCACACGGCAGCCATGATAACTGGAACAATAGATTTTCCCACGCGTATACTCGCATTCAATAGACTTGCCACAAGTCGACTACTTTTTTTGTCGAGCAAAACGAGTCATACGAAAGATACCAAAAGAAGAAATATCGGACTTTTAGAAAGTCTACGCATTCAAGTGCTTGAGAATAAATTTATGCAGGTTAAAAAAGGCTTTCATTGCTTGGTTTCAATCAGCCAATAAAATTCTTTGAACCTCATTATCTGCTCAAAATGGTGGTCAAACACTGACCACCATGTGCTGTCAGCCAGAAAGAATTCTATTGAAAACTAGCGATTCAGCTGAGCACATTCTGCTCGAGACAGGAACTGACGTCACGTTAGATCAAGCAGTTCTCATAGACAGACATGGCTGCCGCGTGAGTAGCTACTACTCACACAGCATTGCTCCCTTCTCTACCTCCATCCATCCAAAATTGCGCTTTGATTAATAGTGTGGAATAAACTTTTCTCCGAAAGCATAATCAGTAACACTTCCTTACGTGTTTGTGTATGGCTGACTTAGAGGGCCGGGTTGTCGTGTTTGCTTTGATTTCAAGCAGTTCACATCATTATCATAGTCAGTTTTTCCTGGACAAAGTATGTCGGTTTTCAGATCGTCAGAACGTCATAATGGAGGAAAAGCGCGTGCTAATCGGTATCGGTACCACGATACCAATTAAACCAAATAAAAATAGCAAAAACGTAAACGCAGTGAGTCGCATACTTTTCTTTTCATTCTTGCATCCGAATATTTATCAACCCACTCGTTCATGCAATCAATTCTCCATCCTATTCGTTTATTTATTCTACTTATTTGTTGTTGTCTTTGGTTGGTTCTTTTAGGAGGCAGCCTGGTTTGTTGCTGATGAATGTATCCAGATCTTAGGTGGAATGGGCTTTATGAAGGTAACATCCCTGTTATATTTCATACTCTCATTTAATGTTTTCCATTAACAGCTTCGCCGTCTTCTTTCAGGATTGCGGAGTCGAACGAGTGATGAGAGATCTACGCATATTTCGAATTTTCGAAGGAACCAATGATATCCTGAGGTTGATGGTGTCTCTTACAGGACTACAGGTACGGTCTTGGCTTTGTAAAGTAGTGTATGGGCTCGTACACACGGCGCAGTTTTCGCGTGCATCGTTTCTTGCGACAGAGATTTTGAGAACTATCATGTAGAAACCTCTACTGCAGCAAAACTGAAGAAATAGAAAACGCGCGCGCCTGCTGTGTGCTCTCATAAAGGAAACCTTCCACACGCAATACTACAGCGTTGGGAAAGGAAACCAGACTTGTCCCTAGCATTTAAGTCGGCTTATATACATATAAGCTTATAGATGTCCTGGAAAGACTATGGTGGGAAACATGGTGGGAACCATTCATAATAATCTGTGAACTTTTTTGCGATACTAGGGAGCTGGAAAACATCTCAAAGAACTACAAAAAGCCTTGACGAACCCCGCAAATGTAGGCTTGTTGCTTTCTGAAGGAATCAAGAGATCAAAAAGGTACTTTGTCTTTACTGCTGCAATACATCCTTATATCGAGATTGCGAACCAATCAAAACGAAAGAATTGGAGACTTGCACTAAAAGGTCACGTGACCTATGTTCTTAGGAGTGTCAAAAATCACAGAAAGTGAAAGAGAACCTCGAAATTATTACTCAAAGAAGGTGAAGTTTCAGGATCATCTTGAATGTAAAGAATAGGAAAAGAACATAATATAAAATCGAATATTTGGCCATCTTGCCAAGGGACAAAAGAAAACAAAAATGACAAAAAATATATAGCGCTCCGCGTGTTTGTCTTTCTTTTATGGGTAAAGGTGACCAGTTATCTGTATTTTGCTCCCTGGACGCCCCATGTCTTGCGATCCAAGATGGCCACCGGATCGTCGAAGTAGACCATTCCCTCGCTCACTGAATTTGAAAGTGACATATATATTTTTGAAAATATGAAAATCCCATTCTTATTCTTACAATTTTTTAGCCCAAAATAATAGTTTTTCTTTCCTTCGTTTTTAAAATTTAAATATACATGGTTGACAGTGGTTGCTTTTGCGATATTTAGGGTGGTTGGTCTAAAGTCTGGTCCATCAATAACTGAACATGTCCACAGTGAGCTACAACCATCAGCTGAAAAGGTTTGTCAGTATAATAAGTTCAGGGTTTTCAACTTTAATAATTATTAAAGGTGTTTTGTGCTTGGTATGATCGTTTAAGATGTAATCCACATTTTTTCGTATTTGTTCAAGTATGCATTGTTGTTTAAATCAGATTTGTTTTCACAGGTTTCTGTAGCTATCGGTGAATTTGGAGCCTCTGTTGAGGGAATTCTTAGAAAACATGGCAAGAAGATTGTTGGTGAGAAATGCTTTCTATTAACGAATACATAAGAAATCTAGTCAATCTAATCTTTCGATGGGATCCAACATAAATTGTACGATTTCGACGTAAATATCAAAATGATGCCACGTTTCAATCGAATGGCTGCATTCGCATCAACCAGCTGCATTAACCCGATGGTGCGGGTCAAACACTGACAACCACGCGCTCGAAACTTGTGATTCAGCTGATGAACATTTTGCACAAGACAGGAATTGACGTCTAGACAAGCCAAACATTTCTTTGGGGTATCCAATTCGTAACTTCCTTGATACTTGAACCCTTTAGGCACAGGAAACAAGATCCATGATTTTTATTATTTCATTATTATTTAGCTAAGTGTCTTTTTTTTTATCTCGTAACAGAACAACAGTTCTTGCTGAAGAGACTTGCTGATGCAGCAATAGATCTGTATGGGATGGTAGCTGTCTTATCAAGGTGCGACATATTTCTTCCTTCTTGTATTTAAACATCTTTTCGAAGCGTTTCTTGACGTTATCGTTCTTTTTACAGAGCATCCAGATCACTTCAAAATAATTTACAATCTGCACAACACGAGAAACTTTTGTGTACAACGTTCTGTGATGAGGTTAGTCTTATGTATAATAGTAAATGCTATGGCCCTTGCATCTTTTCTTGCAATTTGGTTTGCAAGTCAAAGGGGGAAGTCACACTAGAAATAGAGTAGTTTCATAAAAATGTTATCCTTAGAGGAAGTATGTTTTTTATTGGGGGGGGGGGGGGGGGGTTGGGGGGGCTGAGAGATTCTCGATAAACTTTTTAAAAGTGGCCGAAGCCCTTCAGAATTCACTCAGTAAGAAATTCGTGAACCTCCTAAATAAATAAAAAAATGGACCTACCAATCCACAAAAGTTCGAATGTTCAGTGCTGATGTCCCTCTTCTCTGAAAGCCCAGCCCTCCCCCATCCATTAAGAAACGTAGCTTCCCTTAGAAAAATGAAATCTCTTGTCATGCAAAATCATTGCACTGTTCCTGCCCTTCAATATATCTGCCGTGAAACCACTCTATTGTTGTCGTTACTGTGAAAAGTAGAACTTTGCTTTTGCAGAGATTACGGTAGCTAAGAGTAAATCAGATTAAGATATATATATATATATATATATGCGTCAAGATGGTTGCTGTGGTTACTAACCATGTAAAATATTGCACGTATTGAAATTAGAAAAAATTATGCTGCTACTATGATTACAAAACAATCGATGTATTTATAACCTATATGTACATTATGTACAGCCAAATAAAAAAGGTCCTTATAAAATAGGATACTTTCATGTTCATGCTTGACTATATCACCCTATCCCATCCCTGGTGTTACATTCCTACTATAAGCAATAAAGTGAACCTAGAGAAGGAGATACTCTGATGATAAATGGATGGAAAAGCGTTTCACTTCATTCTGATTAAATATCGTTCTTCCTCAGGCATATCAGCGCGTCCTTCAAAACCTACAGTCTCTACAAGATAATACTCAACTCAGCATGGATGAAAGAATGGCTCAAATATCAGCACAGGTTGTTGAACAACAACATATTGTACCAGTACACCCACTTGGATTCTAAATTATCAAATCTTATTTTTTATTAAGAGTATTTATCCGTTTTTTTTTTTTATTACCGCTGTAATCCTATCACTTTGCTAAAATCAGTCTTCATTTCTCACGGACTCAATAATATGAATTTCTAATATTCTGTTCCTACATCGTTAGGCTAAGAGTGAATCAGATTAAGATATATTTATGAGCCGTATAGGATAGTTCATGCGGCTACTAACGATGTAAAATATTGCACGTATTGAAATTAGAATAATGCTGGTACTATAATTACAAAACAATCGTTGTATTTATAACTTATGTACATTATGTACAGTCAAATAAAATGAAGTTCTTATAAAATCGGATATTTTCATGCCTGTTCAGGACTCTTGTTTATGAAGGAATTCTGCAGATTGACTCATATTGGATGCTCTTTCACGCATTTTCTTACTTTCCTTTCATTTTCTGTTTGTTCATTTTTCATTTCCATTCCTAAACGTTTCTTTTGTGCTATCATACTCTCTTCTGCAAGTAAAGATGGTACAATAAATCAGCTTATGAATATCTATTCAGTTGAAGGGCTTTGCAGCAGCCGCGTTTAAGAGAGTAAACGTTTTTTTTGCATAGCGAGATCTTTCCGATTTATCAAAGGAATAAAATATGTATTGATTGTACAGTAAAAACCCGCGAGTAAGAACCTACATTTTTAGAGTTAGCCTAAACAGATTCTTGATTAAATGGTAGTTAACACAATTTTAGGCTATCCTAGGTTCTTAAATAGGTTCTTATTTCTGTGTAAAAACAAATAAAATCCAGCTACAAGATAAAATGGTAATCAGCCTATTTTTCAATCAACCCCACCCCTCCCCCATCAACAACACCCTAGAACATTAATAGATTTATCTGCACAGCAATGGCAAGCTCCTATTTTTCCAAACAGGATTCTAACCCAGCTCTGCATAACTAAATGATGATTTTTGAAAATAAGAACCTGTTTTTCATTTTCTAGGCTAAATAGGTTCTTGTTTAAATGGGGGTATAAATGACAAATTTGAGGCTAACAGGTTCTTAATTTTCTGGCTCTTACTCGCGGGTTTTTACTGTATATGTTTTGATAACGAGGCCGCCGTGAATATTGCTATGATGGTGCAATATGACACGTGTTTGTTACTGGATAGGAAAGAAATTTGGACTACCTTTATTTAATTTTATTTTTTTATTTTTTTATTTTTGGAGGATTACTAATGTCGTATCCAAAACCTTTTCAAACATATTTTTTTCCTTACTTTCGATTTTAAGATACGAAGCAGTTTAAAATTTGTTTGCCATCCAGCAGGGCGTTTCCCAAGGGGCCTAGAGCTGAATTGATTCGTTATTTAAGTCATTTATCAACACGTGACTGTTTGCAAAATGCCTATTAATAGATCTGCGTGTCACCAAATTAAAAGAGCTTTCTATATTGCTTTAGGCCTACCTTTCCCGGTTTTCCTTTCTTTCCTTTCTTCCCCTTCTTCTTTAATCCAGCTCCAAGTTTCATGATGGTGGAGAAAGTTATGCTGTTCATGCGATGTGTGACACTTATTTTCATGGAATTTAAACCAGCTGTGAAATGAAAATAACTCCTCAGCCAATGACATTTATCAAATTTGATTCAGCGATATGATAAATGATGGTGCCTATGATGAAGGCGGTGATGATGATGACGATGTGATGGTGGAGATGATGATGCTGCTGAAGATAATGATAATGATGCTGCTGGTAGTGATGATGACGGATGACCACTGCTGCTTATGACGGTGACGAATGTTGAAAATGATGATGATTACAATGAGGACGACGATGATGAGCACTGCTTACGACGATAACGAATGTTGAAAATAATGAAGATGATGACGACAATGATGCCGATGATTACGATGACAATGACAATGGTGCTGCTGATGATGATGATGTTGATGATGCTGTTGATATTTATGATATTTATAGTTTGTGATTGCGCCTAAATAATAGCTCAATCTCAATACACTAAACTGCTGTAAGTCACAACAAAACGCTGCGACTAACTAACTAGCTAAATCCGAATCGAATTTCTTGACTTACCTTCTTTTCTGTTCATCAAAGCCTCCAAGATCTCCCTTCCTCCAAGATCTCCAATAAGATTATCATCAATATCTATTTCTTGAAGGCCTTCGGAGTGAGTGATCAAACTAGAAGGAATTGAATCAGTATAAGACATCTACAAAGTTGCCCTTGTTCTACAGTCTCATAAAACAGGCATTTTCATGACTATGGAACGGCACGCCAGGAGAAAACGTCGTTGTAAACTGCTCCTGGAGTATTGAGCCTGGCAGTGTTTTAGAGCATCCGACTAGTATCCGGAAGGCCATGGATTCTATCCTTATCGAGGCCTCTGTCCTTTTTCTATGTTCATTCTAGCTAGCGGTCAAATGGACCCCTTTCAAAAGTGTCTTGTATGCGAGGCTAACATAGAAATACAAAAGAAATACCATAAAATCCATCGAGAAAAGTGTGCTTTCTTTAGTATTTTCATGTTAACCTCGTATTCAAGTTCTTTTTGAGAAGGGTCCCTTACTTGAATCAATCGCAGCGCGCGAGACCACTGTTTAAAGTAATTGAAAACATCACCGTGACGGGCACGGTACGGCAAGCCACGTCCGTACTTTGAGCTTAATACGCTTATCAATTTGAGCGTACTGAAAAAGTTTCCAAAGATTTTTTCAGTTTTGATTTACCTCGGGATCGTACATCCTTGCCAAGAAATGTTGCCAAGGTTGAACAATAATTAAAATTGTCGTAAAAATATTGACTTACAGTAAAGGTATTGACTTACGTTCGAAACATCTTCATGCAGACGATTGGACCCAGAGTCGAGGCACTGCCATATGAATCCATTCCATTATCCAACAGATGGAGCTTCTGAATCCATGGTCCGACGGGGGGAGGGGGTGGTGGCTCTTTCTTCTTTTTGCCACTTTTTTTCTTCTTTCCCTTTTTCCCTTTCTTGCCAGTTCCAGATCGAGCTGATTTGGGACTAGAAATTAAGAAAGCAAAGGCTGATCAGATATCGTCTCAGTAAAAAATCATTGAAACTTTCTTTGAAATCTTCGACAAGAGGTGGAATTCCGGTAAATCCAATAGGTTCATGCTTCGATACATTTTATTATACTGCAAATTTTACAAGCACAGTTTCACCTAAACTACGGCTAAAGAAGTCCATGCTTCACTATTTTCACTGAAGGAAGACAATTATTGTCGTGACTTACAAAAGCGAAAGAGTTTACATCGTCACTGTAGGCGGGAATCGGAATTCGAATTTATGACGTAAAATTGACAGTGCCAAGTTTTTTAAATTCCAAAACGACTTGAATGAATAGGCAAAGCAAGGGGGTTCATAGCAGTCATTCGCGGGGCAGATTAACGAAGAATTAACATTCGAAACGTTATTACAGCTACAAGATTTTTTACAAGGTGTTTTTACACAACTTTCCTTCCTTTAGACTTAATCCGCTATTTTCTCATTTCAGACCACTAGTCATTCCCTAGAGTGTTTTTTTGTTCCACATGAGAAAGCACATGGATATGGATACAACTCAAACAAAGAATCCTATTCAAAAGAGAGTGACACGTGGTCTGAAATGGGCAAAGCATTATGCCCAAGTTGATTTGGTCCATTCATTTGTTAGAGAGAATGGAATAGTTTTGCAGGCGTACCTTGAGCTTCCAGCTTTACTTTTAACAGATGCACCGGATGTGGGTCTTGACATGGATCCCATAGCTGACGATATTGGTAGTCCCAATGTATTCTGGGGTACTAGCTCGCCTGTTTCAGAAATCCCTTGAGTCTTTTCAATTGATTCCATTTCTGCCTTGTCTGCAAATAGCTTTAATAACTCAATGATTCCATCACATCCCAGATGATTGCCATCAAGATAAAGATCCCTTGAAAAAATGAACTAAAGTGTCAACTATATGGAACTGGCTCTGGACAAATTGGTTAACCAGAACATAGCTTATATTACTCACAGATTGAATGGAAATTACAAACATAATAATAATAATGATGATAATGATGATGATGATAATAATAATAATAATAATAATAAAAATAATAATAAATAATATTAATAATAATAATAATAAATTACAAATCAGGCCCGTAGCTAGGATTTTTGTTGGGGGGGGGGGGGGGCTAATTTACAAAAAGTGGACCAACCATATACTTTATTTTTTTAAAGTCCCATAGGACGCATAGGTATAGATAAATTATTAAAGTAAAATTGATTTTTTTTACTTAGTTTTACGTGAAAATATCATATCAGCCAAAATCTCACTTGATTAAAAAGCGGACCTTTAGCTCGCGTGGGGTGGGGGGGGGTGCGAACGCACCCCCTGCACCCCCCCTAGCTACGGGCCTGCAAATAATGAAAGGGCAAGGGCAAAAAAGGCATTTTTGTGGTGTTGAAAAAAAATAAAAATTAAGAAGCCTGTCAGTGATCAAGTAGCCATGAAGAATTTTTTTTCTTTTTGATTAAGAAAAGCTTGTTGAGATGGTGATGGAGCAATATATCTCAAGTTCTGAGTGATATAGACCTGGACTTCAAACTGAGAAGGTCAGTAACCAGGTATCTTCTAGTTCCTTTCCCCTCTTTCTTCACCATTCTTGACTACTTACTGTATGATCAATCAATTATCCACTTCAATCACCTTATCAGGTGACTGCCCCCTTCCCCCACCCCACCCCCCCCCCCCCCAACACACACACACTTAGTCAATTACCCAAATTATGCAGCATACCTTATAGCTGTATTGGAGACTGTATCTCCCAGGATCTTTCCACTTGGTGGGCCAAGATCACAATAGTTCATACTGAGCTTTAATAAAGTTCCATTTGCTTTTAGACCTTTACAAAGACCTGCACAACCTTCATCGCCAAACCTGCAATAAAAACAATTGATCATTATCATCAAATGCATACTCATATTTTATACAATTATTAAGAATGGCTTCCTCCCCAGGGGCTGATAGTGAGGTCTTGGTCATTGGGTGGAGAGCAATGGGAGGGGGGAGTAGGGTTACACACACCATTATGTGTTCCATCTTTAGAGTGTTTCACTATATTCACAAGTTTAGAAAAACTTTAGGGTGGGGGGGAGTCACCCAACTTGTCACATCACCGTTCCTCCCCAACAGCTAAATTTGCAGTGGTGTTTGAACATGTTGCTAGTATATATCCTGCTGGCAAAGTCTCCTGGAGAAGGTAAAAGAAAGATTCTGCTCGCAGGGTATGTGGCTAGCTGTGCTTGCAGGTAAATTATGATTCATGAAGATGCAAGATTCTGGGATCATATAAATTAATGCATGACTTTTGTTGTTGTTCCACTTTAAACATACTTGTTGAAATCCAAGACCAAGGCTGTCAAATTATTAAACCTAAAGCATCTGCAAAATAGAGAAATTAGGTACTATGTTAGTTTTAGGCATATAAATCATGCAGTTGTTAAACATTTTATGATGGTTTAGGGTGCTGCAATACTTCCTCTGGATTTAGACCACCAAGAGCAGGGGCGTAGTGAGGACCTAGGAGCTGGGGGGGCATTGATCCAAAATAAAAAAAAATTACTCCCCAATAAAACAAATAAACGCTCAAACAAAAATTTAAGAAACAAACATTATTTTATTAGCCATTCTTAAATCTTAGGTTGTAATAATTTATTTTCCTCTTTCGTTTCAGTTTAATATGTTTTGTTTTTTTTAATTCTTTTTTCAAAAAATTTTTTTTCAAAAATTTTGGAGGGGCACATGCCCCCCCGTGCCCCCCCTCGCTACGCTACTGACCAAGAGATTTGGAGAGGTCAGTCACATTACTGTACCTCATGACATTTACACCAAATTCCAATGCTATGGAATTTGATACTGCTTTCAAATGAAATACCAGTCAGCTTATTGTGAAACTTGTGCATGGACAACATTTAGTTTTAGCTTAAACTGGATACATGGCTTGCTCAAGGACAAGACTCTTAATACCTGCCAAATCTCTCTATAGCATAGCTATTTATTGAACAGTCCATTAGCTCAAGATAGCTAACTGGATACATGGCTTGCTCAAGGACAAGACTCTTAATACCTGCCAAATCTCTCTATAGCATAGCTATTTATTGAACAGTCCATAAGCTCAAGATAGCTAACTGGATACATGGGCTGCTCAAGAAAGAGAGCCAAGGAAGCAACATCTTCATGTTCCAGTGGAATATCCCAGATGTACATTTCCTTGACATATTCATATCTCATACTTCTAAGGGCAGACAGTAGAGGTGTTATCTTTACTGGTGGTTCCTCAGGTGGTCCAGGCGTTAAAATAAACTGCACAGATCAATAAAAGAATAAAAAAATACATAAATGGTAGCAGAAATGCAAGCACTTTTTCCTATCAGTCATTCATATCAGGGAAGGATTTAGAATTTTATAGAAAGGGGGAGGGGGGTAGTTGTCACACCCCATACATGCATGCCCCTCCCTTAGACCTGCATATCTAAAAGAACAGTTATTCTGATATATTTTATATGAAAGAGACAAAAAGTGTGAAGTCATAAAGCATTTAAGAATGGGAAGAACACTCAAGCAGGGTTAAGAAGCCAGCTCTACTTAGTCATCATAATATAAAACCCCATAATACTGTACTTCTCCTTAGGCACTTCTCTCCTCTCATGTTCTGATAATAATCTTGTGCTATATTTACAGCACACAAAATGCAAGCATTTTCTATTTCTTCACTAAAATACACCAAACAGGATTATCATTAATTTAACCTGAGAACAACCTCATAAAATGAAAATACATGTGCTGGTACCTTAGCCAAGAGAGTGTTGTCCTCAGCATACTGATTGATCAGTTTTTTAACATCTTGATGGGCCAAACTCTTGCTTTCCTTGCACTTGATCTCATACTGCTGTCTCACAGACTTCAACAGCTCTGCTATACTCAAAAGTCCTTTCAAGCCTTTCTTTTCCTTTTTCTTCTTGCCACCTTTCTTTTTCTTTCCTCCTTTTTTCTTCCCTGGCATCTTGAATTAAGTAGCTGTTGATAAAAATCAAATTAAAGCTTTATCTAGATTTACATCATATTATTTACCACTTCCAGCACAAATTTTTCAAGTGGGCTGCATGGGGTTACTATAGACTTTGCATCTGATATCAATGATTATTACAAACAAATTTTAAAGTAAGCCAGTGAGTAAAGTAAGTATGTAACCATCAGAAACGTAGATTATGGCCAAGTTTGTAATTTTTCAGACTCAGGATTAAAAATATGAAGTCGAAGCTTATAAGAGATCCAGTTTGTGTGTAGACTCACATTGACTGACCTTTGCTAAATCTCCAACTTGGAAGCCATCCAACGTCTTTATAGGTCCGTGTGCTTGCCAAAAACTATTGCATGACAAACCTTTAACATTTCGGTAACAATCTATTCAAAAATATAAGGATAATCTAAAAGAAAAAAACAAATAATAATTCAACTAAGCTCTGACTAGAGATCGAACTACGTAAACAATGGAGTCCATTATAACCATAGTAACGAAAATAGGATGCCAGGCCTTCTACCACAGTTATCCCGAGTAATGGGATTCTTACTTTTTGAACTTTTTAGCAATTAAATAATGATTTAAATCTTATTATATTTAATGTTATCGATAAATCACAGTTGAACCTTAAAAAATTGCTAAAATTATTAAAAATATTAAAGAATTTAGAATTTCGTCAAAATTTGTTGAAATAAATACTCAATGACACTTTTGAAGTTGATAACTTTATTTACATTTATCTATATGTATTCAAGAGAGCATAAGAATGTTACTTAGTATGCTCGCTTGACGTGTTTTGTCTTTTGTGAGTAAGATTTCTTCTCAAATTTCTTAATTTGTTAATAAAAATTGGGCTCCCTGTGTGATGTATTCGCTGACATCGTCTCAGCGGCGGGAGGCATAACAAAGATGGCGGCCATTGGTACCGCTGAAGAAGAACCACAACAACACGAGCAAATAAAATGGAATCTCTTTAGTAGGATTAAATCTACGGTGGATGTTCTTCTAGCTAGTCGAAATGCGAACGTCTGGTCTACATATGGTGGATTATCGAGGATTCTTGATGATTTAGAAGGGATTTTTCGTCATGGTCTAAGGCACTGCCAGGCAAGTCTTAAAAAGCTTTCCTTATTCTCTTTATTTTTGACCACCCGTTCTACAGTTATATTACTTAGATAAAAAGATATTAAACTAGGCAATTATTTAGATAATATCCTTATCTTAAATCGATTTTTTTTGAAGCTGAAAAGAATCAAAGTTCATGCCACTCCTTCCCTCACTCCTTTTTGACAAAATGTTAAAAGGGGTGGGAAGAATATATAGGAATGCCAAGGTTTTTCAATGTTTTCAAAGCCAATAAATAATGTATTATTTAATTGTAGTGCTGTTGAAAAGAGTTGAAACTCTAAGATCCGTGCTTCAAACGCTGTGTTTACAATCATATTAAAACTTAGGTCACGTACTGTATCTTATTGTAGTCGCCTTTTACTCCAGACGTCTCTTAATGATGAATCGCAAACTAGTAGTTTTGGTTTCATTATTTTGATATCTCCTCATTATTATTATACTAAAGAATCCGTCCCAACTCATCTTCCGACTCAAATTGATGTATCAAACTTGTTGATGGACGTATGAATTTTGTTTCAGGACTTTTTTGGTGATCCACAAGACTATGACATTGTTCTCAAGGATGGTGGACTGTGTGGTAGAGGAACGTCTGGCAAAAAATGGCTTGAACAAGAACTGCTTGAACACTCTATATCTAACCATATCAAAAAACTCATTGAGAACTCACAACTTATGAAAAATTATTATTATGGTATGAAGCATTGATTTTGTCAGAGATACTAATAAAAAGTTATTAAAACAGAAAGTTATAAAATATTTTTAAGAAACAGTGATAAAATCCCTGACAAATACCATCAACATTTTCTGGAGCTGGAATAGAGCTCATTAGGTATCTTCTTTGCTTTGAGTGCTTTGCTCCTAAGCAAAGCCTTCAAATCAAAGGAGAGTAAAGCAAAGAACAAAGGTTTTCAGATTTTTCTCCCTCTGTAAAATCTAACAGGACTAAATTCAAATTTGATCTGTGAGTTAGCCATGCCCTAGCAAGTTTGTGAGCCCAAAGGTTGTCTTAGGGTATTGATAAAAATTTTAAAACCAAAGCATAAAGAAATATTATTTTTCAAATGAGGGAACAGATCCAATTATTGGATTGTTGATTGAAAAAAACCGTCCTCATTCAAACCAAAGTTCATCACTTCATTCCAAAGGTCAAAGATATGAAATATTAATAACATTATTCTTGTACTTAAATGTCTATTTTTTTCTCAAACTTTGGACCTTGGTCAAAAGAGTAGTTGAAGGTTTATTATAAAGCCTCTTCAATGTTTTAGATTTGTGATTTATACGTGAATGCTTTTAGGAAAATGCTAGGCTATCTTTCTTGGTTTCTTGAGATTTTTTCTCAGTATCTTTCTCACTTTTATTGTCATATAATTTCTACTCAAATTAATTCATGGTTTGTCTTCATAGATTATGCATTTCTAAGAAGTGAATTATACTGTCAGTCTTTGTGTACATGTCTAAAGGCTGTAGAAAGTAATAATCCTGGTCTTCTTACTCAAATTAATACTCTTCTGGTAAGTGTTTTTATCCATATTTATCGACTTTTATTTTAAATTCATTGAAAGATCATATTTCAATGACAGTTCACATTAAAAATATCAAAACTTGTCCTATTAAATGAAACCTGACATCTGAGGTGTGCTACAAATGCACTACAAAAATCTACTTGTATCAGTTTTCTCTGTAATCACAGAGTGGGACAATCATGAACCGAACCCTCAGATTCATACTAGGTGAAAGCCCAAGATCAAATTGGAATTTAGAAGTTCATTCAGGGTCTGGAAGTGTATTCGCCAGAGCAGGGAAACAGATTAAATATAGCATGGGATCCAGGATGTGGTCATCAATGGAAAAATGAAAAATGTCATGGGACACAGGATTTTTTTTGGGGGGGGGGGGGGATATTGCGTGATTCTGGATCCAGACCCCCCTTCCAAACCCTGTACATTTACTATTTACAACACATCAAACTCAACTAACCTTTTGATTTAAATGGAGGGAGGAAAACTGAAGTGAAAACCCCGGAAAAACTATTATGGAAAGGGAGAGAATAACACATCCATCAACTTAACTCACTTATAGGCAGCTAAATCAAGAATTGAACCTGCAACCCCAGTCTTGAACTACACAGTAGTGAATGAGAGTGCCTTAGCAGTACATATCACCCATAACAAGTTTTCTTTTTTTACATTTTCCTTACTATACTGGAATAGCAGGCTGCTTACTGGTATAGTGTAGTTTATCTTAATGGGTCCTAATTTAGCTTTGTTTTGCTGCATCATTTTTAGGTCAACAAAGGAGAAAATTTCGAAGAGGTGTCAGAAAAGGAAGTCAATCATGCATCATCTGCAGTCTCACCTGAAGAAAAAATTCCCAATTTTAATAATGATGGCACAATATTTGAAGAACATAAAACTCCATACTCCTCTGATTATATTGAACAAAAAATAGATGATAAAAATTCTCTTGGTGTTGATAGATATGAAGAAGACGCCAATGATACTAACTCTGATATACAACTGCAAACATCATCAGAAGAAGAAGAAGAAGAAGAATTAGAAAACATCAATATTGCACTTGAAAAAGATACTTTGTCGTCACATTCAACGTGTTCTGAATTTCTGGACAATCATGAAATGGCTCTAGCAAAAGAAAAAATGATTCTACAAAGGCTCAATCTGGTCGAGCGAAAGAGAGCCAAGCAAAATATTTATCAGGGAACACTAGCTCATGTAGCTCTTTCAGTCGTAATGGAAAGTGATGAACGAAGCGGAAGTCCCTCTGACTGGTTTGACGGTGGACAAACACCCACTAATAACAGACGTAGTAGCAGTTTGAATGAAGTTAACATTAGAAATGACAACAGCGAAAAATATTTAAAAGATTCTAGAAAAACAAGTTTACCAGAAAATGAAAGCAAAAACCTTGGGGATATTTCTTCGGATTATAAATCCAAGAAAGCTATTGGACACACGAGATCGAAATCTGATGGCACTGGCTTGACGAAGCCAACAAAAAGACAGCTTAGTTTGGAAGAAACGTCAAGAACTAGAAAACCAATTAATTCAATTCGTCTTCAATTGTCTTCTTCTCTTCCAGAAAATTCAGGTACAAAATTTTCGAAATCTCTTCTCAGAAAAATAATTAAATTCAAGATTATTAACTTGCAATGGAGGCCTTGAGAACATAGTACCTCCTGGCTCTTCCTTTAATGGGCTTACCAACAAACCTTCTTAGCTTTGGGCGTTATAATTTCGCATTTCAGTTCACGTGTCATTCTCTTAAGAATAAAAGATTGTATGTTTGAAGTGTATTCATATTCACGTGTCTTCTCATGTGCAAACGTTAAACAAAGCAATGATACTCTAGCGAATAACACGTGATCTAAACTGAATGAGAAAACATTGCGCCCAAGTTTTAGAGGTACATAAAATCTGCTCGGAAGAGAGTATGGTTGGAGTTTGACCTATTAAAAACTAACACTGAAACTTTTTATGCCTCAAAGGCCAACGGAGAACTAGATCGTGCACCTTGTCAGTCACGCAACAATTTTGTATTGCGTTATACAAGTTTCTTCGTTACGCGCATTGGAAGCTATTTGTTCTCTTTGCGAGAAAACCTCGTCTGTTGTAGAGCACAAATACGAGCAACACTTTGTAATTTGAAATGTAAAAACGTTGCAAGGCCTTTTTCTTGTCCAGTGTATTACCGCGTCTTTAACAATAGCAAATAACCCAAAGGCAGTGACAAATTATTTTTCATTATTGTTCTTGCATCGTTTACAGGAAATTTTTACCTCAATGACCCACTGTCACCAACAGAAGAAGAACAGTCCCTGGCAACGATGCTGGCATCACAGGACCTGACTTCGTGTGAACTGGATAAAGTAAGGGACGGACCATTATTGAGGGGGAGGGGGGGTGGACTGTGGACTGTGGACTGTGTAAATACCTCAAAAAATATCGAGCAAGCACTTCACCTACGAGAAAAGTATCATGCAAACTCTCCTTTAATGAATCGCGACCACCAGTGCGTAGGAGAAAGTTGATTGGGTGAGGCTCAGATAAAACGTTGAGTTTCAAATGAGTTATACGCATTGAAAGCAATATTATAGATATAATACGGCGGCTTTCTGTTATGTCTTTAGCTATAGTTCGGCTCATGTGAAGTTCAATGTATGTATTCGGCCTGAGCTGTAGTCTTGTTGTGCACCGTGATTGGCTCAAGCATGTCGTCACCTGCCGTGACTCTTCCTTATTTATAAAACGTACAGTAGTATGTTACTTATCCAAAGGCGTGCTAAAAGCAAACCACTGATTCGTGTGTGTTCTAGCTTTAGGGCTAGCACTACGCGACATGAGAAACTCGCATTGAGTTATAAATTTCATAAAGATTTGCTAGCACATATATTTGTTTTCCTAACAGACGACACACCCCTATTTATTATATAGACATGAGTGTTTTACTGGGAAATACGCCTTTCGTATTTTTCGTACAAAACTACATCCGGGACTTGAGTATTACCAGCCTTCATTCTTTCTAGTGGCATGTTGCTAAGAATTTTATTTTTTACTTTATTCAGGAAAATGCTCACTTCAGTATCTCCGAGGCCTTAATACAAGCTATTGAACAGGTAAAACGAGGAGCCGGGAAAACCATAGTCTCCCTCACAGCCGCTTTCAGTGTCGTCACGCAACGCTTTCTCCCCTGAAGAGAAAACGTTGCGTGACAACATCGAAAGCGGCTGTGGGGGAGACTAGGAAAACCACTATAAAACTAAAGTATTGACATATATGTGTCAATATTTTAAATTTGCCGTGAGTGTATCAGTTCCCCATTGTATTTATTTTTGTACAAACAATTGGAAGGTAGAATTAACTAAACAACTTTTATATGCTTATCACGTTACTCATTATTATTGTTACAGTGTGTTATTCTAGTTTCTTATTTATACATAGGCATGTTTTGGAAATATTTCTCTTTTCTTTTTTAGATGAAATGTGATCGAATAATTGCATCTGAAGACGAAGAAGAAGACGAAGATGACGATGAGATTCGCCATTTAAAGCTAGAAATCGAGAAAAGACGACTCGAGAAGAAGAGAGAAAAGCAGAAGCTGGAACAGTCAGCCTTCAGTGATGAGAAGTCTACCAGTAACCATAGCGGCTCTGATCAGAGTAGCAGATCTCCGTCATCAAGTAAGGCACTTTTCTACTGGATTTGTTTTCATCAATCCACCCTTGCACGCTTAAAATAAATCACTTTTATTTAAGTGTCTAGTCGTTCTAGCGCTTTCGCACTAATTGGGGACACTTTTCGCTCGCACGCACTACCACTACATTTAATATTCTATGCACACAATGCTCAACTCATATGTTGAATTTTATGGAGGGAGGAAATCGGAGAACCCGGATAAAACCCTCGTAGCATAGGAGAGAACAACACATCAAACAAACTCAATTCACATGTGACGACCGCAGGGCTCGAACCAGCGACCCGACCCGTTTGACTCACAGCGGTGAAAAACGACGCGTTAGCCGCGAACGCCACCCATGCTTGCTTGAAGAATCGTTTCCTTCACACCACAGATCCAAGCATCCTAGGATCAGATGACATCAGCCTAGACTGGGAAGAGATTTCCTTTATGGACGACATACCTGGTCTTGCTGGCCTATCAGGATCAGAAACAACACTGGTACCAGAATCCCAAGACCAATTTGATCATCTCATGACTCCTAGTATTGAATCAAGCACTTCACCTCCATTATCTGCTGAAGCTGTTGCCAAAAACCTTCTAAAGAAGTTTGCCAACAAGAAACATCCTGCAGCTTCAGAACTTCAGTGGTTGGTATCCGAAAATGACGTTCCGCAGTCTCTGTTACCGCTACCACAGGCTTATTCAGTAGCGCCTGATGATGTTAGAGAAAAGGAAGATGCTCCTGCAGTAGAACAAAGATATTCGGCACCTGTAAGTCTTTTGTACTGAATTATAACTTGTTAAAAGGCTACACTCCTTGTAGAATTCTTGTGCCATGTTGCACTCTCGAACTCAAAGGAAGATGTTCTCTAGTTCACTGGATATGCGTGCGGTGTGCGACGTGTGTGCGGTGTGCGACGTGTGTGCGGTGTTCGACGCAAGTCTCGAAGTAAAGAAAAAGAAGATTATAATCGTAGTAGGCAGTGAGGGGAAGACTTCGCATCTTAGTGAAAATGTTTATCAATGCATAATGCCAGAGTATCAATGCATAATGCCAGAGTATTAAAATATATAATGTTTAAGTTATTCAAATATTTTATGGCTCCAATAAATAGCGCAATGAAACAAACGACTACAACAAAAACAGCATCATTGATTTTGCTAACACTTTTCCTTGTGGGGTTTTGTTTGCAGTGTCGTATGCGAGGTAATCTAGAGTGGGCACCACCTCGATCACAGATTATTTTCCACATTCATCCTCCTCCAAGGTATGTCAATCAATCAATCAATCAATTAACATTATTTATCCACACTAAACGGCTCAGTAAACTGATTTTCAGACATGTTGTGCATGTGTGTCGTACTCTTTTCTGATTCCATCATAATTTATTTTAATATCTATGACCCTTTTAATCTGTTTTTGAATCTGTGCAGGAGAAAGCAGCTGATGGAAGAACAGAATTATCGCTGTACTGGCTGTGGTATGCAAGTCGCTCCAGGTAACATGCAAAAAGAAAATGAATGAATGAATGAATGATTTACTTTCTTAGTTCCTCCTTCTCCTTCTCCTTCTCCTTCTCCTTCTCCTTCTCCTTCTCCTTCTCCTTCTCCTTCTCCTTCTATTTTTCATACCCACACTTCTCCTATTTTTCCTCTTCCTCTTCCTCTTCCTCTTCTAATACGCCCTCCTGTCCTAAGCGTTTTTCCCTGTTTCCCTTATCAGGATACATGAAGAGGTTTCGTTACTGTAATTATCTAGGAAAGTATTTTTGTAGCAGCTGTCATCATAACTCACTGATGGTGATTCCTGCCAGGATCATTCGTAAATGGGACTTCAGAAAGTATCCTTTGCAGACTAACATTGCTGACCATAAGCCGTGTTCGTTCATTGTTCTATTTTTTTACCAGACCCTACCAAACCACTGAGTAAAATCACTCAAGAAATTACACCATTTTCGTTCTTCATTTCAATACTAAAATATTGCAAAATTCGACACTGGTTTGCAGTTCCCTCACCTCTGAGGTCTCAGATTTGAGACCTCGACAATTTTTGCTTCGCTTTGGTTTCCAAAGTGTCAAGCAGGGCTGGTAGCTGACCATTGGTGTCGTAACAATATTCTAGTCGTTAGGGCGTTCCATATAGTAGCTTAGTTGGTTAGAGCTCTGACTAGTGCGGAATTTGTTTCCGATAAACATTTTCTTGAAGAAACATAATTAGTTAGTTAGTTACAGCATCTTTCCTTGACAGAGTTTCTATCAGATATGAAGTGTCAAAATTTAGCATGGATCTTCTTACTAAAATCTACACAGATCCATTATTTAATATTAAAGACCTGAACCCATCTTTGTACAGTAAAGTTCACCAATTAGAAACAATTAAGGTAATAGTATTATTGATAGAATACTTGATAAATTATGTCACCAAACATCCATGCCACTTGCCAGCCTCCCTACCCTTTACCCAATGGATAACTTCGACGATACGGCGGCCATCTTGCCAGGAGCCAGAGAGCAAATCAAAACAAAGATTACGGAAAATATATAGACTTTCGTGTGTTTCTCTTTCGTTTATGGGTAAAGATGATCGACTTAATTCATCTTTCGTTGTATTCTCTTGTGGTGAGATATTAATAAGAATCAACGTCATTACTATAACAAAGCTTTATTTGCCCCCTTGGCGCACCGTAATGCATTTTGATCCAAGATGGCCGCCGTATCATCGAAGTAGTTAACCAATTATCAACCAATCTTTCTATTAAACTCATGTACCCATCTTAACAACCCAATTACAGAATAATCTAACTACCACCCCTACACAAAACCAACAACTTCAAAATGTACTTACCTAGGTACCTTTTATTAATATTTTCAAAATCTTCGAAAACAACTCATTATTTGAAATCGCCAAACCATCTACTCCCCAACTATCCTATATGGGCCCGGTTATATGAAGGATAGATAGCGCTATCCGACGGATAAATCCTTATCCAGTAGATAAGTATAATGTAGATGTTGTTAGCCAATAAAGTTATCCACTGGATAAGATTTATCCGTCGGATAGCGCTTTCCATCTTTCGTACAACCAGGCCCAGCTGAATTACTTTACTTTTATATGTACCACCACCTATTCACAAAACAAAATACTTACAAATTTACTTACTGACTTCTCATTATTGTTTTTAGAATCTTCGAAAACAACTCTACTATTTAAGAACATTTGCACAAACATGTCGCAAGTCGCGAGAGTAAGTATCCTTCGTATCACGGTTTACCTGTTTCAGTGTTGCGCCACAAGTTATACGACTTTAAACGAGCATATTTGATTGGTATCGTCTACAGAATACAGCAAGAGTTTTCCAGAATCCCAGATTATTTACTGAATGAGCAGCATCTGTATTCCTTACAGGACTTGATACAGGTAACCTGTCGTGATTATGAGGGATTCTGATCAGTCAGTTCCTTGCATAGTCTGTACCCAAACCTTCTTAGCTTGGGTGTGCTTGGGTGTTATGTTTTCCCATTTCACTCCACGTGTCAGTCCCCTGAGTATCATTTCTTTGTTTGCTGCAATTTTCAAAAACATGCAAACTCTGTGTCTGTGAGTTGCACGCTGAAATTTGGTTTTTCGCTGCTGTCAATCAAACCTAATCAGTCGGTACCTTTCATATTTTCGACTGGCAGCAGTTCAGAATGTTGCAGTACCGTTTGTTCATAAGAAGACACATGAATTTGGATGCAACAAAGAATCTTATTCTCAAGGGAATGACACGTGGTCCGAAATGTGAGAACATTACACCCAAGTTATTGATGTCCATTATGCTGCATAATGGTCTTATTTAAAACTAACTTTACTCATATCAGGAAAGAGACTAAGTGCATGTCATACCCAAGCTAGACCAGCATGCACCACTCTCTTTGTCTTTCCTTCCTTTCCATGTAACAATCTAACATGAGCAGCAGTAAGGGGGACTCGCGGAGCGCCGGCATTTGAAAAAATGACATATCGAAAAACCCCAGCCCCCCCCTGGGGTTTCGGAGGTAGGTTAAAGGCCCTACAGGGGGTCTTGCGCGATCCGTCGGCAGCCGCGCGATAAGTCCTTACTGCTGCTGTGTTTGGGTACCGCAAACGGAGGTTAAAATATTCCTTAGATATAGATGGACACCATCACGAGCATTCGTAACAAAACTGTGCGCCGACTGCGAACTCAGGTGTTGGATCGCCTGGATGCGGACTTTGCCTTCACAACATTTATGGAGGGAGATACAGACGAGACGATGACAGAAGAAAGAGCAGAAAGAATAATTAACTTAATACCCGAAGGTAACTACCGGTTGGAGCTAACGTTCATAAAGTATTTAGACGGCGAGTGGATGATAGAAAAGGGGCGCAATCCTATCAGGGCGTCTGGTAAGAAGGACCTGTTTGTCTTAAACGAAAACACACGCCCGGGAGCATTGGTAGGAATAGACATGCTGTTCTACGAGGTTGCTTACCCGGTTACCGTAGTTATTTATGCTGCGTACGAGATAAAGACGCCAGACGTTAAGAAGTTGAAACCGATGCGACATCCCGGTAACTGCGTAGGGAAGCTAGTTAGAGAGTTCTTTGAAGACTCCTCTCGGGGCGGTAAACTGACTTTAAAGAGAAGAGAAGCCATCAGGAAATGGGAAAAAGATACTAATAGGACCGGAGGGTCGATAGACAACATCAAGAAGTTGGAAACCGCGTTAGAAAGGCGAATCCATGTGAAAGATATCACCGACGGCTTTATTTACTCCGGAACGCACAAATATGGGGGCCGCGGTGCGCCTATCGTAATTTACCAGCATAACGCACATGCGTGGCGCGAACTGCGGTTCCCAAGGAAGAAGGAAACGAAGGTCTATAAGAATTCTCCATTGGCAGAGTTAATCCATGAGAATTCCATTTGGTTGATGGATTCAGAAGGAAGTCAATTTATGACCCAAGACGGCACTTTGTATCGACCCGAAATTGAACAACAGCGCATTCAAAGCGCCTGCGAGACTTTAGGAGAAGACTTCTCCGACGAAGTGCTTAGCAGTCGCAGTTTGGACTTCTTAGCCGCAAAGAAAAGAAACGGGTGGAAATCCACACCGGAGGAGTTCAAAGACATAGCTAAAGCTTGTGTAGAACACGGTCACGGTGGTCTGTGGAACATGGAGTACGATGAAGACGAATACGTGTCTCTGGATATGAAACATTGTTACCCCGCAAGTTTTAAAGGCCTAGGAGATTGTAAGGAATATTACGACCGTTACGGACATCCAGATTCACAGTTCTTTCGTGTTGCGTTGGATGGTCACTACGACGCCCCAGCAACTGGATTCGTACGGTTGACCAGCTGGAAATTTACAAAAGACTTACATCCAATAATCTATGCGTGGTATGGGAAGCACCTGCAGGAGAAAGAATGGATACCCATACCCCTATTGAAGTTCTTTGAAGAGCGCAAACTTTTAAAATACACAGCGCATGAAGCCATACTTTGTCACAGCGCCTTTACGCAATGGTTACCGGAGCATAACCCCACGGCGCGTGTGGTCATAGGTAAATTCACGCAGGGCGCAAAAGAAGGCGAAAAACATATGCAGCGGCGCCTGATAACGGACGAAGGTGAGCTAAGCTTCCTCATCAAGCGTGCACATGATGAAGGAACAATGGTATCCGTGGAAAAATGGGATTACCTCGTAGATGATAAACTACACAAATGGAATGCGCTGTGTTACTACCAGGACCATCGACCGCAGTATTATCATCTGCGTGCCAGCATGCTCGCATATGCGCACATTAACCTACTTGCGATGCTCCTACGGTTTGACAAAGAGGACATCCCGCGCGTAGCTACGGATTCCTTGTACGTAAAGCCCGAAGTGTTAGAGAAGATGAAAGAATTCTACACCGAAGATGAGTTGGCGGAAAGTGGTCAATGGCGCGTTAAAGATGAGGAGATAAAAGCATGGAGAGAACGTGTAGAATATCACGGAGAAAATACTTGGGGCGTCGTAATGCCCACAATGAGGCCCATGCCAACCGTAAAGGACCCCATTTCTTACCAGCGCTTCTCTTACCTGTATGGCATGGGAGGCAGTGGTAAAACGACGCGCGTGTTAGAACTATTTCCTAAGATAAAGGTGCTAACGCCAACACACCGTTTGGAAAGAGAACTATGCAGTCAGGGCCATGATGCACAAACGTACCACAGCTTCTTTCGTTGGAATGGTCAAAAGTGGGTACCTGAAGCCATCCACGACATACCTCCGGTGATACTTTGGGATGAGATTTGCACCGTTCCTTTAGAAATCCTCAAAGAATTCGTAGAATTCCTCCGTGGGAAATGTCAAGTAATATTTGCCGGAGATCCCTGCCAGCCTCCTCCAATAGCCGGAGAGATGCCCCACGAATGGCTGAAAGATTTCGTAGACCATGCGGAGGAAATTAACGCCGACTACCGCAGCAAGGATCAAGTAAGAAACCTGAAAGCGGAATTAAGGGGCCTTAGTGATGCCGAGCAATGCAAAACACTGCGCAAACGCGTACGAGCGAAGTCTTACGAGGACTTTCTATACGCATGGCATCCAAAGGATCTGGTGCTGAGCAGCAAACGCGCAGCACAGTCTCGCATACAAAAGGATTTGCTAAATATACACCGAGAGCGCTTCCCTACGCATCCCGTACCTGTTTGCTACAAACCCCACGACACCCGCATGCAAAAAAGAGACGTCTGGGTACCTGGTACCGACATCCAACTGCAGAACGCAGTAACGCATGACAAAGCCTGGGTACCCATAGAAAAGGTGGAAAAAATTACCTCCCATCCAGATTGGCGCTTGGGTTACTGCATGACAGTCCACAGCGCGCAAGGGCTTACCATAAAAGAAACCTTATGGATCATAGACCAGCGGCTGTGTTGGAGCAACCTTATCTACACTGCCGTAAGCCGTGTGGAGTATGCCAAACAGTTGAAGAGAGCCTGGGGTCCGCAACTGCGTTACGATAAGACGCCAGAAGACATAGCCAAAGAGAATATCGCTAAGAAACTCCTTCGCTACAAGCGGCACGACGAAGAAAAAAATATGACGTTCGACCTATGCGTGGACGACGTTTATAAGAAAGGGGCCCGCTGCGCCAAATGTAACATACCTCTACTATGGAGGTTTGACCCAAATGACGATCAGCAGTTCTCCGTGGATCGCATAAATAATAAACGCGGCCATTGCAGAGGTAACGTAAGACTGACATGCCTAGAGTGCAATCGGGCGCGCGGTGCTGCACTACTCTGAGTCTTTGGGGACTATGAGCAGCTCTTCCATGACAAATCCGCGACTTAGGCCATTTAGGTAATACAACACGGGTTGCCCTTCCTTGGTGACGGACTTCGAAATCTCATACGTTTCCAAAGACCAGTTAGGATCCGTGGCTCTCTTACTGCCACCTTCGAGTTCCCCCGGCTGATAGAGGTATCTGACCACTATGTCGCGGGGGAGCTTTTTTTCCTTCAGTCCGACCGCTCTTGAACTTCTGACGTAGGACTTGTGCTCCACGTGTTTCTTTTTTATGGCATCCTTGGGTTTTATTCCCGTAGCCCTGGCCGCCTCGTTGTTCAAAGCCGCGATGACCTGGGGGAGCCGCTGTGTCCATTCCCTGTTGCGTTTGGAGGGATCTTCCAGCTCTTTCCAATACTGGTATCCAAAGAGGCGCTCGGCCAAGGTCTTATTGAATCTTTCGACGATGCTCTGACCCCTGTGGTACTCAGCCTCGGCTCTCCTAATTTTAGTGCTGTGGTCTTTCAGGGTTTTGGTAACCACGCCCATGAACTCTGTCCCCGCATCCACTTGCAGCAGCTTAGGCCATTTCAAGACGCGCTTATAAATCCTACCTAGGGCTTCTGCGACTTCCCCAGAATCCTTGCTGGTTATGGGTTCGGCGTCCTTATATCTGCTTGCGATATCAACTACGGTCAAAGCGTACCTATAGGTCTTTCTTCTCACCTTGTCGTGCGGTAAGAAAAGCAAATCCGCCTGATGAACTTCATTGGGGGCATTTACGGTGAAGCTGGGCCTGGGAATGTACTTAGGCACGGGAAGATAAACCTGCCAGAGGGTTTGTTTTCTTAGCCAGTTCTTAGCCGTTTCTTCTGATACCCTGGCCGCGGTCGCGAGTTTCTTGATGGCCGACGCTCCTTTCCAATAGCCTTCAGGCCCATAGTAAATCCTTTTGAGTTTGTCCTCTACGCGGCCCATTATATGAATTCCAGGACGAGATTGATCTTGCGTCCGTTAAAATCCACCGTCTTTCCGTCCACTTTAATGGTGATGTTTATGCTTTCTACCAAATTAGATAAGTCATAGCTTAAAGAAATGGGGGTGTATTCTACCGGGTCAAATGGATTACCTTTGGGCAGAAACTTGGACATAAGAGAAGACTTTTCTCCATTGTTGTAACTATGGACCAAGTCGCAATAGACTTCATAAGAGGATGCGACTTTCCATTTCACATCATATGTACTGCCGCTATTTATCGTGGTACTAGTAAGGCCCAGGAGTTCTACCAATGAACTGTCCTTTAAATTAGCGCTTCCACTATTTTTCTTGAATTTCATTTCATGGGGTAATCCTGTGGTAAGAGTATATCCATGCTTTGCTAACTCCTTAGCCAGTGTTATGGGGGTGTAATGGGAATCTGGTAACTTTGGCTTTTGGGAATTCACAACGACAAAGCCATTAATCAAATTATACCAAGAATTGTACAAAGAGCAACTAACCAACCGAACCCTTTCCGCGCGGATGGGAGGATTCAGATAAGTAGTAAAGTTATTCTTGTCGCTTTCCAAAAAGACGATCATTATATTAGATACGCCAAAGCTACGCCTCCCGCCAGCCCTGCGACTCCTACGAAGACCAATTCATTGTCTTTTTGTTTCTTAGAAGGCTGGTAGTAATTCTTAAACTGGGGCCTTTTTAACCCCGTTAATGCCGCGGGGTGTGCTTGCGCATAAAGTTTAAAGGCGTAGTCTGTATTTTCGAAGTTCTTATCCGCCTGCACTTTGTCTTGGTAGTTCTTGTCCAACCAATCCCTGTAAGCTTGTCTTTTTTCATTCCAAGCCGCCACGTCTCGCTGATATTTCTCCAGCGCTAAGTCGTGTCTTTTCCTTTCGGCGGCTAATTCTCCGCTTTTGTCGCCTCTAACTAATCTATCCAAATATTGACCGCCATAATTAGCTCCAGTGAATGCTAAAGCTGCGACGACTCCGCCTACGACCACGCTAGCCATTTATATATTACGCCGTAGGCAGGTACTTTTCCTTTCGTAGGTAATCCTTTAGCATGATAGCCCCGCCTACGGCAGCGGTCATCTTAGCAAAATTAGCGAAGCTCTTGCTTGGGTCTTCAGTAAAGTCTTCTTTGAGCACTTTCTTACCTACCCAACCAATACCCGCAACGATGGAAGTAATGATAGCTGCTTCTTCAACAGTTTTCAACAACGCGGTCGACATTATATTACAAAGCGAGAAGGTTATTCCATTACGGGTATTTTGCTTCTAGGCGGCTCCTGCACAGGTGCGTGATATGTTGGTGGTTTTACCTTTTTTGCTGCCCGCCATTGTAAGTAGAGGCTGCCTGCTGCTATAGCGACTCCTAACGCGCCAATGACGTAGCCGGGATCCCAAAAGGATTCCTCTTCTTCTACCTTTTCCTCCTTTTTTGCCTTGTTCTTTTTATTCATCTCTGCGAGCTTCTTTCCCGCGGCAACTCTGCCTGGAGATTTAGCCTTGGTAATCTTGGTATCTTCTACGGGTGGTTGTTCTTCGGTGCCACTCATCTTATATCTAAGGACTTGAAGGACTTGACAATGACTTGATGACGACTTGACAATGACTTAAGGACGACTTGACAATGACTTGACTAAGTACTTGACAACGACTTGACTAAGTACTTGAGAATGACTTGACTAAGTACTTGACAACGACTTGACTAAGTACTTGAGGCGACTTGATCAGGTACCTCAGCAAGTGCTGCCTGGAAGACCTTTTCGACTTCTCTATCCTTCTTGAAGTCCTTCCAAGATGTTCCGAAGGAACCTAGTACCTCCTTCAAGTCGACGTGCTGAGCTACGTGCAAAGCCGCAGAGGCGACTGCCATTAACTTACCGCACTTTAAAGACAACCAGCCGCAGGTTATCTTAAGTTCTTGAGCGATAACATAGTCCTCGCTTATGTCCTTCCGCAGTTGCTCCACGTCGTCTATGGGCAGCGCAAGTCCGAGAAGCTTGGTGGCCAGCTTAATGGCTGAGTCTGCTACGGCGTCCGTGGTCTTACTTGCAAGGGCGGCCTCGTACCTCTTATGGAACTTCTTAACTTCCTCTTCTGACAGCTTGTTAACCTGCTCATGGGTAAGTTCCTTACCTATCATTTCTTTACACTTCCCAGAAGACACAAGGACGTTAAGTTGTTCCTTAAGGTTACTTTCATCTAGCTGTGTGGGGACTTCATCTATCAGCTGCTCGATATCCATATATGTTAATGGAATACGGAAACCTCAAAGAGAAGATCATCTTAGAATGTTGGTGCGTTTTTAAATGCCGCATGTATTCATGCAACTGTTCCTTGGATATCTCACCGCCGTAGTCAGAAAGGATTGTTTCCAGGTCACTCCGGCTCGGAGTATAAAATACGACCAGGGAGCCTATGTTTTCCCTGAAGGGCTTAGAGACGCTGGTAAGCTGCTGCGAGAGCAACCAAACGCTGATGTTGTCGTGTCTGCCGCTAAAGGCAAGCTTCACTAATTCGGAAGTGCGTCTTTTTACGTCGTCCCCGCAGGCGATGTCATCCAATATGAGGAGTGTCTGTGTATCCTTGGGGAATTGTTTGTGCCAAAACTTCAAATGGCTGGATAACTCATTAGGGTCCAAAATATCTACGAAGAAGTCGTCATCTTTCACTCCTATGCCTTCCCAGGTGCGGTTATTCACGTAGGTGGGGCATAATAGCACGATGTAGTCGAAACGGTATCTAAAGGGTCCTAATAGCTGCTCCACTACGAACTGCGTTTTGCCGCAGCCGGTGGGTCCTACTATCAGAGCATTGCAGGGAATATGGTTCGGATCCATTATATATACGATGGACCCAGTGGACGCAGTAAGAAGGATTGTCGGCGACGCAAAAGATAAAAGAGACACCATAGAAATGCAAAGGGAGGAGATCGATCGGCTGCGGGAGCGCGTGCAGGAATTGTACGATGAAATGTGCAGCCTGAAGCGCGCGGAGAGGTTTGGTGCCTTGTTGACGATGGCCGGTTGGGCAAAAGAAAGCGTGCAGGACTTCATGCGATATCCCCTGTAGAGTCGTTTAAAAGACGCCTTAGAATGTTAAGTATAAGGTTGTTAAATTGTTAAAGATGTGTGCGTGTGCTGTCTAAAAGACACCTAAGAATGTTAAAGATAAGGTTGTTAAATTGTTAAAGATATACACACGTGCTGCTTAAAAGACACTTCAGAATGTTAAAGATAAGGTTGTTAAATTGTTAAAGATGTCTGCATGTGTCGTTTAAAAAGACACCTAAGAATGTTAAAGATAAGGTTGTTAAATTGTTAAAGATGTTACTCCTAAGAAAAAAAGACACCTTAGAATGTTGAGTATAAGGTTGTTAAATTGTTAAAGATGTGCTGTTTTCATTAAGAATGGGATTTACGCAAACCTTATTCTAAGACATCTCTTAAAATAGTAGTCTTAACAATTTAACAACCTTATCTTTAACATTCTAAGACATCTTTTAAATGACCCATGCGCGATATCCTATGTAAATTGTGTAAGTCATTTAAAAGACACTTCAGAATGTTAAGTATAAGGTTGTTAAAGATGTGTGCGTGTGCTGTTTAAAAGACACTTCAGAATGTTAAGTATAAGGTTGTTATATTGTTAAAGATACTACTTTCCTTAAAGAAAGAAATAACCTTATTCTTAGGTATCTTCTTAAAAAAGTAATAGTCTTTAACAACCTCATAGTTAACATTCTTAGGTGTCTTTTAAATGACTCATGTGTATATCTTTAACAATTTAACAACCTTATCTTTAACATTCTAAGACATCTTTTAAATGACTCATACGAGACATCTTTAACAATTTAACAACCTTATCTTTAACATTCTAAGACATCTTTTAAATGACTCATACGAGACATCTTTAACAATTTAACAACCTTATCTTTAACATTCTTAGGTGTCTTTTAAACGCAGCTGTATATATCTTTAACAATTTAACAACCTTATCTTTAACATTCTAAGACATCTTTTAAACAGCACGCGCATATGCTCCTGCAGACCTGTCTTAAAAGATGTCTTAGAATGTTAACAATAAAGTTAAAAATACGTTATATTGTGGTTAAGATACACTTAAGTATAAATGAACTGTTCAATGTGTAAAAAGGTGTTCAGCACCAAGCAAAGACTACAATACCACGTTCGTCGTGGCGTTTGCACAAAGAAACCAATTAGTAAAGTTTGTAAGGATTGTGGTAAAGAATTCAGTACCGTTCAAAAGATGCGACAACATCAAGACAAACGCATTTGTGGGCTTTGCAAGGGCTGTAATAAGGAATTTCCTAACACCTCCGAGCACCTGAAAAGGGGCGTCTGTGAACAAAGCAGACAGTGCAGTTTCTGTAATAAGATACTAAGCAGTCGTCAACGTTTACAAACGCATCGGAAAACACACGAAGTCAACTATCGGGTTCTCTTTGGGAGCTACGACTTGGAAGGCGTGGATTGCTACCAATGTGCGGATATGATGAGTCGCTGCCCGCATAAAGAGGATTACTTAAGGAATCGCATAGATTACCATAAGAAGATAGTCCGTACTTTCCCCTCTTTCGAACGCGCAGAAGGCGTTCCGTGGACTAAAAGGGAGTATTGGAGGCAAGAGTGCGATCGTTGTGGTTGCATCAGAGAAGAGGAACATATCTTCAACTGCCTCGACAAATAAACGTCCTTAACAATATAACAACCTTATACTCAACATTCTGAGACCCTTTTAGAATGGGGTTTGTGCAAAGAGTCTCAAATCCCATTCTTGTTGTTTGTTAAGTATCATCAACAAGAAAAATAAGGACCCCCTTTAAAGGTATATGCTAGCCTACTTTGTGGCATTTCTGGGAGGATTCCTAATCACCCTTTCGATATATGGACTGTATTACGTGCGAACTACCAGCTGATTGCATTACGCCCCCAAAACCGCGTAAAAAATACACCTGCCTTCATTGCGGCAAGGTATTTCTGGAAGGATCCTTCGTGGGGCATTGGTGCTCCGCGGATCCTAAGGCGCAGCGGACTTTAGCAGACGCTAGTCTCAAATCTATGAAATATCTTTAAGTGTGTTGCCAAAGTCTCACTGGTCTTAAAGCCCTTACAACACCACCTGCAGGGAATTCGTAGGTGTTCAGCATACGCAGTGATCTCCCTGCAGATTTCGTCGTAGTCGCTGCTTATGAGCACCTTATGGCCGTTTTCTTCATACCTCTGTAAGAGTAGTTGCTGATCCTCAGATAACCTGCCGTTGCCTTTCGGGGTCTTTAGCTCTACGCAGAATCCACAGTAATGTGTATGCGCGTTTAAAATCATTAAGTCGGGTTGACCGCGTTGATATCCTTTCTGCCAGCACTTTATACGTTTGCCAACCGAATCCTGCAGTTCACCTAGACCGGGTGCTATGAGCATTTGGGGGTAAAACCTGCGGATGTAGTCCACCACCTTTTTATGTAAGTCGAACTCATTTTCTATTTTGAATACCAACTTGTTTGGACCGTCAAAGCGCTTGTCTATCTCATACTTACCGGTTTTCCTTAGCGTGGGAAGGACGTCACCTAACACCCATTTCCTGAACTTCTTAGCCTCAGCCTTTTCAGATCCGAATATCAATTCGTAAAGACCTTCCTCCGTCAAATACACGGCATTGGGCTGTGCGTTAAGGGTGTCACGCTGAGTTACGCCCTTTAAAGACCTGAGAAGTACCTTATTTTCCTCTGATACGTGATCAGACGCCGCTTTTCTGGAATTTACGTAACCCAACGCCAACGCCACGGACTTCGCTTTAAAGTACAGTTTGTCGCCTTGCACTATGCATTGCAGTTTCGTACCGTTGTTTTCAAATATTTGCAGCATTGTATATCTAAGGAATATTTAACCTTAATATGCAACACTTTTAAGTTGGTTCATTTCTACGCTCAGTTGCGCGTCTGAGACGACGAAGATGTAGCAGTTTATCTTATCATCATTGCCCGCGGAAGCATTCTTGGTGCGCTTAATCTCCAATGTTATGCCATCCTGCGTATTTACTAGATGTAAACCCTGACCATGTAGGTCTTCGTCGTTGATGGTGCGCATATCAATCCATAACGCGTACTTATCCTTAAAGAATTCCTCAGGGCTAATTTGGTCGCCAAACTTGCGCTTTGCCTCCCTGTATACGTCTTCGGGCTTTATTCCCTGGGAGTAAACCTTGTTTGGAACCCCGTTAATATTCACGCCGACGTTAGTAATGTTGGGGTTGTGGAACGCTTCGGAGTCGCGCTTGCCGGCCTCATAGGGTTTGGCAAACACCAGCATCAACCCCGTGAGACTTCTTCGGGGGAGGTTAATGCTTTGGTTGATAACCTCATCCGTCTTATCCAAGAAGCTAAATGTCTTATACATCACTACGTGGTCGTAAAGGAATGCCTTTCCGGAGCTGTATTCCATACCGGCACTACGGGCCAGCTCTTCGCTGTATACCGTTTCGTACTGCAGCTCTAAGTTGGTAATAGAGTATGGGTGAACGGCTCCACTAATTGCGGTGGACATCTCTCCAAGGAAGTTGGTCGTATCGGCCAAGGTTACTTCGAACTGTAACTCACTTAGCTGCCTTGGGTAATACACGCCATGACTCGTAATCACTTCGAAGTCCAGTGGTATGACATACTTGCTACCATAGGCCGTCTTTATTCGCTTCGCATCTGCTACTGCGGTTTCTCCGCTGGAGTCCGTGGGCTGCGTCTTAACAGGCGTGCGGACTTTACGCAGGATGAGACTACCAATTCCTTGTTCTATCCTTTGCGCGCGGTCGAAGGCTGTTAACCATAGGTCCTTATAGGTGGTATACAGATCGTACCTATTTAAGTCCAAAAGGGATTCCCCGGCAAACTTAATTCTCATCTTAGAGACAAGGTTGCGGCCCATGTTATTGACGCAACACCTTTCATCCACAGTGCTGGGCTGCACCGCTAAGTCGAACCTTAGCGCCAGGGTGCCAGGAACCAACACTAGGTTATCCGTTAGACGGGGCACGCCCACATACAAGGTTTCTCCAGGCTTTGCGCTAGAAGGAGTAAAGGTGACACGATGAAAGGTGCGTTCTGCTTTCAGCCCGCCAACCTGCTTAGGTAATACGTTGGGATTTAACTTTGAGCTTATCATATATAATGGAAGTAGAAGGAACGGATTTCGATCCCCTTACCGAAGAAGGTCAAGTCGACATTAATGACGAAGAATACGAGTCTTTACTTCCTAATGACAACGTAGACGGACGAAGTCTCTTTGAGAAATTAAGTAGTAAGTATGGCAGCAGGGCCCGCGATGCTATGCGTTCTTTGAGAGATAAATTCAAGTCTAAGAACCCCCACACGCCCATTCCAGAATACTTACAAATGGAATCCCTTGGCGTGCGGTCGGACTTAATAGCGAACATCATCGAGGACCTAAGGGAGCGATACCCAAACATAAACCTGGCTCTCTTAGACATCCAAATAGGAGATAAAGGGCAGGTTCAAGTTAGAGAATCGGGTAGGGAAAAATGGCACAACCTGTATCAAAGGAAGAATTCCCACCTGCTTAACAACCAGCTTCCAAAAGGAGTCACAAATGCGCTGGGAACGCCCAACTTGACGATGCTAAGCACTTCGACTCAAAGGGATACAGAAGTTGCCAGGGAGGCCTTTGTTAGTCGCCTTTCACTGCCGGGTAGCGAAGATGCCCTCAGATCCGCAATAAGACTGCAAGAGGAGCGCCAAGAAAGACTTAGCCAATTGGGGAGCGACGAGACTGCTGAAAAGGAAGCACTTAAGAAGGAAATACAGGAAAATAACGTGACCATCGATGACCTTACGCGACAACTCGACTACGTAACCAAGAAAGAAGGCGGTATCGTCAGTAGCTTCGAAGCCGTCCAAGAGGAAAACCAAGCATTACATGAGCGCATAGAAGAATTTGAAGACGAATTCATGAAACAAAATAAACTAACTACTAAAAGCCATGCAGACGAAATCGTAGACTTTAGGAATAGACTTTCTAAGGCATTGGACGAAAAAAGCGACGCAAGGAATCAGCTAAGGGCTGCTTTGAATGAAGCGGCGGGAAAAGACACGGAACTACAGCGCTTAGGAAAAGAATTAATGGAGTCTGTTGACAGAGAAAGGCAAGTAATGCTGGACAAGGCAGTGGCGGAGGAACAAATACGACAACTTCAACAGGCCGTCGAAGACTTGGAGTACGAAATAGACCGACAACGGGAAATAATCGAAGATCAAACCCGCCCTGAAGAAGAAAGGGAGGCAGCCCAAAAGGAAATAGAAACCCTTCAGGAAAGAGTTGCGGAATTACAAACGCAAATAGAAGGTAAGGAAAAGGAGCTGGGGCTTACCACCAAGGAAAAGATAAAAAGAGCTTTGGTGAAATATGGCGTGCCGCTGGTATTTGCGGTTGCTATTAGCACCGTAGTAGGAGTTATCCTATCCACGCTTAAGGCTACAGGCGCGGGCGTAAAGAAATTAGGCAGTGGGCTGACGGACTTGGGAAAAAAGATGGCAGCCGGCTTGCCTGGGCTGCTTGGTAGCGTTCTTAGCCTGACACTGAAGACCGGCGGCGAACTGTTAAAGTTCGTGGGGAATAACATTTGGATCTTAGTCGTAGCTATTGGGGTGGTACTCCTGAAGAAGATGAAGGGTTAATCTTATCCTCGTACGTTACTGGGGGCTTATCATCGTCGTCGGGCGCCCGAGGTGTTCTCGACTGGGGATAAGTAAAGATAGTATTTGCGCCGCCTTGGTAATGCGGAACTAAAGGTAGGGCAGTCATAGTAGAAATGGGTTTATGATTATAAGCAGAATTACCCGGTACAGAGGATTGCGTTGCGACAGCATTTATCAAAATGTAAATGTTAAAATTACTTTCCGCGTAAGTATTAATCTGAAGCTTTGCGTATCGACAATTGACTATCATATGAAAAGTTATCAACGCTATGTCATCTAGAGTATCTCCGGGTTCGTATGAAAAATGAACTGGATCTCTATTATTCTTTTTTCCCCTGTAAGGTGGTAACGTATAATTATTCTCATCTACAATTCTAAATCCAATGGCGTGTTCCTCCTTCACGCTAACGTGAATATTACATATAATCAATGCTAAACCTCCAGCCTCCACCCACAATCCAGTGTCAACCCAATCGTCATTGTGTAAGTACACCTTTTCCTTCAAATAATAAAGAAACCAATCTTCCTTTGCGTGTGGGTTCATATATACTAGAGGCTCATTACCGTTAAAGTGCTAATGGTGGCGTGGTTATATCTTTCATCCCTTTGATTTTCTATGCTATTTATGCAAACGCTCCCGGTGTCATCTACGCGTATTTGCAGCTTTACCTTCCCATGGCAATCGGCGACCATGTGGAAAGTCCAAACCGATAAATTCTCGGCGCTACTAGCATTTGGCTCTACGGAGAAATGCACAGGCTCCCTGTTATTATCTTTCACACGCATAGGCTGCAGTATGCCGTTGTCATCCAGGAACCTAAAGCCCACGTTGGCATGACTACTCGTGCCAATGCAAATACTGCAAAGGATCAACTTCTTTCCCGAGTAGTTCAAATTCACGGACATCCCCGTGACATCAACCCAAGATGCTTGGTCGTATTTTTTCTCGCCTGTGTAAGTCGTATAAACGCAATCTACTCCAGCTACGTAGGGGTTGTTCATCGCCATATATAATAACTCAAACCAATGCTTGCAGCTGCTAAGCCAGCCTTTAGTAAGTTATGGTCATATTCCTCCTCCTTTTTAGGCGCTCGGTATGGTTCTTTTTTAGGCGCTCGGTATGGTTCTTTTTTAGGTGGTTGGTGCACTTTTTTAGGCTGTTCAACTAAGTGCCTCCTGATGGTGTCAGAGTTCACGTCGTTCACCCCAAACTTCATATCCTTAGTAGCTCGTTGAAGTTTGTTGTTGTATCCTACTACAGAACCAGTATTTATAGATAAATTACTAGGCATTAACCAACAACCCGGGGCTACTGCATAGTCCAACCTCGCCTTAGAATTTTGTATAGCTAGTTGGTAACGCTGTACGCCCTTGCTAATGTCACCCTCCAAGATCGAACTTTCGAATAGAATCAAAGCTTCGGCTCGCGTCTCTTCTGCGGCGCCGGTATTTCCAATTATACTCGATCGGGTGTTTACCTGAGCTCCCAAAATGGAATACACGTAAGCTTCTATGCTGCGGTTTAAACGGGCAAGGCCAGCTTTGGTTAGTCCTTTACCTTCTGGGGGTATAAAGTTAAAGTATTGCTTCGTTTGCTCGTCGTTGGTAATCCTAATAATCAGTGGATTGGCCCCTGCATACTTACCACCCTCGTCTTTAAACAGAGGTCCGTCTCTAACTTCCTTAGTGGTTTTGGCATTTGGTTCAAAGAAGGTGCTACTGTCGTGAGTTTCTTTGTGATACCCAGTGTCCCACTGCAACCGCAGCGTATGCACTTCCTTATCGCTTAGCTCGTGCCCACCAATCCCCCAATAAGCCCAAATATGTCCCAGACCATTGTTAGCGCCCGTAGTGCATCGGAAATCCTTCCCTACAACTCCAAACTCCTTACAAAGTCTATCATAAGCCGGCACGCTGTATTTGTTATCTCTTGGATAAAACGTGGCATCTCCCGGTAATGCAACCACCCCCATTTCATGCAGTATTCTTCTAACCGTGAAGTGAAAATGAAACATAAATATCGAATTCTTCATCAAGTTTGCGCTTACACCGCAGCCGCTAGTGGCACACCAAACCGCAAAGTTCAACTGCTGCGGCCAATAACGCATGTTAGGACCACTTAACCATTCATGAGATTCCTTAGCGGTGGTATGATTAATGGGCACGTTTTTGAAGATATCTCGCACCTTTAACGGAAAGGAATGGTCGTTAGAGATCCGCATGTTCAACGTTAGGTTCAAACTTGGATGTTCATCAAATGAAACCGCGGGTATCGGATAAGTACCTGTAGTAAATAATAATTCCTTTGACCAACCGGGCTCGACATGCGTTGGCGCTGGCGTTGGCTTATGCATTGGCGAATGCTTCAGTTGATCGTCTATTTGATTAACCAGCGTAGGCTTCAAATCCTCATTGCTGTACATTCGGGAACCTTGGTAATAAATACCATCGGGTCTTCTTTCGAACTTACTGGGGTCTGCATGCGGAAACATCTTCCTAAAGGCCCTCCAATTCCAGTAATCCCGGTTGTCATGATGTGGCTGCTCCTCTATGTTATTCCCAAAGGCGTCGTACATTAGTATATATAATGGATGTTATACCATCAGCACCTCCACTTTATCCTGAACTTCCTAAGGAGGGCCCCAACGAATTAAATGCCGAGAACTTTCGTTTAAACAAGGCGAACTTAATCCTGGCTTACTTGGAAGGGCAGACAAAACACTACGAAAAAGTTAGGAAGAAATACGTCAGAGCCCGGAGTACGCTACATAAGATTTCGATAACTTCAGGATCCATATCCGTTGTGTTAACGGGCTCCGGCGTTGCTGCTTCGCTTACTGGGCCGGGAATAATCGTTGGAGTTCCTTTGGCCGGCGTTGGGGCAGCCTGCGGCATCGTTTCCGCTGTTACGACAGGTATTATGAAACAGTTGTCAAGCAAAATATCAAAACACGACACGACAATAGCTCTGTCAAGGGCTAAAGTAAATACTATCACTGACCTTGTCTCAAAGGCTTTGCGTGACAGAAAGATAGACGACGTAGAGTTTTCGCTTATTCTGGCCGAAGAGGAAAAGTACGAGAAATTAAAGTCGGACATAAGAAACAAAAAAACAGTCGTAAAAGATCTTTCCGAGGAATCTCGCAAAAAGATCTACCAGGAGGCAAAAGAAGAGCTTCAAAGAAAGCTTGCTCAGTAAACATCTACTTTGAAAAAAGCGAGACAGGATTTCGTTTACATATCGAACGACAGTCTGGAAATTACGCACCATAAGATCCACTATCTTCTTGGAATCCATCCTAACAGTGGGTGGTTGGGGTCTATTTTGTAAAATATTTCATAGATTACGTCAGGGTAATAAGGAATATCCTTATCCAACCGACAAAACATCCACTCGGCTTTTGTCATATCAGAAACCTCGGGAATAGACTTACCGGTAATTTCAGACAAAAGATAAGGAATAGCTTTGTAATATTTCCCTAGCTTTAATTTTTTCGACGTTTTCCGTAGACTTTGTGGGGTTGGCTCTTCTAAATGGTCTATGATTTTCTGCCTTACTTCATCGTCTAAATATACCGGTCGATAACCTTGGATATGACTCATCCAGTCTCGGAAGTATTTTATTCTTTTGTATGGGGTCTTCGTACGACCTCCATTGGCGTAATACTGCTCTTTGGTAGCATTCGGTACGGCATTACGAATATTCTTACCACACTCGTAACACTGTGCTGACGTGTCGTCTTCTATTTGCATTTTCTTACCACAACACCAGAAACCCTTCGGCTTAGGTATGTTAACTTCGAATCTTAGACAAATCACACAGAAATCATTGGTGAACTTTTTACATTCATGCATCGTATATCCGACAAATATTTTAACCTCCGTTTGCGGTACCCAAACACAGCAGCAGTAAGGACTTATCGCGCGGCTGCCGACGGATCGCGCAAGACCCCCTGTAGGGCCTTTAACCTACCTCCGAAACCCCAGGGGGGGCTGGGGTTTTTCGATATGTCATTTTTTCAAATGCCGGCGCTCCGCGAGTCCCCCTTACTGCTGCTACATGTGTGACTCAAAATACGTATTTGCTGCAGGTCAAAAGCGGAGAACTGTTAGTTTATTTTAAAAACCTCGTCACGAAATCTTTGATGCACGTTGAGGACTGTCCGGTGAGTTGCCTGTAACAATATACCAAAACACAACAACTCAGTGAATTGTCGTCTCATATTTATGTCGTCTTTTATGTTTTATAGATAATACCATGCACGTTTTCATTTTTGTCCTTTTTTTTCTTCAGTTATGCCAAGCTAAAGGATTCATTTGTGAATACTGTAGAAATGGCGATGTCATCTTCCCGTTTGATCTAAATAAAGCCTACCAGTGTCCACGTATGTAAAATGCTACAACTAACTTCACGTAGAATCATGCAGAAAGTATTGAATTAGGGGTTTATGTCATGTTATCTCTTCTGATCAATCTGGATCACGAACAGCACTTGAATTATATCGTCATTTACTACCAATACCAGACTCCCTTGCACACTTTCTTTTGTTGAGTTAATTAGCAGCAATTGTCTTACTATTCTCATTAGGAAATACAAATTTGAATAAGAAAGAAAATTCACGAGGAATTTTGTTAGTAGTAGTAAAATGACGCGATCATGCAAACGGCCTATTAATAAGCGACAACCACAATAGACCGTTTTCTCAAGGTTGCGCGTGCACATCCAAATTTAAGGAACTTGACAGGCCACGATACCAGAATAAGAGTATTATTATACATTGCTTTGAACCTTTTTTCGATAAGAATTCATAAAATTGATTATTCTCCTCTTTAAATACAAAACTGGCTTCTCAATTTTACTGAATTTTGTGGCCCGTCAAGTTGGATGCGCGCGCAACCTTAAGAAAACGGTCTATTTTGATGGCTTCCATTCACTATGTACAGCCAGGCAAAACTAAATAGCAATAGTAAAAAAAATCACCCAGTTCCTTTTAATTCTTATTGATGTCTTAATGTTTCATACAGATTGCAGAGCATCTTTTCATAAGGATTGTTATGTCAAAGAAAAGTGTCCAAAGTGTGAAAGAATAAGAATAAGGTGGGTTAATAAACTCTTATCAATCGAGTTTGGCAACGTAGTCAGGGACATAGGAGCCAGGGGCGCTATCTATGGGGGGTAGCACTTCTTGATAAATGATTTTTCAAATGTACCGTTTGTAATAATGCTAAAATACTCAAAATTAGAAAATTAAATTTTTATATTAAAAATAATGAAAATGTAGTAGAAGTAGCTATAGCTTTCGCTATGGTAGTGTAAGAAAAATCAAATCTCAAAACTAAACAACCGAATGAATTATCTTTTAACACCCCCCACCCACCCCCACCCCCCCCCCCCCCCCTCCCAATAAAAATTATATTCTCCTAGTAATGATAGTATCTTGACATCAAGAGTGAGGAACGTGATCTAAATCATGAGCCGTCAATGGCTGGTTAGCTCCTTACAGCTAGTCATTTTACTCGGCCCCATGAAAAATATTAAACATAATGCATAGTAACAGATTCACAGATTCTCAGTAATAGTCACTCATTCATACATTACAACTTTGACCCCGTCCACACGTATCCGGAAATTTTTGTATCCGCAAATTTTTTTTGCGGATACGAAAATGTTTGCGTCCACACGCAGCGTATTCGAATCGTTTTCACCGTCCACACGTATCCGTTTTCGTACAATTTGCGGATACGGACACAAAAATTTCCGGACACGTGTGGACGCAACCCGTATCCGCAAAAAAAAAAATTGTGGATACAAAAATTTGCGGATACGTGTGGACGGGGCCTTTGTTTCAAGGGCCCAAGTATCATCACTCTAGTAGTATGTTTTGATTTTGATAGTAATATGATTTATATTTTTCGTAATTATATATATTTTATAAGTTGTGCGTTAATGTGCAACAAATGTTCCAGAGGAAGTGTCCGCCCTATAGAGGTTTTGCACCATCAAGTGCCCAAGCCCATGATACAGCTTGGGCTGCCTGTGGTTAGATGGCAGAACAATAAAATCCCTCTGCTCTTAGGAATTGAATAATGATTGTATGCTTCCTGCAATCTAACATGGCTGCCGTCACGTGATAGTGCAAAACCTCTATTCACTTCTTGCAATGACGTTATGAAAGGTTTTTTCATCAATGTCTACTTTAAAATCATCCCTCACCGAGATGTTCGTAATGTGATGTTTATAAATGTGGATTTGTCTGTAAGTAGTGCCTTTGGTCATACGGTCAGGGAGAGGGCCTGGTCGTCAGTAAGAAAGAAAGAGCCCTTATGAATATTAATAAATGTGTTATCTCGGTCTACTAATCCCTTGCTTTTTGTATATAGAAAATCTCTACTCGCTGCTCCTATACCTTCTGATGATGAATAACAACACTTAACTGAGATGGACCCCGAAAAGGTCGTTATTAAAGTATTATAATAGTGTCAAGATGATCATGTTGACTACCATTACAACGCATGCGTGAGTATTCCTCGGTGCTGACCGTGAGGAACGCACGCTCGAACAAACGAATGGCCAGAATTCCACTTGACTAAAACCACACTGGTTTGACGAGCATTACAGCGCATGCGTGGGTATTCCTCGGTGCTGACTGTGAGGAACGCACGCTCGAACAAACGAATGGCCAGAATTCCACTTGACTAAAACCACACTGGTTTGACGACCATTACAGCGCATGCGTGGGTATTCCTCGGTGCTGACCGGGAGGAACGCACGCTCGGAGACAAGAATGACCAGAATTCGACTTAACTAAAACTGGACTGGTTTTAAAGTTCTATTGATGTACAAAATATCCCCATTCCTCGAAATAATAATATATGGTCAATATTTTCTAAAATTGTGCAATTTTGATACTCTTTCCTTTAAATAACGCTATTCCATGTAAATATGCACCGAATTAAAATATTTCAACAGATATCATATTCCTAAACAAGATGTTTTGAATATCAATTAGTAATCTTATTCTTGGCTAGGCATTGCCTTCGTTCTTACTTTAAGATCATGAAGTATTAAATTGCGAAACGACACATCGCGACAGTGAGACAGATAATCGCTTTTCACTCCATAAAGCAACTCCCTTACCTGAGCTGCCACAAGAGGTATGACGATTATTGTAGTTGACTATTTAGCAATTAGTCCTGGAGGGCTGGAGGACTGGAGGACTAATTGTTCTAGGCTCAGGTCAAACGTCACGTCGAGCTTAACATGAGCCGAACCTAATTCGATGTTATTAGGTTCGGCTCATGTGCAGTTCGACGTTTGACCTGAGCCATAGTCAACTCGAACTAGTCGGTCAATTATATAGATGCAAAAGGTTTTTAATTAAAGTTGAATTCAATGTTTAGGTTTTCAAAGCAGGCACTTTTCGCTACTAGCATAGTAGCAGCTCGTCCTATCTGAACACAGCATTGATTATAGAAAACACTTCGCGTTTGTATTTGACGTCACACGATCAAAATAAATGGTCAATACAATGCAAAACCGCTGAAAACTATAATATCTATCTTTACGACTATCGGCTTTGTTTCTCCTCATTAGCCCCACGTTAAAATAAACTTTCCGGTTTAAATGAGCTACGAAGATTATCTAAAAGACGTCAGTCAGTCAGTGATAAGCTTTAAAGTGAATGCAATTAAGACTGTCCGTTAAACAAAGGGATACTCGGGATATATAAAACTGACAAACCATCTCCGGCATAACAAGATTGTGTAATAAGTACAATCGGTAGAATTTCCTGCCCGCTTGGGGGTTGATTTATCATTATTTCGACAAATAAAAAGACTTACATATGATTATATTAATGAATAGAGTTAGAAATGGTTTCAATAGAATATTTGTGTTTGCAGAATGTGATAAACCCCATTTTAAACAGCTTTGTAGGTATGAATTTTTTTTCTTTTTTCGTTTTTTTCTTTCTAAGCCATTATTCCCGTCTTTAATAACCATCGTATTGTTCGTTTGCTTTGCTTGCAGATAATCCACATCCATTGTATCATTTCATATAAACCAACAGTCAACATCCAGACTTCAAGCAATCAAATATAGCAGTTGGATTTCGTATCACGTTTTCCCATCTATCAGGGCGGTCTGTTCGAGGACTGCTTGAAGCTACCATTAATCACAACTGGCAATGGTATCTTCAAGGTGAAAGAAGATACTTAAAACAGGAAATAGAAATTTTGTTGGTATAATCTTTAGACTTTCGTTGTGAAACGGTACTTTGAAAATTTCAGTAATTTTGTCGTGCAGTATGTACGAAGTAATACTGGTGTATATTCTTGTCTTGGGTACCCTTTGTTGGAGTCTAGCGCCTCAAAGTAAGTATGTCTATTTATTCGTTTGTTTGTCCTTTCTCAAGCTTACGCTGTAAGAAATTAGAAACTGGACCGAGAGGCGCTTCGTATGTGTGTTTATCGGTACTATAAGAAATAGGAAAGCGTTGGTGTACTATTAATGAGAAGCTAGGAGACGTTTGAGAGCAAAAGCGCGGATCCCCCAGGCATGTATTGATCTATTCAAAAAAATCAACCTCTAAATTCGCCAATTTTGGAATTCAGTGCTTGAAGAGCCACTCTGTGAAATGCCATTGCTACTAAAAATCCTATTCCTTCACTATTTATTTATTATTTATTTGTTCATAAGCTTAAAAAATTGTAGCATTCCAGTGAAACTTTCTTTCACTAAAATATATATATTGGTTTGTGTTGGATGGTTGAAATGTTGTCGCGTGCCGTCCATGTCTCACGATCGCTACGCCGAATCATTTTTGACATTCTTAAACCTAGTTAAGAAAGAATAATAAATGCTTCCATGAATGGCGGAAACGAGTAAAATCATAGTCTGGTGAACTGTAAAGCAAAATTAAAATTATGGCAAAGAAGTTTAAAAAAAGTCATCATCATTCTGGTAGTTTAAAGTGAAGCTGCAACCATGAGAGCAATTCATACCACATTTATATCGGGTTCATTCTGAAAGTGTTTTGGCCCTCTATATTACTGTCACTCGCAAAAACAATTTTTCTCTAGCTCGAAGAAAACCACTGCATGTCGAGGTGAATTGACGATTTTCGGCGTTAAAAATGTTCACTTAAAACCTGATTTAGTCTCCTGTTAAAAAAGACTGAATAGAAAAAGGTTTTTAAAAGGATGTACTTCTAATTGTTCCCTGTAAAATTAGTATTATTATTTCAATTTCCGTATTTATTCGATATTCACTGAAATCAGTTGTAATATTTTCTTAACGGTGTAGTTAATCATCCCAAAGAGCTTGATATCACAAATAATGACCAACATGACGTCACTCTACTTCTAGAGATATTGTCGACTCTGCTTGGATCTCAAACTTGTGTCTTTTCCACTGATATACGTTGGAAAACACTCTTGAATAAGGTCAAGAGTAATGACTATATCAAGAGCTCTATTAGATTAATTACAATGATACCAGTACATTTGATAATAGAGACAAGTATCCGAAAAAGAGTCACATATATAGCTTAATCGTACTTATTTAAGATGGCTCTCTAGAGTTTTCGGTAGTTCCAATAGTAAATATTGTAATCTATATGGCTAAGGCAGGTTCACACATTCATACCCAACACAGGCCAACTATATTAAAGTTCATGAGTTTAGGATTCAGTTTTTATAGACCTGAACACATATAAGGTTACTATGGTAACACTACGTCAGCTATAGAGGGTAGTCATTAAACCCGTGCAATAGATATTAGACGAATACACATTAGCAGACCCTAATTCCATTGTCTTCTTTTGTGTCTATTTGAATATTACACATTGACTAGTATTTTTTATCATATGATTATCCATAAAATACCTATATTTCTCCTTTTCGGAAAACTGATATTTTCACATGCGAAAATAACGTTATTTGCACATGTGAAAATATTGTTACCATGTGTATTTAAGCTATTAGTTAGTCATAATAATAAAAAGCTTATTAAGTTGATGTTATGGATAATTATATAATAAACAGAATATTACATGGGCGCTTGGAGATACGAAATCTATCTTCTCGTGTTGAAAGTCTCACTCGTTCGCTGCGCTCACTCGTGAGATATCTTTTCAACACTCGAAGATAAATTTCGTATCTCCGCTCGCCCATGTAATATCCTCTATATCAATTACTACTAATTAGTACTAAATATTATTCTTGGATTTAGTGCGTGCACTCTATCAATACAATTTTGAAATACAGCAATAACAGTAGAAAAATAAATATAAGCCTTATGAACGCACGAAGAATATGTATTGCATTTGGATCAGTTTCTAAACATTTATTGTTATTGTCCATATGCCTAGATTTGAAAATTCTTTCACTCTCCACGCGCGTCCACAGCAATCCCAAAACACTCGTATTATACTGAGTCTGGAAGGAAAAGTGGGACTGCTCGCAGTCTATTTGAAAGCAGCAAATTGTGACTCTAATATCTGCCACGTACTGTGACCGTGCCGTGCCGTGACGTGATGTGACGCAACGTACCGTTTGCGTTCCGCCAAGACCTACACAAAAAGCCATAACATGTTTTAATTTGCCAAATCTAAGCGTTTTATCCGTAATCTTACATTAAATAAAAGCCATATCTTTTTCCTTTTTTCGACAGACTTTGATCACGAAGTATGTGGAAGCTGGAAAAGATACGGTAACTCGTGCTACATGCGGGTCTATGATAAAGTCAAGCACACGGATGCTGATATATCGTGTCGAGGGAACGATGCGTTTCTGGTAGAAGTTGATGACGCTCTTGAACAACGATTCGTGTTTGAGCATCTAGTAAGAGTTCCGTACCCTGAGGGGGTATGGACGGGATTGGTACGAGTCACTAATGGTTCAGAATGGACGTGGAATGGAAGAAAGCCTTTGAAGTTTAATTTCTGGGGCTTCGGGGAACCGAATGACTTTATGAAGCAAGGAGAGAAGTGCTCTGAGATGAGATCCTGGGATGGCAAGTGGAATGATGTGCTGTGCTTGAATAGGTTGTCCTACGTATGCGAAAAAGGTAAGCCATTATTATATAAAATACCAATCAGAGATTTACTGGTTTCCTAATCAAATATTGGCTTATTGATTCTGGTTTGCAAATTAGCTTCATAAAAGACAATGTTTACAGCAAGATTTTTGCAAACGGGTCTGTTTAATAGTAACTACGATGATTTGAATGAACACCACTTTCTCACTGTTACACATTATGCCAAACAACTCGGTCCGTAAGATACAGAAATATATAGAACTCTCGTTACGCTAATACTAACATTTAAATACGCCTGTCCAAATACCAACGGCACGCTGAAGAAGATCCGTTGGCACGGATCGAACGTCTGTAAAAAATGTTTCAAAATTTTTAAGTCTGACTACAAGCATTTCAATCTAGTATTAACAAAATCCGTGTTTATTTATTTATTATTTATTTATTTTTAGAAATTAAAGTAGGACAGTCCTCCACTATGTCCACAGACATCAGCCGAATGAATGGCGCCCTCACAGGTCACGTGATTCTAGCTACCAATGCGACCGGTGTAATGGACTGTTACGATAAGTGCCAATCTATCCCACAATGCCTTTCGTTCAACTATGAGCACTCGACAAGCAACCCACTGAGAACCTGTGAGCTAAACAACTCAACGAGAGGTCTTGTTGGCCAGAGCTTTGTACCTAGTGATGGTTTTACCTATTATGACTAGCCCGTATATCGCCACACTTATTTTTGCATGGACAAAACAAAGTTTCAAAATAAGAACCTCATTTCATTGAATAAGGTGTTGGATACTGCTTAATAACCCCCTCCCATTTTTTTTTCACTTTCTTAGCAATGAAATTTAATAGCAACTATCTAAGAGGGTGATGTTTCGTTGTTGTTGCTGTTGCTGTGGTTGTTTTTGTTGTTGTTTTTCAAGGAATTATATAATTTGTACAAAGTTACCCTTAATAATTGCGAAAAACTAACTAGAGTGTTGAGAACATGTGTTATTCTCTTGAGAAAAAGATTCTTTGTTTAAGTTGTATTCATATTCATGTATTTTCTACTCATGCACAACCTTTTACTCCGACGAAGGACTAGCGTCCGAAACGTCAGTAAGTTTTTTCATCTTTTCACGGTGTAAAAATTACCTTTTTATCATTACTGTTTTATTAGAAACACCGACGCATCTCGCAATAGTTTTTAGCTTCATTTAGTTATCTCTTCATGCACAAGAAGCGATACTCCATGAAATGAAACGTGGTCTGCAATCCTGCTTCTGTACTTTTCTAGAACTGTGGTCATCCATATCCTTCACTCTCTCGGAAATACATGGATACAAATTGTGTACGTATTGATTGTAAATATTGAATTTAGCTTGTTAGGTTTTGCAAAGGGAGGGAAACCCGGAACATATACAATGCTAAAAGCGTGTGCATATGGGGCCAAATTAGAATTGACATATTGTATTTGTGGTTGCACGCATTGCATTCCAAGATAGCAGTAGTCTGCTAAATAATTTAATAGGTAAATAGATGCAAAATCAGATACAACTTGTATTGTAGCAATATTAAATATGTTGCATGTGTCTTAGCTTTGTTTTACAATGTCCCTATTTCCTTTGCTGACTTTTAACAAAAACTTTTCAGTCGAACTTTTCATGAGCCTTGAAAACAATGGATACAAAGCGGTCTTCGTTTATGTCATTAGGTTAAACTCATGCGACGTTCTCTTCATTTAGTCTTCAACTTAGTCTAAGTGTTGATTCAGACGTATCGCGCATAATATTTTAGCTTTGGGATTAAATAATATCTATCCATTAATAAACATGCCTCTAACATATCGTGCATTTAAAGTTTGACATTTTGTTATGAAGTCCATTGCGAAAGATTGTGAGAGAAAGAGTCGGACAATCCCATCAGAGTAGGAGAGGTGCGCGTGTGCGTATTGATGCACAAACTTCCCGCCAAATCCACAAGAATCGCATCAACTAGTCTTGGGGTTCAACCACATGACTCAAATCCCTCGAGACATAAATAACAACGAAGTAGCCACCATGTTGGTTGATCTAACGAGAAAAGCTAATGAGGATTGCTTTGTTATCGTCAACCAACATGGCGGCTATGAAGTAACATGCACCCCAAGAATGAATGTCTTTATCAAACGACCAATCAGTAAAATCAGAAAAGGTTAGAAAAATGCCGACAATGTACGTAAGAAAATACAGAGAACCCAAAGACCCTATTTTTCAGTAATAGATTAAGTGTTCAAAATAACCACACACCTGATGGATGGCCTGTCAGGTTAGTTTTACTCAACCTTTTGGTTGCCTAGCAACCATATTAATTGTCATCACCTTTCGTACCTTTTAATCATAGGTGTGCTAGTGATACCAAGGTATCATAAGGGTCTCTTGTAATTAAAGCGACACCAAGGAAAAACAATTGCGCATGCGTGCATTTCAGCACGTTTTCTAAGAATGTTGAAGAGTTTTAGTGAGAAAATAAATGTTTGTTTTCTCAAAGTATACAAAAAAGCTCGAGAGTATACTTTAGTCAGACCAAGATACTGTATTAACAAACCCAATATGAAAGAATTAGCCTTAAGTTTCAAGCATGGACACTAAGTTTTGGCATTTTGTGAAGTCCAATTTATAAGGCATGTTTGAAAGTTAAAAATTTACTTATGTTTAACTAATTTGCATACGGATTCAGAGCATGCGCAGACGTTTTTCACTCGTGCCAATTAAAGCAGAAAACGTCTCTAACTCCCTGCGCTTGCGCGGGTGTGTTTTGATTTATGGAAAGCAAATAATGCGAAATTTAGCAAGTTTCGAATTCAAAGTTGAAGAAAAAAGAGGAGAGAGAAAGGAAAGGAAAGGAAAGGAAAGAAAGGTAACGAAAACAGGAAGAAAAGAAAAGAAAAGAAGAAAAGCTAGAAAGAAAGAAAAAGAAAGAGAGAAAGAAAGAGAGAAAGGAAGAAAGAAAGAAAGAAAGGAAAAGAAAGAAAGAAAGAGAGAAAGAAAGAGAGAGAAAGAAAGAAAGATAAACCAACAGAGCGAAACACAATACATATATCCATATATTATAGAAAATAACATGAAGAAATTTCGGATTTTTTGGATTTCTTTGACGTCTGCCACTACTCATTAGCATATAATTAGAAGAAAAACCAGCTTTTCAAAGTAGCTGTAAACAAAGAAAGAGTTTAAATACGCTTTCAGATAAAATGAAAATCAAGTCAAAAATGTTTAATAAGCCTAGTGTTTTGTCTAGACCCAAGGTCTTGGATTACTGTGTACAATATCGATGGATTTGTAACTTCTGATTTCAAAGCTCTAATATATCTTAGGCACCGGGCTTCAACTTTTCCATCGGTTTTCTTTGGCATCATGTCAAGGGGGGCCATTCACTCTCCAACATGTCACTCTCATTTCATTAAAATAAATAAATCCTTTTGTTTTTGAGAAGAGAGAGAAATGAATAAAGATAAACAAGGTATAAAAGTAATGTTTCCTTTATTATAATTAGAGTAATTGGCTTTTCAATTCAGGGTATTGTAGTTCGTTTTGGTTTTGGGAAAAGAGTCGCAGATTAAGTGGGATTATGACGGCCACCTTCTAATGCAATTACCACGGATAAAAGAATACGAGCTGGTTACTTAAACACTGTCTCTAGGACACAAAAAATGGGTGAAAGCCTAAAGCAAACTACATTAAAACGTTATTTTTGAAGGGTTAAAGACTCATCGACAACCATCAACACATTTCAAACTATTGAAATTTCATTATAGTATCCCACAGAAAGCATTTATCAAGGCAAAATGCCCTTATTAACACATCGGTAAATATTCGATACACCAATTACTGTTCGTAAATGGGACTTCCATTGAGAGACCGGTAATAATGCTTTATTAGAGTTGAGAAATGCAATCTCATAACTTATGAATCATTGAATCCCTTGCTCTAAAGAAACGTGCCGTGCGACAACGTTTTTGCTGTAGTGTGATAACAGTGCCCCAGCGATCGATGCGTCATATAATGGTGACTTTTCAAGTTCGATACATTTATGCCAACATGCGAGTATCATTCTTAGCGCTCTGTTTGGCTGTATTATCGAAGAACGCTTTTGGAAACAAGTATGGTAAGTTGATATAAAGACTTATAAAACGCTTTACTACAGAATATTCATCAAAGTATATCAAATATTTCGACCCAACTTTCTATGACTATTGAAACCGCATGTTAGGAATAAACACTCAAAAAACCTGCGGAACTTCTCGTAAAGATTGCCCACGTTTAGTCAACTCTCTTTTCGGTGCTTGAGCATCGTTGACAATCTCTCACGTTCTATTTTTAAATCTCAGACATCATAAAAAAATACAAAAATTAATACAACATTTTAAACATTTCTATTTTAACTTTCCAGACGTGCAGATTAAAAACAAAAAAAAACAAAAACAAAAACAAAAAAAATGAATGAACGATCGCAAAAAAAATTCTTTATCCGTACAAATCATTTCAAAATATATCTCAAACGAATAAATTTGTGCAAGTTGGATTTTTCCGAGCATTTATTCTTCATTTTTATACATTTAGGGTTTTGAGTTTGATATGATTGGATAAGTCATTCTATTTATTGCAGCGCTGTAACACCACGAACACTCCACAGCTATTAGATTCCAGAAAGGGAATTTCAATCCCATGGAAAATATATGAATATTTTATGTCCCATACTGGCTTGTGTCCATCCCACTTAACCAAATCCCGTTTTCTCGTTGCCTCAAATCCAATTTTCCCACGTTGAGTTAAAAGCAAACCCGTCTCTCTTTTTATATTTTTTCATTTTTTAATTCAGAATCTCATTTGTAAACTCTCTCATTGCCAACATTTTCTATTATCTGTTTAAGAACCTAGCTTGAATCAGCCTTCTTTCTGAATTACTCGCCTAAAAAAGTATATATGCTGCGTGGTATAATGATGTAGGGATGGTTATTTGATGATATGATATCTGAGCTTGCATCTTCTTTGATACATTAGATTTTATTGGTCTTGATATCGCTTCGATCATCAATCATAACCAATCAAATTGATAACAAATTTATTTTTTGATGAATACTTTGCAAATGCAAAATAACTGCGGGACTAATCGAGCACAACAATGATATTACATGATTTCTACTCATGATTTCTATTTTATATTTTTCTTTCATATATACACCTATTTTTCTCTCTTTTATAAAGTTTCGTTGGCGAACACGCTTCCTTTAAGTGTATGATAAAATCAACTGACCATCTTTGATTTGAATGCTGCCGCCCTTCCTCTTGTACTAGTGTTTGTTCCGCGTTCATCTTTGTCGCTTTTCTTATCCGTTCACCTGTTTTGACATTTCATTAAAATACATTTATCCTTCACTCGCAAGAAAACTGATTTACATGTACATAGAGCACTATATGGTATGTAAGATAAACAACGTTTTCCCATAACTGAACTTAAGATGGCCTAAACCGTGTACTTTGTTTTGAATCTACCTTGAGTTAAAGGACACTTCTAAGAAAATGCGAAAATGCAACCAACAAAAATTCAAATATCTATATTCACATTTATATATTATAAGCGGAGCTTTCATTTGAAACTTGATTTCTAGGTCGGTGGGAAAAAACCAAACTCGTAAGATTTTATCTTCAAACCGAAAATATATTAAATCACTTCGGTTCAGATTGAAAGTGATATTAAGAAATAGAAATAAAAGCATGTAAGCCTTATGCGTGACTGAAGGTAAGTGAAGTTTTGTCAGGAGACGACAAAACGCCAGTTTTTGGTTATGAAAGAGTAGGTTTTATTTGATTAGAGTGCTGATAATGAACGGGTTGGCGTCCTGAAGCCTTGTCCAGAAATTGTAAAAAAATGCGCTATTTGTATGACGTGCAGAGGCGCCAGAGTCGGTGAAAATTGCACTAGTCGTTATTGATACTAAATCGTATAATTTCAACTGAGCCGCGCGCGTTGTACCTCGTTTTAACAAAAATTCATCGAATCCGTCGCATAACTATCGAACGGTTTGACGTTATATTCAAATTAGTATATAATATGAATAATTTTTTGATTAAAAATTAAATTTTTTCTATTAACAGAATCTTTTTTTATAGTTTTTTCGTGTGAGGGTTTCCAATAGAAAGAAAACTAAACTAGAAGAAAAAAATATCAATCATTCTTACCTAGTAATCTGATTGGTAGTTGGTTGCTAGGATACTTCAAGGTAATTGTAAATATGCGCAAAGCGTCCAGTAGATATTGTGTAATCTTCGTAAAATCCTATAAAGTCGAAATACGTCAAACAATGTTGCTATTTTTACCCACAATTGAAATGAATCTGGAGTATATTTATTCAACCATTATCCCTTTCATTTCACAAGACAGTTGACTTTAATTTTAGCAAAGTAACTTTTCTAAAAACTTAAGCCGCGTATATATTTTCATAATTCAAAACTCTGCGATTAAGTAACTTTCGTTGATTTTGAACTCGCGAATATTGTAAAAATGCTGAATTATAATTAATCAAAAGAGTATAGATTCTTACTAATATATTTAAGACTAAGATTTATTTTTCATATATATAATAGTTTAAATTCTAGCTTAGAGATAACTAGCTAAAATCTAGTGTGAGCTGCGTCGGTGTTTCTAATGAAACAGTAATGATGAAAAGGTAAATTTTACACCGCGAAAAGATAAGCGAAAAAACTAGCGTCCGAAACGTCAGTAAGTTTTTTCTTCTTTTCATCTTTTCACGGTGTAAAACTTACCCTTTTATCATTACTACATCATATTAAGGAGAATAAAACTTTTAAGTGCTACTATGACGAAAATCGCTCAAACTTGGATTCAGCTGAAACTTCCTAGGAATACTCTTTAAAGGTCCAATAATCACTGTATGAAGTGTTTTCTCGATATTCAGGACGAAAGTATGATATTTTTACGATTACTTTTTGGAGTCTGTGACGTCATACACCCAACATCAAACATTGCTACATATATTTCTTTGTATATAAATCCTTAATTTATTTTATTCCTATGAAGCCCAAAGGGTGGCTAATGTGCTTATTTCACATTACTTGTGACTATAATTTCTATTTTGGGGTGTTTGGGTATTTCTTTCTCCCTTTACTACTGATATTTTGGTCATAAACTACAAAGAAATGTATGGAGCGATGTTCGATGTTGAGTGTATGACGTCACAGACTCCAAAAAATAATCGTAAAAATATCATACTTCTTAATATTCCTGAATATCGAGAAAACACTTCATACAGTGATTATTGGACCTTTAAAGAGTATTCTTAGGAAGTTTCAGCTGAATCCAAGTTTGAGCGATTTTCGTCATAGTAGCATTATAAGGTAGTCGTGCTCTTCAGGTTTCCATAAAGAGAATTGCTCTTTTCACCAGATGAAGAATTATGCGGAATAGGATGGAAAAGCTACAAAGAATCCTGTTACACAATACAAGCCTCTTCAAAAACTTGGGAACAAAGCCGAGACGACTGCGTAGCTCGTAATGGACAACTGATAAAGATAAACGACCAAGACGTGCTGAATTACGTGTATGACACGTTCATCAGGCCCTTGCACGGGCAGAGCGCATGGATTGGTCTGTCTAAGATAGATGGGAGGTTCCAGTGGCAAGACGGAAGTAACGTCACATTCTCCAACTGGAACCCCGATGAACCAAATAATGTTGGAGGAGTAGAAAAGTGTGTGGAGCTGTTTGTCGACAGCGGGAAATGGAACGATATTGAATGCAAACACCCAAAACCTTCCATTTGCAAAAAGGGTGAGTTGTTACGTTGAGAATCAACTTAGATTTCCTAGGGGGTACCCTCAGTAAACACCTATGGCGTTATGGTTTTCCATTCAGAACGCGTGTCATTCCCTTGAGTATCATGTCTTTGGTTAACAGTTGCGCGTTAGAAAACACAGAAATATGGATATAACTCAATCAAAACATCTAATTTTCAAGATAATAACTGGTATGAATAGACCGTTTTCTCAAGGTTGCGTGCGTGCGTAAGGAACTTGACGAGCCACGACACCAGAACAGGAGCTTTATGATTAGAATTATCATACATTTATATGAATTTTTTCAATAAAAATTCATAAAATTGATTATTCTCCTCTTTAAATACAAAACTGGCTTCTCGATTTTACTAAATTTGCGTTTTTCAATTTTGTGGCCCGTCAAGTTGGATGCGCACGCGACCTTGAGAAAACAGTCTCATTGGGAAAATGATTAAGCAGTTAAAGAGGTCTTTTGAGTGTCAATGGTAAGAACAAGCCGGGCAAAAAAAATAATTTAGTCACTGGATAGCGGTGTCGGGTTCGAAATCTCTGGCGTATCCGTAATTTCAATTAATTATATTTACAAAAATGAACTATTATTACATTTAGATATTAGAAGGTAATTATTATAATTTTACGATACATGTAAATTATGCCTAGGGCCTAAATAAACCGGGGAGTTTTCTAGTTAGGCTCTAGCCATTTGGGATACTTATTGGTAATGGCAACGACAAAGTAACTCAGTAAGTATATAATTGCATAAAAAATATAAGAATGGAATTGTAAGAAACAATGAAAACAGAGAAAAGTTGAGAACAAAATTAGGATATAAATAGATAAGTAAGTAAATCGTTGATTTGAAGTTCGCCTTTTTGTCTTAAGTTTTGGACTTAAGTTTTCCTTTTTTATCCCTCAGCGAAAGTAATGGTCCATCCAGACAACTTGGTCATGGCATCCTTATCTAACGTGGACTTTGCCCTTCGCGACCATACCATACAAAACATCCTGGCTATAGACGTCATGGAATGTTCTTCCTTTTGCTTTGCTGAACCGAACTGTTTTTCCATAAATTACCAATATGACAATCATGGGAATAACCTGTGTGAGCTAAACAACTCTACCAAGGCAGTTGCTAAGCCTGGGTCATTTGTAGAAAGACCTGGATTCATTTATTATGACTGAAAATTAATGCGCAGGATTAATAATATTTATAATATTTAATAATGATGTGCTGAACATTTGTTTCGCTCGACAACCTTAAAACTGTAGAGAGTTTTAGATTGACTTTTTTTCTCCCCGCAAACGGCAAACGTGACCACGTTTTCATAGTTTTCCTGTATTTTACTTTACCTTTTACAAACCTTCTCACCAAGCGCAAATATACTTCTTTTTTTTTCTCTACTACTTGGACGTTTTTGCGATTCTTTTTCAGAAATTTAAAATAATTTTTTACTGGTCAACTGACGTTTCACGTTTGCCGTGAACGTAAATCTAAAACTCTCTTGTATGTACATAATGCATGTTAGATGCTTTCATCCTCTTTCATAGAGCCTCTGGTATCACCCGTTTACTACTACTGGTCATTTTATTAAATCTTACATCTTAAATTTAAAAAAAGTACGTACATTTTACAAAATGACTTGCTCAAGTCATTTATCGAAGCCATAAATGTTATCTATTCTATACAAATCACAATACCAAGATAAAATGAAAATGCTCATTCTCTCTTGACTATCTTTTTAAGTTTCCTTGCGATCTTGTGTTTTATTTTAGACTAGTATTGTTTCAATCATTTTTAGGACCAATTTTTTCCTTTGCGGATATCACGGTCCGTGCTATGCATTTGGCAAAATTTACTCTTAATACGATGTGCTGCTTTCGATAAATATTATAACGTGGAAGGTTTTTGGTCACCAGGTGAACCAAATAATTTAGGATATAACGAACTTGATCACAAAGCATAACAAATTTTCAATTTAAATAATCTAAACATACGATGGAATCAAGATAAATCTAAAACAATATTACGGTTAAGTTACTTTAAAAAATTACTTGACAAAAATAAATAAGCTATCTAAATGTCTACATTGCAGTTGATAATTAAAAAATCAAAGTAAGTTGTTCCATAAAGAAAAATCTTATAAAGAAAAAAATAATTTAATCTATCAGACGGCTATGGGCTTTGTTTTTCACCGCCGTGAATCGAGTTTCTATATATAAAAATAAGGTTTAATTGAACAGTTTTTGCTTCTTGGCAATCTCTTCCTCGAGATAGTCCAGTCGTCTAATGATGCTGTCTTTGTGCATCTCAACGTTTCTCAACTGTTCTTTGACATCTGCGATTCTTTCAGTCGAGATTTCAGTATTGTCTTGCATCTCCTGGATCGCCTCGTTTAGTTCTGCCTCTGACTTCATTACTTTGGTGAGCTCTTCATTACAGTCGTCAATGCTCCTTTCCATTTTGGTGATCTGACGATTGAGCAGTTCTTTTGGTGACATGATGGCTGATCCACGACCTGACTGGTGTCTTGTTCTAGGAGGGTAATCAAGATTATTATTAGTATCATCATTATCAGCAGCAACATCATTATTATCATAACCAACCTACTATCATCACCGTCATGTATCATCATTATGTATCATCATCATCATCACCACCATCATCATCATATCATCACCAGCACCATAAAATCATCATCATTAACATCCCCACATCATCTTCATCTTAGTAACCACCACTAACAGCATCATCATCACCACCACAACCAACATTAGCACGGCAATCATCATCACCAGAACTTGAAGAAAAAGATTTTCATCAAAGACACAATGTATGGGTCACAATCGATGCTGAACAAATACAAGAGTTCTTCATCATTTCCCTTACCTAGTCTGGTCATGCAAGGAATGTCCTGTTAGCTCCCCAATCCTCTTCATTGTATATTCTTGTTTCTTCTCCGAAGGAGCGTGTGCGTTGGATAAGTATTCCTTTAGATTTGCACGAGTTATGAAGGCATTCTTCCTTGCAAGACGTTCTGTTATTCCCTTTAAAGTAAAGTCAACATTGTGTTAAATCATACGAAGACTATCATATCAAATTTCCACCAAATACTAGACTGCATCCTTCTTCTGTTGATCAAGAGTCATTAAACTGATAGTAAAATAGACAAACGTACCTGATTTGAAAAGTCTGTAGCAGACGATCCAATGACCTTCATGTTTACTAACTCTTCCACGACGTTCATTCGTTCTTCGACAGTGCTTGGCTGGTTGAAAGCAGCCTTGAAAGCGCCATACATGGCAGAATCGTCAGGTATCCCGCTAGAAGCTCTTGTAGAACGAGATCGCTGGAAGAACATGTCTTGACAACAGATTCTCATTGCCTAAAAAAGTATTATCATGCATTATGAATTGTTGTTGCAACTGTACGCAATAAACAAATGCACGAAAGAACGAATACATAACATGATGGATAAATAGATAAGATAAGATCATATGGGATGGGGTGGGAAAGAGAAGACCAAGCAATAAAAGAGAAATACAGACAAGGAAAGAGAAGTGAAGAGAAAATTGATAGAAGAAAGTACAGGTAGGACAGGTAAGATGAGATGGAATGAGGTGAGCCGAGATGGCTTTAACTATGCATATTTCTTTCATAAGGTGAAACTGTCAGTATTAATTCAAATACCTTATAGAATTCCCTCAAGAACAAAGGATTATTATCATCCACGAGGTTGTCAACCTTGATGTGCGCCAAACAGTGCATGATAACAACTACAAAGTCTCCAACCGAGTGCATTCTCTCCTGGCGTATGAACAGGATTTTGCGGGCATGCTCGAAAAAGAACGAATTCCTAAATGCATTTCGTTGGTAGTCATTGTTTGGAAGATTGGAAGCCAAAAGCAACGTCACATCCGGTACTTTCATGGCTTGTTTCAGCATATCTGTCACAAATACACCAAATCTGTAGACCACGAAGTTGGTAGGGCTGAGTTCGTTGATGTCCACGGGGACCAGATCTCCGCCACACAACCATTGAGCATCTTGTACATCAATATATGGCCTTCCTCCCTTAGCACCAGCGACTCCACCCTCGCCGATATTATTGCGCAACTTCGACTCAATCTCGTTGAGACTTTCAAACAGAGGGGTACCCATGACCATGCCAGCTAAATCTTGTTCAGAAACTCCTAAACGAGCTGTTGTAGGAGCAAGTGGTATGGAACTCATTGCATCAGGAGCTCCCGAATCTAAAATGAAGACAAATGTAACGAAAATGAGAAAAGTCAAAATGTCATTTTGTAGGTCAGTTTATATCATGGTAGATCCCTACTCTGAACCATACAGCCCATGTGTCTTTGGTTCATTCATGCAGGCTTAACTAAGTTCTAAAGATATTCAGAATGGCCACAGGCAAAGGTAAATATATGCTTCCTTGGTCCTTATTTGTGGAGGATAGCATATACTAGCTATTCCGTAATAAACCCGTAGCCCTCATTCAACGATAAATTAGAATTTCACTTTTGCCCGGAAAAAACTCTCGAAGCACACGAAAGAACCATAAAGCAACTCTAATCAAATATAAGGGCGGGTCCAAAGATCGAACCCACGAGCAACAGGAAAAAATGCGAATTGCCAGCGCACACAACAGGTATTTCCAGTTAGACTCTTATTAGCTTAAATCTCTTAAAGGAGCTCTTTTAAGAGTTCCATGTCTTCGATGATAAGGGATTGGAAACTGAAGTATTGGTACTAATAGTACCCTTCAGAGTTCCCTGTGCCATCTTGAAAGGTAGCCGTGCCTTTGCATTGAAACGAGACGAACGGCGAGCTTTCAATAATAGAGACGTGGATAATTGTACAAGGTGTTAAAAATGGTCTCTATCATTGCAAGCTCACCGTTCGTCTCGCTTCGATACAAAGGCATGGCTACCTTTCAAGATGGCGCATGGAATGTGAAAGGGACTATTGCTAATCTACTGCACGAATCACACACCAGATTTGTCTTTCGAGGAAGGAGGTGTACGTGGACGTGAGGGAGTAGAAGCACTCATCATCTGTGCTCCTTCTTTCTGCAAAGCTTGGATATCCTTTTTGTGTTGTTCCTCAGCCTCACTGGAAGTCTTTGCAGCAGTGTCGACGATATCCTTCATGGCTGCGTCACGTTTCTTCTTGCGACGGGCTTCCAATTTTTCGCGTAAAGCTTCTTTCACTCGGTCTTGTTCTTTTCGGAGATTCGTTTCAAACTTGGCCATGTTTTCTTCGTGCTCTTTGAGCAGTTTCTGTAAAAAAAAAAATGAAAATTGTAATGAAACAGTTTTAACTAGACAAATCATTCTTTATTTATCTCTGACTTGTGGCCAATGGTTCAACATCTTGTTAATACTAGGCTGAGTTTCGAGATCTCTGTTGCTTAGGGATATTCTCGATTTTGTGCACACGATACTCATGTATTCCAGTGAATTTCCGTGGAATTGCAAAGTGTTTGCATTGTTCGAGTTGTGCAGTTCTTTACTTTACCGTTGGTATTTGTGAATATTTTACCACTGAAATGAGGCTAACCTTGAAGAAATGAGTCTGTAATCAAGGAACAGAGCGTTATTTAGCGAAGGTCTATTACCTCTTTTTCTTCTTCGTTCAAACCCTGCTGAGCAAGAGAAAGTTGACGAGACGCTTCTTGCTCTTTCGCAAGCTGCATCTTCTTTGCGACCCTTTCAGCTTCTCGTTCCGCCAACCGTAGTTCTTCTTGGTTACGTTCTTCATCCAGTTTTTCTTCTAATATTCTGTAAAAAAAGAACAGAACACGTTGATGATGACCCTGGTTCACTGATTGGAGTTAGTACCCCCTATTAAAGTGAGAGCTACGCAGTTAACAGTCCCACACAATTCTTTGAAAGTGCATCAACAAATTAACAGAGTATGAACTGCCAAGTTTACACCACACAGCATCAACGCGCAAAACTGCCTGCAACCGTGTCCTGGCCATTTTGGGCGTCTGGGATGATACGCCAACAAAATTTCAAGTGTTTTTTTAAAAATTGTACAGAAAGCACCGCACATTTTAAAACAAACTAGGACAATAATAAATTTAAGAAAAATTTATTGCGCACCTAATCTCTTCATCCATTCTCTTTCTTTCTTCCTCGCTCTGTATTCGTCGTTTATCTTTGATTTGGTTGATTTTGTTGGCCATATCGAACATTGTTCGCTCACGGTATTCCTTAGCTGCATCTGCGGCTTTTTGGGATTCTTCGATATACGACTGAACAAGTTCCTGGAATAAATATAAGTAATACAGAGAGATTGAAACTCGATTTTGAGCAGTATATCCCAACTAAATATTCTGATATTCGCCAATGCTTGGTTGGCGTTGTGGTGACAGTGCTCGCCTCTCGCTAATGCAACCGGGTTCAAGCCTCAAACTCGTTGTATGAATCTATACACCCAATCGAGATATGGCGACCTATTTCTATATCTATTGCTGTGGATGGGCTAGCCTGTTTATGTGGAAAGACAAAGTCGTTTCCACATGTAAGATAGGCTATTCACTGCATAGTTATTCAAATTGGTCGCCATTCTTAGATTCGGTGTCTAGTTGTTTATTGGTTCTCTACGGTGCTTTTAGGGGTTTCCTTCGGTTTTCCCCCGTTTTCCTCCCTCTGCAAAAACCAACAGTTGATTTCTACTTAAGTTCAGTAGATGAGGAGCCTCTTTATCGAAATGCCATACCTGAATCCTATTTGATTTTTGCCTCCTGACAGTTGTATAGTTACTTCTGATTGACCTACCTCTTCAGTCGAGAGTTCTTTCATGGTACCAGCAAGCTCAGCCAGTTGTTTTTCTCTAAGCTCAAGTCTTGCATAAGCATGCTTGACTTCGAGAGAAGGTAAGGCCTCATTTTCAGCTTTCGTCAATAGATTCTCAGTTTCTGCATCAAACTCTGCCAATTGTTTCTGTAAATGCGCAGAAGAAATAATCAAGTAATTAGTATCACGTTTTGAAAGCAACTAGCAATTCAGTGATGGTCTCAATAATAGTTATTTCGGATTCGGAATTCTCTAACAGAAAGCACACTTCTAATACGCTTTTGACCTTTACTCTATGGATACAAAGATGTACTATATATATCTACCTTGTGCTTGAGTTTCAACTCGGCTTTCTGCTGTGCCAACTCTCCGCTACTCAAAGAACTTGATTTGGAAATAAGTTCCATAAACTCCTGCGGGGAAAAAATTAACTGAGTAAGAATGAGGAAATATATTTTTTTGATTTTAAAACGTTGGGTTGGTACCTGTTCTTGTTCCCCGATAAGTTGGTCCCTCGCAGCCTGGCGGGCTTCTTCTTCTTGTGCTCTTGCTTCAGCCTTCGCAATCTCTGTTTCTCGAGCATATCTCTCTTCTGCTTCCACTTTCTCTTGTGTGTGACGCTGTTGCAGAACTTGGAATATTGTGTTGCCTGCCTGTTCGCTATCCATGGTTTGTACTTTGTCTGAGAGGACTTCTTTTTGTGCTTGACGTGCCTAATAATGGAGAAGATCATAACAGTTGGGGTAAATCAATAGAGGTTCATACCATCACGTGAGGACAGCCTTGTTAGATGGCAGTCTGAACAATAAACCACAATAAAATCGTTTTGCATGAGAAAGAATTCAATGGCCAAAAGACACGAAGAGATTTTATTGTTCTGCCGTCTAACCACTAGCAAACCCTCTATAACATAGCAGAATCTTAAACAACTAAAACCCCTAGATATCATACCAGGAAAACACAAGACCGACTCGAATACAGCAATAGAAACAACTAGACAAAAATCTCAAATCCAAATTCAAAATGTGAGTTGAGTGTTTGTGTGCGTTGTAAATTTAGAAAGTAGTGGTAATGGAGCAAACATCACGGAAGAGCCAGCCCCTTGGAGTGATGGTTGTAAAATATCAGTTTTTTCTACATGTGCAAACAAGATAATTAAATAAAAGATGCGTAAGGGACAGACAGATAAAACAGATATCCACTACTTTTTTATCAAGTATGGAAAGCTAAAGAAAGTAAACTGTGACGATGAGAGTGGATAAACAACATTAATTTTAGTGTCGTTCTTACTTGGTCATTCCAAATTTGCTGTCTTTCAGCTTGCTGATCTAATAGTTCTTTCTTCATTTCGACCTCAAGCCTGGCGTTCATTGCCGCTGCTTTACGTCGTTTCTTCTCGAGTATCTTGCTGTTAAGGGCGTCAATTTGTCGACGTTTCTCGGCATCAAGGTTTCTTTCCAGGAATTCCAGTTCCTGTTTGTGCTGTTCAAGAAGATGATCAGCTTGTTCTTGTGAAAGTTTGGCGCCTTCTCGAGCCATGTCTTTATCGAACTTATCTTTCTTGTCTTGGATGATCTGTACGCACAAACACCTTGTAAGTCATTATGACCTTGCTATGCATGTAAGGATTGATTACTGATGGGGGCATCAGCGCTTTACTTTTTTGACCCCTTCCAAAAACCAAAAGTCGTTTTTATCGAACCCAGAAACATCCTCTGGGTAGACTTAATTAAATCATGGCACGGCTTACACACAGATGAAATTAGAATTTAGCTTGCTAGGTTTTGTGGAGGGAGGAAAGCCGGAAGACCAGGGGGAACCCGCCTAATCAATTTTTTACTAATGCGAACGAAAGCTACAACTGAAAACTCACCTTCTTTTTTTGAACTTCAATTTGTTCATTGATGTTGGTTTCATTGGCAGTCCGTTCTTCTTCGATCTCATCTTCCATTGATTTGATCTTTTCTTGGGTGTCAATGTCGAGAGCTGCTTGGCGATCGACATGTTTCTCTGCCAGTTCGTCTAGGTTTTTGGCAACATTTTCTTCGATAGATGTTTCAGCTGCCTGCATCACCTCCAAGGCGCCTCCTTCACCTTTCAGCTCAGCCTGGAAACAAAAATGAGTCAGAATTTTGGACGCTGTTAAAATAGTATTGCCTGCACCCGGGATTTTGGTTTGAAATAAAATGACGAGTAAATAAACTTGGAAAAGCTTCACTGTTGACTTTACAAATGAGATAAGATTGAAGAAATAAGAAGTAAAAATCTGAGAATTTTGTAATGGCTTGAGAAGGGCAGTCGAAATTATTGCCCTTTGAATTGTGACAACAACAACAACAACAACAACAACGACAACACAGACAAGTCAAAACAGTATAACTTCAAGAGATTTGGGCACATGCACTACTCTAGTGGGTTTAAGGGACAATTCAAACATTTCTCTTGTAAAAAAAAAAAATCAAGGACTGAGGATGGAGCAATGTTTTCGTAACCTTTGCAAACCCCCCAAACACTATACGTATGAGAAGTCTTGCGAAAAAGACTTTTCTTACTGACCTGCTTGTTCGCCATGTCCTTCAGCTGTTGTTTAATGACTTTCTCATGACTCATCTCTTCTTTGAGCCTCTTTCTTGCTGCTAGTTTAGCCATAAGAACGGCCCGACTGCGTGACTGCATGTTTTTATAATTCTCATTCATCTTCTCGGCTTCCGCCATGAAACGTTCCACAACTAGTTGTTGTTCTCTTTCAGACAACTGCGATTTCTTTATCACGCCAGAGACAACCTTTTGTCGAGCTTCAGATTCTGTTTCCGCTTCCACATCGTCTAGAACAGCAAGCAAAGCTTGTTCTTCTCTTATCCTGTCAGCATTCTCCCTTTCAGCTATGGCTGCCTTGATGTCAGCTTCTTCTTGGGATCCAGGTTCAACATGTTTGAGGTCAGCTTCAAGATCAACTACAGATTTTCTGCCTCGCTTTCTTTCCTTGCGTTCTTTCATCTTTTCCTTCATGTTTGTACGACGAACACTTCCTTTGGTGTGCATCTGTGGCAACCAAAAAAAATTCTTTGTAAATCCATAATAAAGAATTTGCAGATTAATTACTTCATACTTTACCTCTTTCACCTCCTCCATAGCTTCATCGATGTCCTCGGACGACAAAGATAATTTCATTCCTTTCAGCCTTGCTTCCATTTCCTGATCAAATGCCATTCTACGACCAGACTCAATTTCTTCTCTTTCTCTATCACTCTCCTCTGCATAAGCTTTGGTTAGCTCTGCCAATAGTTTTTCTTGCTGCTGAGCCAATAGAATGAGGTCTCGCTCGAGTTCATCGTCGTCGGGAAGTTCAAGGTCCACGACGTCACTGATGCCTGCGGCACGCGCTTCCTCTTTGTGGCGACTGTTTCAAATGAAAAAGATAAAATAATTAGATAAGCAATTTGCAAATTGCCATGATCAATGTCATCAAATCAAAAGCGTATTGTTCTATCTCCTCGTGACGTATTGCGACCATATTGGAAGTTCTCGTTGGCTACTAGTGTTATGTACACCAAAATGGCTGCAATGCGCTTGTGTTTACAGTCCCAAAAGAAGGATAATAAAAACCGAGAATTGTCCAGAATGGTATCAAGATTGTAAGTGTGGTGTGAAAAAACTGAATAATTAGGAAGCTAGGAAGCTGATTCCTAAGAAATTTAAAAAACAAAGAAGTGGCGGCCATGCTGGAGTTGATTGATATAGAATGCTAAAACAAATCTTACGTAAGAATTGACGAAGAATAGATTACGAATAAATTTGGGCAGTGAGGGAAGGAACTTTTTCTTTTCCACCTTAAACAATCAAAAATACTTACTAATAAAGTTCTTTCTTTCTTTTCAACCTTTCAGCTTTAAGCTGCTTTCTGACGTCTCCGAGCTTCTTTTGTTTTTCTCTTTCGATTTCATCCTGTACCTGGGTCATCTTGCTAGCGTAATCCAACAGAAGAGCCTCTTTCTCTTCATCACTACTTGCAGTCTTAAGTTTCTGCCTAAGTTCCCCCTTCAAATTAGTCAAAGCTTCTTCCTTTTTCTTTTCGTATTCGGTAATCACATCAGTTATGGTCTTGATTTCATTTGATCTTAATTCATTCTCCAATTGTGCGCATTCCATAGTATGCTTTTCTATCAGGCTTTTCTGGATTTCTTTGCGTTTTTCTTCAGTCAACGTACCGGACGAGGTTATATCAGCAACGGTTACAGACTCGCTACTGTATTTCTCACCCATCTGTGTTACCTCCACGCTACTTATGATATCAGCAACAGAGAATCCAGAACGATCCTCAGCACGAGACTGGCCGTCTTTCGATACCAGTGTGGTGATAGCGGTTTGTTTGCCTGGTTCTGCAACAGTTCCACGTTGTATCGAGTATAAGGTTGATGGCTGTTGCATACCCATAATCATTCCTAAAACAAAATTCGCAAGAGATTAAGGAGAACCATTTTTCGCTAATCTTCAGTCCAATACAATTCATAGCAATTCAATTCAATCGCTTATTTAAAACGTTTATTCACAAATCGAACGTTCAATAAAATATCAAGTGCCTCTCCGTGCAATGAACTAGCAAGTGGCCTACTTGATTACGTGAACCATTTTTTTTCTTTCATTTTCAGTCCATTTAAATTAAATTCAATCGTTTATTTGATTAGGTTACGCTTAAGAGCGCAGCCCGTTCACAATAGAAACGAGCAGTAAAATAGCAAGTGCCTCTCCGTGCTATGAAATAGTAAGTGACCTACTAAGAATCGATTCTTTTCCCTCCCATCTACTTTTCTTCCTTTTTCTCTTCTCCTTCTCCTTCTGGAACCTTACCTCGTTGATCCTGTGGACTAGCCATAAAGGCTGGTGCTTCGACCTCTTTTTTGTCGAGGATGGTAAACCCAGCCTGTGGTAAGATCTGAGGCGCGCCACTAGGCACTACATATCCACCTTCTTGTAGCAATTTGATGAGTTTTTGGAGGAGTGGTATCATTTCTCGGTTAGTTTCCGGCAGGGGTATGTCATCTCCATAGATACCAAGTAAAGAAACTTCATAATCGCCAGCCATGGTAGTACCTCCGGTTAAAACGATCTTTGAAAAATAGACAAGAAATTAAGTTCAAAGGAAAAGGAGCCTGGAAATTTTTAAGTTAGAATATTAATTTACCTTTGCTTCTAGGGCTGATACTTCTGCTTTGTGTCTCAGATATTCCAGCAACGAGTGGCTCTCATCGATCTGTTCTGTACGGCTCTGTAGGTGGTCTTGTAATTCACCTCGAAGGCGTGCTTTGGCCTGGTGAAATCGTTCAGTGACGGCCGCCTCAGCCTCTGGATTCAGAGCACCCTAAAATATGTATATTATATTTTTCATGAAATTTGCTAAAGGTGATGTTATGATCTCTCTCAAAATATAAATGTTTACTCCCAATTTACTCTCAGTGCTTAATTTAATGCCTTTTATACAACTGTGCCTTGAATATGTGCTTAGTAAAGTGCACTTAGGATGAATTAACACTACTTTTTCTCGCCCACAAGTGGCTGCTTTCCAAACGAAGAAATTACCTCAAGTTCTTCCATTCGCGAGTTATATTTGTATTCTTCAGCCTGAATCTTTTCAAAGAACCTCGTAATGGCCTCGATGAATTTCTTGTGAGCTGTGCAGTGATCTTCTTCATATTTGCGTTCATCTTCATCGAATAACGTCAACACAGCAACCACGTCAGCCGGAAGAGCTGCTGCATGGTCGATGGAGGCATCGCTACGACGTTGAACCTCTCGGTGAGCGGCGTCAGATAGGGCAGATGTTTCTAGAAACAAATATACAAGCCAATCGAACTTACTTATCTTTTCTCTCGGTTTTATTTTAGCTTTCTTTTCCATCTTTCTATCATGCATATACACCTAATTCAAAAACGTTGTCATCGCCAAAGGCGATAGGCAATAGGAGATATAGTAGGCGAAAAGCGATAGGATATATGTCATTCCAAGATCCAAGAATAGCTGGAATGACTTGTGTTTCTTCTTCTTCTTCTCGTCAAGAGTATGGACCTTCGTGCTGAGACTGATTCGATGTTCTTTGTATTCAACGAAACCATTTCCATGTCGGAATGACCTATCGCCTATCGCCTTTGGCGATGACAACGTTTTTTGAATTATGTGTATATGTATATTTTAAACTGTACATTTTGCAACTTTTAAAAACTTTTTTCTTGACTCACCCTCGCGAATAGATTCCAGTCTCTCTTTCACTTTGGCAGCAGTAAGATATTCTTCATTCAATAAATCTTGATGTAAACTTGATTCGATAACGGACTGCTCGTCCTCACGGTGGCGTTGCCGACGCCAGAAACTACGACGACCAGCTAATTCATCTTCTAACAAAGCAACCTAAAATGACCAAATCCTAAATGATTAGGTTGAGCCCTGTGTAGCATTACGAGCAAAGGATACCACTTGATCGGGCAAATGATAGGGCACGTGTAATAGTAAGGTAAGGTAAACTTTATTTATACGCGCCTACCCCGTCAACTAAATGCTGATTTCCACAAGGAGAGCGTGACTACAAAATATTATCAAAATTAACTAATTAAGTTAACATGGAACACATAAATTAGATCATATTTTTTAAACAAAACATCTCGTAGTAACCGCACTAAATTATGCTTACCGCTCCAGGAGACGGTTTTCTCTTCTTCTGTCCGCTCGACGACAATGTCACTGGTTCCACAACACCAAACTCCTTGTTTAGTCTCACACCACAGATGGTTGACATTTCGTCAGTTACAGGATCTACAGCCTTCTCGCCAATCATTATCGGAACCAAACCGTCACCAGTAGGATCTTCCATTGAGCCACCAAGTGGAATGATGGTGTCTGTCTCTCGGTCTTTTTCTATGCCTAATATAGGAACGTCTAGTTCTGTCCCTGAGGGATCCTTACAAGTGGTTCCTACTAAGATCGGTAGCAGCTGTCCTGTCGCCGAGAACTCGTACATGCCTGGGCTGCCACCGTTCTCGAGAAGTAGAGTTGCTCTTTCTTCCCTTCGCATGATATCGTGCAAGAAACGTAATCTATGCGTCAGTGCTTTACCACGTAATCTCAACAAATCTTTAATGGCTGACTCAAGAAGGCTGGTCTCATGACGTCCACTGCTTGATTGCGGTCCTGTAATAGCATCCTTTAGTGCTCGAAGTGTATCAAGCACACGGAATTCGTGGTAAAGCTCTCCTACGTCCAGAACAAGCTCGTATCCACCTCCAATAGGCTCGAGCTCGAGTTCTTCACCATCGCCTATTAATCGCGAGCTTGTGACCTTGAGTGGTCTGGAAGACAGCGGTTCCGTAAAGCTATCTCCAAGAAGTATGGGGATTTCATCTCCACGATCATTATCTCCAGAGGTACCTCCAAGAGGAATCACCTCTCCTGTGCAAGGATCGATGGTTACGTTTGTGATGGGGACTGGCAGACCTGTGTTAGGATCTAGCATCATGCCTCCTATCTCTATGGCAACGGGTAGGCCAGTAACTGGATCAGGATGACATCCACCAACGGGGTACGCAGTGCCTAAATGAAAATTAAAATATTTAACAAATGAAATAAATCTTCGAGAACAGTTATGAAACGCTTACTTGTTTCTGGGTGAATTGTCATGCCAAGTATAGGTGCAGGTAGCCCAGTCTTGCTGCAGATCATTTTACCATTCAGCCTCATATCACCTCGTTTTTCAACTGATATCAAAGACGTCTTTACAGGAATGCCGGTTTCAGGATTAATTGGGTAAGGGATGTACGGGATAAGAACTTCAGTTGAACTAGCTGTGTCTGCATTCATAGAATCGCTTGTAATAACCAATCGAGAAGACAGAGGATCATACGAAACATTCCCTAAAATGATAAAACATGCGTATACAACAAGAATTTAGTCGATTAGGTCGCCATTATCATTAGGAGTGATACTATAATAGACCTGTAGCTAGAAAATATGTGGCTTTAGTTGAATGATTATACTTCATCCAAAGTGATTTAGCTTAAAGCAAAGAAGAAAAGTAGCACACCCATGAAGAAGAATCCCAAAGAAGTATTTGCCCGCATATATCAATAGTGGTACCAATAATGCACGCCACCAAGTTTCCCCCCAATTAATTTGAAATCTAATGAGGTCTTACATAATGAAGGCACTTACCTTCAATTGGCATAACGTGTGCAGATTGTGGATTCAAGAAGAAATATGGCGGAACCGGCACGTTGGTCACGTTGTCTGACAGCAACATGTTGGCCGACTCGGGGTTTGGAATCAACAACCCTGTTATGTTATCCATCGTGATCATATCTGTAGCACTAACACTTCCATCGGCATTGAACAATTTCTCGTGACCAAGTATTTCCCCTTCTAATGTACATAGCCGGGCTCCAGTGAACTCGCCGAGTAAAGCCCATGCTCCTCGCCGCTGGCACTCACTGGTGACTTCTACCTCTAGTCTTTGAAGAAGACTATCAACCCTGCTACCAATCCTAGGAAAAATAGCATCAAAATTAGCAAGCTTATACGACAGCATCTTGCATTTTAGCAATTACATGAAAGACGTTAAGAATGGACTGCAAGAATGGAATAGTCTTCATTATACGTCAGTTGATCCTACTGTTAAGAATCCCAACATCACCCCACTCTATTAATGAGGATAAATTGACTTTTTGGCCTTGGCTGTCATCATGGGTGGCCACAGTTAGGGGCAATTTAGAAATAAACTAAAATAAGGAGGCCATTTATTTGGAAGGGTTCAAAAAAATTCACAAGTCATTACACAGACAAATTATCACAAATGAGATGTTTTATCAAGACATACTTGTGTTCGAGCTGATCATTAAACTCATCCATCGTTTCTCCATTCTTTCTCGATGGGTTTTCTGAATAAGCCTTGAGTATTCTGTTGGCTTCTCTCAGAGTTGCTTGGAACACGACACGGTGAGCCTCCCTCGCTGTTTCATCATCGTGCCAAATAGATTTTTGTTTACGTTGGATCTGTTGGAACTTAAAGCCAAGGTCTTTACGACGCTCAAGCTCATCTTCAAGCTGCGCAAAACCAATAGAAAATTAGACCTAAAGCCCCGTATGCATTCAACCAAACGAATTTCTAATTCTGAATACAATTATCAATTGTGGATTGTCACTATAGTTACCTCATTTTTCTTTTCTTCGTATGCTCTAAGATCTTCAGGCGTCGCCATGGCAGCACGTCCACGAAGATTCAGCTTTGCGATCCAGAGTCCCTTAAGTGACTCTGTCTGTTGATTCACCTTTTGGTACAATTGTTTGGCCTGGTCTTTCTGGCGAGATATGGCGGCGGTTACGTCACGAGACTGCTTGGCTAATATATTATAGAATTCACCAGACGAGAATCCTTCCATATCCACTTGTTGGTCGTAATCCCAGAACTCATCACTTTTCACTTCAAGGGCGCCTGGTAAATGAAAAGTGGTTACTGAATACTAGGACAGAATAAGGGTAAAAGTAAAAGCACAAAATATGGAGTATTCTGGTCTAAGATGAAGGAAGGCAGGACGGAATTGAAGGAGGTAAATTAATAGCAATGTGATTCACTCTTTTCTGTCCCTCGCAAGTTGTGGTATGTCTGCTTCACTTAAAAATATTAGCCCTTTTTAGAGATCCCTTTTTATGTTCCGCTGCAAAGTGTCAATGCTAATAGTATACCTGCGTTTGGTTCAGTAGAAGGTTGTGGGACATCACCGATTGCTTCAACAGCAGCAGTCTTGTAATGGTATTTCTTCGCTGGATGTACTGTGGAGCCTTTAGATGAGTAATCATCAAAGTTATATCGCTGGGCAAGAACACGGTAGCGAGGGAACTTGAATGTGACTTTCGTCCAGCCGTGTTTGCGGAAGACAAGCTAAAAGGTTGAAAAATATGATCAGAAACATATCCCAGATAAATGAAACAACAGTCTTAATAATAGTCATAATAATAATAGTCTTTAGAGCCAACTTCGTATCTTTCACGGCACATACAAAGGCATGTCACATACATGTCATGGCTCAACGTGCAGGGTATTGTCCTGTTAGGTTCTTACTTACCAGACCAAGAACAAGTATAACCATTAACAAGAAGAAGCTTCCCAACATGGCACCAATCAAAGCCCAGTCAGGCATGATTAATATATCACGTGATATAGCCATTCCGTTCTGGATGACCGCGCGGGGCGTGGTGGAGAAGAAGGGACCATCTTCAGCACACTGAGCTCCCATTGCCATGACTCTAATATACTATTAAAAATAAAATGGACATGTAATGTATCACACTAACACATATCAATCAATAAATATCAATCGGTTTACTTCTATTTTTTAAAAGACGTTGTCGGTCAGAGAACTTCAAATGGGCGACTGAGACTGAACAGAATTTTTGTACTCTTATGTTTTCTGGCTAAAACACGAAAATCACATTCAACACTCGAAGATTATGCATGATTCATATTCCAGTCTAAAAGAAAACTGTCCTTCGTTTATGAAAAATGTTACAGATATGTCCGACCGACAGCGTTGTTTCATTTATTAATTTATTTCTGAAATAGGTGTATTTAATATATCAGTAATTTAGTTATTAGATTTTTTGTGAAAATGTGGGAATGAAATGCTTTACCGTCATCTTTCAGTTTTATAACTTATGCGCGAAGAACTTACCATTTTGCGTTCATTCTTGTTGCTAGATTTGAACACGTAAACACCTGGGGTTTCAAACTTGAATGCAAACATGGTATATTGTGTTGCTTTCTGTGAATGTCGTTCTTGTAGTTCCCTGAATGCACCATAATCAAAGTACGGATTGGTATTGTACAAGTTGTCTGCGTCATATACTGGATAGTTGTCATTGTTTACAATCCATATCATGGTTGAGCCATGGGCTAAGCAAGTCGTTGGGCTAGCAATGCCCTTGAATGTGGTTGCTTGTGGTAAAGCTAGCAGACTGCGTCTACGTCTAGCTGAAGGAGTTGTCATCAAAGTTTCTGGGCTTGATATGTTGGTACTTTCCTTTGTGTTGTTTGAAAGGAGATCCACCAGAGCTGTAGCATCGGCATCGTATACTCCAGTGAAGCCATCATCTAGAAATAAGAAATAACGACAATAGTTTTATAAATAATGACTTAGTTTTATAACTAATGACTAAACAAAATAAGGTAGGTATTACAGGCAACACTAGAGAGTTTTAGATTGACCTTTTTTCTCCCTGCAAACGGCAAACGTGACCACGTTTTCATCGTTTTCCTGTATTTAACTTAACCTCTTGCAAACTTTCTTACCAAAGACAAATATTCTTTTGTTTTTATACTACTTGAACTTTTTTGCGATTCTTTCTCAGCTATTTGAAACGATTTTTCACTGGTCAACTGACGTTTCACGTTTGCCGTGAACGTACACTAAAATTCTCTACTATCTTCATTTTAATTGGACGCGAAGTTTTCATGAAGTTTGAGTAACCATAAGGCTTATCTACATGGCATTAGAACCAGTCTTCATGTAAACCAGAATTTGTTTTTGTTCGTTTGTCCTTTTAGTTACAGAGCTTATTCGGATTTTAAACCATACAGTGATCAAGTCATTATAGGAAACCCAGAGTAGAAGTCTAACGTTTGTCACTTGTCTTTTTACATACCGTTGACATCAGCCAGGTTTATGGGGTACTCTTTGCCATCGATAGTTGGACATCTATCAGCACTGAATGTTTCTTCAAAGTTCGGCACACGAGATAGACTGGACACGTTAAATGTGCCCTGTAGAGTAGATGCAAAATTCAGTAGTCCACAAAAAAGTACCGAGAAATTAATCAGCCGGCGGGCAAATTTTTGTTTGTATTTGGAACAATTTTTAGTTTTCAATATAACTCATTTCTTTTAGAGTTGCTCATTTTGATATCATTTTAACCGAAAGCGATAAATTCTGATTAGGTCATTATTGACAAACTATGTTTTTTTACTTATATTAAAGTTCCCTTTTCGAATTAAATCAGTAATTAACCTGACATAGATTGATTTCATCATTTCAGGATACCTAGTACATCATATAATTATTCTAAGTATTTTTGTATTTGTCTTTATTGACATGTAATTTGAATAATTTTAGTGAATGTATAATTAGAGTTGTTGTGATAAAACTTACAATTATGACATTATCTGGCCGTCTCACGAAGATGAAGGGTGGGTCCTTACAGAGAATTGTCAGCCTGTTTCGTTGATTATTTCTGCATTCTCGATCACAAACATCCTCTAGGTCATCTACTTTGCATTTACATAGACCAAGTTCCTTGTCAAATCCAACGCTGCCCCTAAGACACTAAATCGCAGGGGAAAATACAGTTTAGACATTGTCAAAATACAATGAAAAAGAGAAGTGAAACAATAAAAATAATAAACTTCTCACGCGACAACCATCAACTAACTGTCAAATGATCATAAAAAAGGAAGAAAAAAACAACCAAGGAATGATACCCCGACTGTCCCATCCAAATATGAACAGCTGATTGACCAAGCAATATTACCCAACCACCCCACCAACCAAACCACTACATGTTCTCTGCAACCAAAGGCTCAGATCATCAAGAATCATCAATAATCTCCAAATCGTCAAAAAAGAAAATTTCTAAGCAAAAAAAAGTCTATAATAGGGTCTTATTGCATTGCTTACCTCTTTTGTCTCACAATATTCATTCCAAGCAGCTACGCTCTTACATTCACCCAACTGATCCCTGTAATAGCCTTCAGGACAAAGTGGATATAACTTGGATACGCAGTCCTGTTCTCGTCCTTCCATTGTGCGATAACCTTCTTTGCAAAAGCATCTCCTGTCTGAAGGCTAGGTATGGAAACATTGGTAAATGGTGTAAATTTTCATTAGCATTGACTTTATTGAACAACAATTTTGTCTCGCTTTTTTCATAGAAAACGGACCCTTGAAAATTACACTTTTTCTCGATGGAATTTGTTATTTCTTTCGTAAAAGGAAGGGTCCATTAGACAAAATTGAATAGGTTAGTTTCATGGAGCGAATAACAACCTCACCACAGTTCAAATCACTGTTATTCGTTTCCTTTTTTTTTTTTTTTTTTTTTTTTTTTCCGTCATTCTTACAGTTTGCACTACGTTTTAAATCGTTTCGTATTTGACTTCTATGGCCATTCCATTTTATTAGGATTCAACTAAAGGCCACATATGTAAGCCATTCACTGTGCAGAATACATACTTGTTTAATTATAAATACTCACCATAAACACTCTATGTTGGCCATTACATTCACAGGTATCACTGCCAAGATGCTTCGCACTTGCACTCGACCCACAAGGGAAGCACGCATTTTGTGCTTGTAGATGGTTAAAATGATTAAGAGCACACAACTGGCAATGCAGTGGACTTGACGCATTAAGATGGTCGTTGTATGTGCCGTTTCTACAAGGTCTCGGAGTTTTGTCACCTGATTCACAATAGTAACCACGGGGACACAAGTAGCTCTTTGTGATTTCAACTCCCCAGCCTGTGCCGTTCTCAGATGGATTATCTGTAATTGCACCTACAAATTTAAGGGCAAATAAAATAAATCGTACTAAGTAATTTTTTCATACGAGGTAAGAACCCAACAGCTAGTGGCTAATAATTCAAATATGTGCTTTTTTTCCACAGAACTTTAAAACCCGGGTTGGTTTTTTCGAAGGCGGAAAACCGGAGAACCGTAGAAAAAACCCTCGAAGCACAAGAATAAACCAACAATAAACTCTAAGCACACGATGGCGTGCCCGAGGATGGAACCCATGATCACAGCGGTGAGAGACTGCGCATTTAAAACAGCGTACACTAGTGCTTATCATTAAGAAAGTAGTTACTTATTCCCAACACAATATATTTATTTATTATTTCAATATCAATAATCGTTCACTTTTGGATATCTTCTTATACTAGGAATATCTGTTTCTGCTGAGCGACTGCCAGCAAACCTATAAGGCTGTTATAATCAATACAGATTCCCTAGAAACTATGACAGAGTCTAGGTTATAATATCCTAAACAAATAGCTCACCTTCTAGGCAGATTACTCCCCCACGACATTTTTTACAGATTCCTTTGTTGGCCTCGTCGTTATAGTAACCAGTCTTACATATCTGGCAAGTACTTGCAAAGCTGTCCCGTTTACTTCCTTTAATTTCTTCATATCCTATCATAGAATATATCAAAGTGTTTATCGGGGTATACGGGTATTTGGAAAGGGGCCAACCATATTTCTTTAAATATGATAATTTATTTAGCCTACTGAACATTCGGTAATTTGTAGGGGACGCTAAATATTTGTTATGATTGAGCGAGGGGGGCAACCAAAAATATTGGCTACGCCTCGTGAGTACATAACATTTTGAACATATCATTATAAATAAGAGGCACCAGAAACGCGTCAATTTATTAAAGTTTTGCACATGTTGCGAATGAGGAACTAAAGGCTTTTCGATTTTCCTAATTTTGACTAGTTTTTTTTTTTTTTTTTTTTTTTTTAATTAAGAGCTGTAATGACAACCAATTTCAATCACTTTGCACATAAGGTCCATGTTTTAAAAATATCTAAGTTTAATGAATTAAATGATAAACTGTAAATTGAGTATATATTTCAGAAATACCTGGATTACAAAGTTTTGGAGTGCATGCACCAGCTTCGTTGTCAGAATCATTATAACAATTAAGCTTTGGATCACAGTAGTGACCAACAGGACATCTTACAGGTTGAGACGAGTTACGAGGACAATAATACCCAGGAGGGCAAGGCACCTGGGACATGGAGCGATTGCAGTAGTACCCAGCTAAGCATTCTCTAGGTGCTGAACTACCAGGTGGACAAAACGATCCTTCTGAACAAGCTTCTCCCCAGATACTTCCGTTTGTTTCGGGACAGTAGAAACCAGCCGGGCAAAGATGACAATCGCTTTCGTTTGCAGCACCCTGACTATCTCTGTATGTACCAGGTGGACAAGGTGTAGGGACAGTGGTGGCATTTTCACAATAGTGTCCAACAGGACATGGCCTGGTCGTGTAGTTCGCAGTAGCTAACAAATAAGAGCAAAAATTGTAGTTTAGTAAAGAATGCGGATAATGAATAAATGAATAACGAGAAGGGGAAGACAAAGAGTTCGGGGGAAAATCTGAGTTCCAGATGTCATTTGAACCCACGACCTTCTGACGCTCAGCAAATGGGAACTCGCATGGTGAGCTACAGTCATCTATGACTTATTTTTCATATGAATACGCAGCCCGTAAAGTCTTCCACTGGTTATAAATATAAAGCGCATTGAGATATTTGATATTTGTTATTATTATATGAACTGCAATCCATGACCAGCAGTTACTGTTATATATGCCATTAGAATGATGATATTAATGGTTCAAAGACCTACCTTCAACGTTGCACCAATATCCAGCAGGGCAAGGAAGGCAGGTTCGTATATCAACAGCTTTAACAGTCAACGAATATGTCTTGATAGGACATGGCTGCTTTGTTTCATTAACGGGACAATAGTATCCAGCAGGACAAGGCGTAGGTATTGAGTTACCAGGTGTACAAATAAAGCCTGCTGAGCATCTCTGGCAATCTGCCTCCGATTTGGCTCCTTCTATCGTAATCACGAGTCCGTCCTTGCACTTCTTTGGTTCGAGGGCACCTTCTAGACAATAATGACCAAGTGGACACAATCTGCCAATATTTTCGTTTGATCCATCTGGATTAGGCGTAGGATTACCGATGTAGCATAAATAACCTGCTGCACATGGACCTTTAATGGCACCCATCTGGCAGTATGAGCCATTTATGCATGGTCTACATTGTTTGGGCTCAGTGAGACCGGTCTCATCACCTCGAGTATAGGTTCCGTTAGGGCAGAATTCAGGGATAATGCTGCCCGCTCTGCAATAATGGTGTGGAGGACAAGGCTCAGGAGTTGATGTATTTGCTGGGCAATATTTGCCTGCAGGACAAGGCAGGCATGTATATTCAAGTTCATTTGGTTGGTATTTGCCTTGTTCACAGCCACGGGGATGTACGGTTCCATTTTTGCAAAAATACCCTCTAGGGCAAAGATAACCAGATGGTGTAGGAGATTTTATTTTTGCTTCAGGTGGGCAATAATATCCTTGTGAGCATATTCCTTTAGCTACAGATAATCCTGGCTCGTCACAATAGTGCCCTCCATCACAAGGTAAACAATCACTTTCATTTTTTCCACCGGTGAATGGTCGCAATGTTCCTATCGGGCATTTGGTTCCATTGCTTGCACCCTCTTCGCAGTACATCCCGACAGGGCAAGGTTCATTGTACGGATCACTGCTTGTATCATTAGGTGCATTAAACTTTGCACCACCTCTGCACAAATAGCCAGCTAAACAGGGACCAGAAGGAACAGATTGTCCAGGAGTGTCGCAGTATTTTCCAGGTAGACAAGCACGGCACTCGTTCTTAAATTTACCACCAATCTCTGGGAAATAGGTACCAATAGGACATGGTTCACCTTTTGTTAGGTACGTACCTTCGGGGCAGTAGTGCCCCTTAGAACAAGGAATCGGTTCAACTGTAGTTGTATTTGGACAAGTAAAACCCCTTACACATGGTAAACAGCTGGACATTGCGAATTCACGAGCAAAAGATCCTGGCTTACAAGGCTCCGCACTAATAGTTCCCTCTCTACAGAAATGTCCTCGTGGACAGGGCTTGCCCATGACACCATCAGTAGGTTTTGGTGTCGAAGAACCTGAAATTCAATTAAAATGATTTTAAACCCCTGCTGTTGCACCTTTGTTTTAATTAAAACTATGATCGTGGATTTTAATCAGATACTTTAAAATCACAAAAGAGAATTTAAAATCTTACCTAGTATACAAAGGTAGCCAGGAGCACAGGGCTTTTCTGTAATCGTGGTTTCATTAGGAGAGCAGTATCTTCCAGGGCTACATGGTCGGCAATCACTTATATTTCGGTTTCCCATAGCATTGGAAAATGATCCGGCAGGACACCTCATTGGCTTATAGCTTCCCTCTGGACAGTAATGTCCCTTTGGACATTGCGTTTCTGGCGGATTGGGTCTTGAAGCATTACCAATGCAGTAATACCCTGCGAAGCACAATCCTTCTGGTTCAGGGAGGCCCTTTTTCTGGCAGTAGTACCTAAAACAAAACGAAATCATTGTTTGTATATATTTTTTACAATTGCAAATACCAAGAAATGAATATAAGAGTTATTCCTACCTAGGTGGGCAGCCAAAGCACTCGCTTGGATCAACAAGCTTAGTCCGATTGCTCCAGGTTCCTTCAAGACACTTGTATTGAGTTGCAAACTTTGTGCCTTGTGGACAGTAATGACCAGCTGGGCATTCCAGCCCGCGAAAGGTCACTGGTAATTCAGTGCTATCACAGTAATAACCTTGAGGACACAAGTCACAGTCTGATTTGTATTCCGCTATCTGGTAAGTGCCATTAGGACATCTAGTAGCGTTTGGCGACCCTTGTTTACAGAAATGACCAGCTGGACAAGGATATGCAGATGGATTTGATATACTTTGACCAGGTGGACAAAAGTACCCTGGGTCGCATTCTCCTTGAGGCTCATGAAGCCCACTAACATTACAGAACTTTCCAGCTTCGCAAGGCAAGCATTCAGACTCGTTAACATGACCATATCCAGGAACATAAGTACCAGGTTTACAAGGTGTTGGAATCGGACTACCCTTTGGGCAGTAATTTCCAGGTTCACATTGCTTTTGTTTGCGGGATGTGGACTTCAATGGACAATAATAGCCTGGGTCACAATCATCGACAGGTTTTGAAAGTCGTGGTCGGTCGCAGTATTTCCCTTGGGTACAGGGAGTCATGTTGTAAGATCCCTCAGGGCAAAAGTACCCTTCTTTACAGGGATAACCGTGTGGTGTGTCACTTCCTCCAGGACAATACCAGCCAGGGGCGCACGAGTTCGAAGGCTTTTCGTTTCCTTCGCCAGCACAATACTTGCCCTTATGGCAAGGTAAACAGTCTTTGGAGCTATTGGATCCAGTTTTAGGGTTATAAGAACCAGGAGGACAAGGGGAATGGTATGGATCAGGTGTCTTCAATTGACAGTAATGTCCCTTGGGGCAGATATTAGACGAATATTCAGTTGAATTAGCGTAACAAAAATAGCCTGCCGGACAATCAAAACATGTGGATCGTCCCTCTTGATCATTGTACGTTCCAGGTGGACAGCCTGCGTAAATAAAAAGCTCAATAAATTCCATAAACAATATTATAATGTGTGTTACTTATAACAGCTAATTAATCTCAGGCATAACCAGTAAATCCAATACATGATAACGACATCCTAGCCCCTGTAGCCTCGATTTGGACGGCCCGTTTTAACAATTTCAAATCTCCAAAACCATATCGAATCTTTAATATATTTAGCGGTGCAATGTTCAATAAAACAACCAAATAACAGTACCTTCATAAAATGATGATCCAGATTTACAAAAATGACCACGTGGACAAATGCCTCCAACAGTTACATGAGCGAAATGTGCAGGACAGTGAGTTAGGTTCGTCATGTATGGATTAGGAGAGGAAGCTCCAGACACACAGTAGTAGCCTTTTTCACAAATTTCATTCGGACTTGTTAAATTACTTCCGCGACAGACTTTACCGCCATCACAAGGGATACAATCTTCTTCTCTCCCTAAGCCTGTTTTGTTGTTATAGGTCCCAGGTGGACAGCCCTTCCAATCAAGTCCAGTTCCATTTGGACAGTAAAACCCTTCTGGACAGTCTATCATAATCAGCTCTAAAGGTATATCAGCACCAAAGGCAAGCGACACTAGAAATAAATGATATGTTTGTTTCAGTTGGAAAATTATGGTATAAATAACTACTGATGCTCCACAGAGCATCCATGAGAGCGCTCTTTTGCTTCTTTCGTTTATTTTTACTGTTTATTATTATTATTATTATTATTATTATTATTATTATTATTATTATTATTATTATTATTTTAACGTTAATATTGTAAGAAACATGCCTCAAAATGCATAAACTAACCTCTGTTGACAGGTGCTCCTGGACAATACTTGGTCATTGGACAGACATCGCAAGAGTCCATACCTTGGTTAGGAGCAACAGTGCCCGGTAAGCATTGATAAGGTTCTGAGGCTCCTGTGGGACAAAAACTTCCAACTGGACAAATGAAGGGTCGGCTACTTTTTTGACCAGTTGGACAATAATATCCTTTATAGCAAAGACCCTTTGGCTTCACAAGACCTGGGTCATCGCAGTACCAGCCTTTAGAACAAGGGATGCACTTGGAACTATTAGTTAGTTGAGTGGTATTCGAGAACGTTCCCGAGGGACAAGGTTCAGGATGTTCTGTTCCAGCGATGCAATATCTCCCTTCAGGGCATACAATTTCTTTTTGACTAATGGACCGTGGAGGACAGTAGTAGCCAGCACTACATTTTCCTGCAGTGGTTGTCATGGCAGTTTCATTACAAAATTCGCCGCCTGTACAATTCAAACAGTCTGCTTCTCTTTGAAGTTTAGTCACCGGACTATAGGTTCCAACTGGACATGGCATAGGTTCAGCAATACCTAAACAGAGGTAAAATGAGATTTTATTTTTTGCGTGATAAACAAATGATAGTTTGCCAAAATGTAAGAAATCCTGCTGCGTGAAAGAAAAAGAGACACTATAAATAATAGAACAAAGATGCACTTTTACGTACCCTCAAGGCAATAATAGCCAGCTGGACATATATTAGCTTTAACACCTAAGTCGGGCGTTGTTGTATTTGCACCTTCTCGACAGAAATATCCTGGACTACAAAGCCTATTTGGCCTAACAAGACCCCATTCATCACAGACATACCCGCCTGTACACTGCAAGCAGTCGTTTACGTTAGTAGATCCACTGCGGTTATTGAATGTCCCTGGTGGACACTTGAACTCTGAAGCATACCGCGTTCCCTTAGAACAGTAATGTCCAGGAATACACTCAAAGAGGGCATAGTTTACCACAGGTCCATAAGTATCGTTGCAATAAAATCCAGCGGGACAGGTTTTACACGTGAATTGACGGGTCTCGTTTTGGTAGAAACCTGCTCCACATGGCGATGGTGCTGGACTTCCAGTTGGACATATGTTTCCGGCTGGGCAAGGATTTTGGGTTTTGTTTGTTGCTCCACCATCGCAGTAGTATCCTTCCAAGCACTCTCCAGAGGGTACTGGAAGACCATTTTTACCACAATACCAGCCTGGCGTACATGGCTGGCAATCGGTGAGGTTTCTTGGGGGAGAAAATGACATTATTATTACGATTAACATTACAGCTAATACTGTATATTCAATATTCTCGGCTGTTTCAAAATAGAGATATTAACATCAAAACTCATACGTTTTAGAGACCTGAACCATGTTTAGCTAGTCTACACCAACTAGCGTCCCCCTAGTCTTACAACATATCTACATAGCCAGCTACATTTTCAAATCTTAAAGCCACGCCTTACTTTCAAAAATGTTCCGCGATCGTTCTATGCCTACATGGATATACGAAAAAGTGCGTATTGATGATCTAACCTGTTTCCTGTGACGTTAGCAAACTTTCCTAAAGGACAAAGCTGTGGACCATTCGGCACTCCTCTTGGGCAATATGCGCCTTTAGGGCATATATTGCCGGTTATGCCGTCGTTTGGTTTTGGATTATTGGCACCCAAATTACAATAATGGCCTCCCTCACAGTCGTAAAAAGGTTCAATAAGACCAGACCGCGGGCAATACTTTCCTCGATCACAAAGTACTGGTAATGCAGTTCCATTAGGGCAGTAGTAATCAGGTTGGCATTGTCCTGGAATAAAATTTTCTATTTATTTAGCTCAAAAAATAACTTTCAAATAATAATATTTATATCTTACCGTCAGTAGGCATCGACGTAGAGGATCCATTCACACAGAACCAGCCCCCAGCACACTCCCCGGTAGGTTTGTCAAGTCCAGATTGTGCACAGTATTTTCCTCCGGTACACAGAATACAAGAAGCCGACGTTTTCTGGCCAGGTAATGGATTGAATGTTCCAGGAGGACACAAATACTGTTTGTCGTGAGTGGTATTTACAAGACAATAGCTACCGGCCGGACAAACGAAGCCTAAGAATGACGCCGAATTGCTCGGACAATAGTATCCATCAGGACAGGGTTTACATGACGTCATGCCTTGCTTGTCTTGATAGCTACCAGCAGGACATCCTTTTGGATAAGGCGAACCTTGAGGACAGTAGAAACCGGGTGGGCAGACATCTCCAATTGCTTGAGAAAAAACATTATATATAACTATATAGTGTGAAATTGTTTTACTGTATTGTTTTGAAACTAGTGGAAAAGAAGTACCTTAACTAACTGTTCTCTTAACTCTTTTGTGGGAGGTTGAGGTTTATATCGGAGGAAATTAAATAAAACACATGATGGAGTAGACTTTAGTCACTAGACAGTGATAATAGTAGGGTCATGTCGGTAGCTCTTTATTACGAGACACATTAAACTACTTATTAGTATAATTTTAGAATTGAATATAGAGTTTCTCGAGCTGTGATTGGTCGAGCGACCGGTGATTCTGAGACGATAATCACCGCTGGAGCGGTGATTATGGGGTGCTCCAAAGTTTTCCTGATCGGAAGTAATAATAAAAGGTTTTTTTGGTTTTAATCCTGAATTTCGACTTTTCTCTGATATTCTAAAAGTTCTAAAGTTATACTAAAACAATTATTCCCCTCAGGCTCAGTGATTATGGTGATATATTCCACCGATAATCACTTAATAATTGTTAAATATTACTATACACGGTTATTATGATGCCTCGCTGAAGGAATATCCTATTGTTGCTTGGTACGACACTTGGTATCTTTATTATGCGTTTTTACCTGAAGAGCAGTTGCCACACAAGGAAGAACCTTCCACGGTTGAAATAGGATCTGGTCTATCAACTCTACGTACGCAGTAGTAGCCACCGAAACAATCTGCAGTCGTAGAAGTAGCATGTAGTTCCCCACAGTACTTTCCTGCATCGCAGTCTTTACACTGAGATGCTTTATGAAGCTGCTTCGTGTTGCTATAAGTTCCACGCGGGCATGGTTGCCAGTCAAGGCCCGTACCATTTGGACAATAGTAACCAGCAGGACACTGGTGATAGCCGGATTTGGGATCTCCTGCTGTTACGTTTTCAGGAATGCAATAGAAACCTTCAGGGCATATTTGGCATGTAGCTGAAGTAGTGGTGTTGGTGAAATAGCCAGCTGGACAATCTCTTGGACTTTTGCTTCCTAATGCAAGTTGAAATACATAACGGTTGTCACTGACATTTTTTAGATTAATATTTACAGACAACATTTTGTAGGTTGATATGTACTGACTGCACTTCAATATTAATCTACAAAATGCGATGCCTATTGCCGAAAAAATCGAATATGAAAATCATCAACAAAACTAAGATCGTATTAACGTACCTTCAGGACAATGGAGCCCGATGACGCAAGGCACTGCATTTTCAGACGATGAGCCCTCTGGGCAATAGTATCCTTCCTTACAAGGACCACTCGTAGACGTTAGACCGTTAGCACCACAATACCGCCCAGCTGTGCAGTTCGTACACTGGTCTTTGCTCCAAAGGCCAGTCGTATTTGAAAACGTGCCCATTGGACAATCTTTTGGTACTTCAGTTCCTGTAGGACAATATTTCCCAGCTGGGCAAGCAGCAGCAGTTTTGCTTTTCGATCCAGTTACACAGAAATGTCCCTGTTGACATGAGCCAGTTACATTTGTTTTCCCAGGATCTTCGCAGTATGAACCACCAGTGCAGTCAGTGCATTGTGAAGAATTATGCAATCCTGAAAAAGAAATAAAAATTATAATACCCCGTTCACACCAGTCCCTCCATGTTTAAGCTGCTTAGCTTAACTAATGTCCGTTCACCTTAAACCGTAAACCTTGTTTAACTAAATTACCTCGAGGTAGTTTTAGTCACTATTAATAACGAAGGACGTGGAACTGTGAACTAGACCTTCTCAATATCAGACCTGGTGTCATTCCTTTGAGAATCATTTCTTTGTTTAACGGTTGTGCTCGGTTGCACATGAGAAAACACATGAATATGGATACAACTCAAGCAAATAATCTTATTCTCAAGGATATGAAATGTCGTCTGAAATGGGAAAAGATTACGCCCGAGCAGAGAAAGGTCTATTAATTTCAATGGATAGTCGTAAATTGATCTAATTTGCATATAGCTAAGCATATACACTTATTTCGAAGATCGTTGTCGTACCAAGAGCCTCAAGTAACAAGCCAAGACCGCAGAGAACGATGGTACTTTTAATTATAATTGATTTATTCATGGTTCATGCAAGTGGCTATAGCTCTACACTAATTATCATCTCAAGCAGCCTTGCTTGGAGCAATTTGTCAATAAATGAAAATGCACCATGAATAAACTAATTACACCTAAAAGTACCGGCTTCCTCTGCGGTCTTGGCTTGTTGCTTGAGGCTTTTGGTGCAACAACGATTTCTGAAATAGGTGTATATTAAGTTGTCATAGCAAGCTTAGGTATTTTCTGCTCCGATCCAAATACATACCAGTCCTGTTTGAGAATGTACCCGCAGGGCATGGCTCTGGCGTTATTGTCTTTTCTCCGCAGTAGTGGCCTTGCCAGCATATATTTGCATCACTTCCTTGCCTGGGAGTTGCTGTCTTAGCCCCTAAAGTCCAATATTAAGGTTAATTACACCAAGGAAATGACAACCAGTGAAAACATGTTCTTTATTAAATGAAAGGACATACAACGCTACAAAACAATTTACCTTGCTTGCAGTAAAAACCGGGGCTGCATGGAGTGACAGGAGTTGTAAGTCCTTTTTCACCACAGTAATAACCACCAAGACAAGGAGTACACTGTTCTTGTCTAGCAAGACCATTTCCTTTGCTAAAAGTACCATAATCGCAAGGGTATTCTTCTGCAAATCGAGTATCGTTTGGACAATAATACCCAGGAGGGCATAAATATAAGGCGTAATTTACAACTCCACCAAAGGTAGCATTGCAGTAATATTTTTCAGGGCATATTTTACAAAAATCTTTCATTGCTTCGTTTTGGTAGGATCCCGAAGGACATTTTTCAGGACGATCTACACCCTCTTTGCAGAAGGAACCAGGTGGACACGGATAGGAAGCTGGAGTCATTGACACCTGGCCAGGAGGACAATACCATCCAGCAGCACAGTTACCCCTTGGCTCTTCAAGCGCAGTACCATTACAATACATCCCCCTTGTACAAGGCTTGCACGCAATTGAATTAGTTGCTTGAAAGGCATCATTGTATTTCCCTGGAGGGCATGGAGTTGGATCTTGGGTACCTTCAAGGCAGAAATAGCCTTTCGGGCATACATTTCCGGTTATTCCATCTGTTGGACTTGAAAAGCGTGATTTCCTGCGGCAGTAGTATCCAGCCGAGCAATTACCAGATGGCCTCTCCAGTTCGGAAACAGCACAAAATTTGCCTCCATCACATTCTTTTGGGTGAGTTGATCCTTCAACACAGTAATATCCTGGTTGACACATGCCTCCATGAACGGTTGTCTTGTTACTAGTAGCACTTCCATTGCAGTACCAACCTGCACTACAAAATCCAGTTGGCCATGAGTTTCCATGTCCCTCGCAGTACATACCGGGTGGGCACTTTTCGCAAGATGACTCACTTTGTTGTCTAGTGAGATTGTTGAATGTTCCTGGGGGGCAGGGATGCTGATTTGCATATTTTGTGCCGTTTGGGCAGTAATATCCACTTGGGCAAACCGTTAACTTGTAATCTATGGTTTCAGTCAAACAGTAATATCCGGATGGACAAGACATGCATTTGCTCTTGCCACTAACATCATTATAGGTTCCAGGCTTACACTTTTCAGGAACAACTGAACCACGCTCACAGAACGTTCCGGGTGGGCAAATACCACCAATACCCGTATACTGTCCCAGGTACTTGCTAAGAGGGCATGTAACATTAGTCGTGTTATACCCATCAATGTACGGCTTTGGTAAGGCAATCCCTAAAAAAAATAATTAACGTATTGAGCATTTTATAACTGCTAAACGCTCGTATTAGAATAATAGCCTTACACAGGAGCTCGACTCGTATTTACGCTATAAAACATGCTTTTGCGACAATTTTTTAGGACGCAAAAGTAAAGTTTGCACATTTTTGTACTTTGATTTTATGTTATATTTTAAAAAAGCAGGGACAATGAATAAAAAACAAAATGTAGAAAAATGGTAAGGGGTTAAAGAGCGTCACATGAAAAGTTGAGTCAGGTGTTCTTAGAGCGCGTGTTTCATAATAATAAGCTACATAAAAACAAGTTTTTAACCTGAAGTGCAGTAGTAGCCTTCGTCACATAAGTCCGTATAACTTGTTAGATTTGGTCCACCACAGTAACGTCCTGGATCACAATCAACGCACTGACTGACATCATAAAGACTTGTTCTATTGCTGTAGGTTCCAGCAGGACACGGTTTCCAGTCCATTCCAGTACCCACGGGACAATAGAATCCCATCGGGCATAAGAAGTAACCTCTAGACTCGTTGCGACTAAGGTCCAATGGAACGCAAAAGAAACCCCTCGGGCATTGAGTGCAAGTGGCAGCTCCTGTCGAATTAGTATAAAAACCAGCGGGACAAGGCTTGGGCAGGCTACTACCCTCGGGACAGTGGAAACCAATAGGACATTCTTTGGCTGTCGACACTTTAGAGCCGGTTGGACAGTACCAACCCTCTTTACAAGGTCCGGTTACATTTGAAAGGCCTTGGGAATCGCAGTAGTACCCTAGGGTCCACAATAAAATATTAAAACGGTTATTGGATTAGGTTAGCGATAACAGGATATAATAATGAATGACATCAATAAATAATATCTAATAAGAAAAGTGTTACCTTCAGTGCAATGAATGCAATCAGATTCCGAGGTCCTGCTACTGTTAGGCTGGAAGGTGCCTACTTTGCAAAGGGATGGTTCCTTATTTCCACCTTTGCAGTACGTACCAGGAGGACAAGCAATTTCCATACTACTTGACGATCTTGGAGGACAGTAATATCCTGGAGCGCAAAGTCCGACGGGCGAGTCACGCCCTGGAATTGAGCAATAATAACCAGCAGTGCAGTTCCAGCAATCATCAACTAATTTGTATCCTAAATGATTTGAAAATAAATAACGAGTTAACTTTAAACATTGCATGTTTCTTTAAACTTTGAAAGGGGGAGCTTTGATAATGACTTTATAGCTATATATCATATATAAGAGGTGCACTTACCCGTATCATTTCCAAAAGTGCCCTTAGGACAGTCTACAGGTTCACCAGTTTGCTCTGGACAATAGTGACCAACAGGACAAATATTCGCATCGTCACCTTGATTTGGAGTCATAGATGTAGCATTTCGACGGCAGAAATAACCAGCTTCACAGTTACCATATTCATGGCTTAATCCTTAAAAAAGGAAAATCAAAATCATTTGCTGTGTAATTTATGGGAAGGTAAAGAAAAAAGCAAAATTATGTTTTGCTTGTCTGTAAACATAACACATTTACGGGGAATAATTGCAATTTTTAATGATTTCGCTGTAATTACCCAGTTAAAGCGTTGTTTGTCTGTATTTTTACTTGGGTCATGAAGTCTGTTCGATACGATATAGAACACATGCTTACCTTCACTAGGGCAGTACATGCCAGCCGTACAGGGTATACAATCAGACAGACTTCTCCCTCTTGTATTGTTATTGAAGGTTCCTATTGGACATGGATTCTCGTATTGCGTTTTGGTGCCATTTGGACAGTAGTATCCAGAAGGACACGGACGACTCGAGTACTCAGAATTCGAACCAGGGCAATAGAAACCTTGCATACACGGCCAACAAGCAGAAAGCTTAGTGACTGGACCATATGTTCCAGGTGGACAATCCTTTGGCTGAAAGGTTCCTTCAGGACAATATTTTCCGATCGGGCATATTCCTCCTTTTCCTGTTTCTTTTCCATCAAAATATGGACACGAGCCATTCAAGTTTGTTAAACAACCAGAAGCATTGTTTCCTGTTGGGTTTGGCCGATCAACGCCATATTCACACCAATGTCCGGCCGAACAATTACCAGTAGAATTACTTGCATGTTCATAGGCACAATACATCCCTGGATCACATGGTTTACATTGTGTTACGTTATAAAATCCTGTCTGATTGCCGTAGGTTCCCCGCGGGCAAGATTTAAGATCTAGGCCCGTTCCATAAGGACAATAGTAGCCTTGTGAGCAGATGATCGGGATACCAGCTACTTTACAATAAAACCCTTCAGGGCAAAGCTCACATTCCTTTGAATGAGTTGTCTTGGTAAAACTGTTGTTTTGACAAGGAATTGGTTCGGAAGTAGCTCCTGGGCAGAAGTGTCCAACTCGGCACGCGAATTCAGGTGGATCTTTTCGCTTCATACCACCAGGGCAATAATATCTTCGAGGGAAAGAATATTAAAAATTATATATTTTATTTAAGTGCTCGATTTGTTTAATAGAGGTAATCGGAGTTAATCAGCTTTAAGCGAGTAAAGGTTAATAATAATAATAATAATAATAAATCCGTTATCAGTTTCTGTTGTAATAAATCTGTTGTCAGTATCACCTAACGGACCCTTTGGAAAAGCAGTTGTGAGCTAATCTGAATAGAACTTGAATAAAAAGATCTTAACATAATGTTGAATTTTGGTCTTGCACTGGGGACGCCCAATGAAGATATTTACTACACAAAAACAAGTAACACAAAATAAAATATGAAAAATGTTTATTTATAGATTTTCACAATTGAGGAGACATGTGCAACTTAATAAAAGATCAATCTTAATAAAAGGTATTTTTCTTCGGATATTATTTAATTTTTTATAATTAAGGCATGGTTCCCTGCGAATTTAACTAGGAATAAAACTTTGTAAATTATACATACCTTGGAGCACAAGGCCCAGTTACAGTCGTCAGACCTAGTCCATCACAGTACGAGCCAGGAGTGCAGTTGAAGCAATCACTAGGTGCTTTACCCAAAGAGATATTACGGAAGGTTCCATTAGGACATAACTCTGGTTTATCACTGCCTGTAACACAATACGCTCCTGGGGGACATTCAATCCAATCTGATCTAGATGCAGCACTCGGGCAATAGTAGCCCTCCTGACAAGGGCCCGAAGTGGTGGTCATGTTGTACTCGCCACAGTACATCCCAGCTGTACAGTTTCTACATTGGTAAACTGTGGCCCTCTTCGTGAGGTTACTGAATGTTCCTGGAGGGCATTTCTTTGGTTCAGCAGTGCCTTTTTCACAGTAAAATCCTGCAGGGCATGGTCCGGCATCTGTGTAGTTAAACGTTCCAGGCGGACAAAACGTTGCATTTGTTGACAGACCTTCAGGTGTTGAGACAGTTGCTCCACTACGACAATAATATCCTAGAGAAGATACACAAAATCCATATCATAACTATCTAGCTCTGTGTGACAGTCAAGATAATAAATATTTTGGGAATATCTATTATGGTATTAGTCGTGTTGTTGGTAATGGTTAACCTAAAATGAACCTGTCCTTTTGCAACTTATTAAAGATGTACGAGCAAACACAATGTTTTATATAATACATTATGATGATACTGCGATCTGCGAAAATTTCAACAACACACACAGTTTAACTAGGATCGTAATCAATTCATTTTTGTGATCATATGGTAAATTAAACCGTCTTTTTCCAATTACTTATTACTTATTCCAATTACTTATATATATTATATAAAACCTAAAACTGGCTGCTTTCTTAAAGAGAATACAAATACAATCCAGTCTTAATGATGAGTATCCAAAAATATGTTTTCTCATTTGACTGCAATTGCGTGTTGCGTTTCAAGGAATGGATCGATGGATAGGGGGGGGGGGGGATGTCTAAGCATGTCGGTAACACTGTGTTACATTATCTAATACGTAACACATGATGCGGCCGTATTCATTAACCAACGAACTAGTGTGTATATATTTCAAGATTAAGATGTTTGTCTTACGTACCTGGAGCGCACTTCTTAGTGTAGGTTGTTTGTCCTTGTTCATCGCAGTAATAACCTCCTGGACACGGGCTACATTCATTAACCAGTGAAATACCCTTCGTATTACTAAAAGTGCCCAAGGGGCAAGGAAATTCGAATCCAAAACGAGTACCATTGGGGCAGTAGTAGCCAGCAGGACATGTGCTGTTCTGGTATAGGACCACAGGCGCCATACGATTGTCGCAATAGTAGCCTGAAGGACAAACCTAAGAACATAATAATAATAAAACTTCTTACACATTGTCCACAAAACAAATCGTGTAATCAATTGATTTTTACCTTACAAGTTGGACGTCCTTTCTCATCTTGATAATAACCTGACTTGCAGCGTAAGGGATCCGGAGAACCCTTGGGGCAGTAATGACCAAGAGGGCAAGTAAAGTTTGCCGGATTTCCTTCACTCTGTTTTGGAGGGCAATAAAACCCAGCGAAACACTCGGCAGTGGGCTCATGCTTTCCCCATCCTTCACAGTACCAGCCCTTGGTACAATCTGCGCAGTCATTTAAAGCTTTGTTCTGAGTAGTATTTGCGAAGGTTCCTGGATGGCACTTGGTAAAAGTCCTGCTTCCTTTAGGACAGTAGGATCCTTTGGGACATTCATTTCCAGTTTTTCCGTCGGTTGGAGAAGGGGATGTAGCACTTCCAATGCAATAGTATCCTGCTGAGCAGTTACCAGACGGAGCAGGTAATCCTGTTGTACCACAGTAAAAACCAGGTGTACATGTTTGTGGAACTGGGCTCTGTCTTGGGCAGAATGTACCTGGTTGACAAAGACCTCCACCATCGCTTAAGCGAGCCGGTCTTGATGCAATGGAGGCGTTTCTACAGTAATATCCGGGATCACAGGGGCCAGCAACATCAGCAAGACCTTAATTAACAAAGAAAACGAGATTCTAACACCAGAATTAACAATTTCAAATAACATATCAATTTAAAATAATTACAGAAATCAGTATGTTAATTGATTATATATTAAACTTGTAAAACGATGCGAAGCGTCTCGGAACCTTCATACAAGAATAAAAGATTCTGAAATCAGATATGGCAAAGAAATTAAACTACCTTGTATATCACAGAAGAATCCTGGTGTACATGGTATGCAATCAGACTTCTGACTCCTCCCAGTTAAATTGTTGAACGTCCCAGGTTGACATGCGAAGGTAGTCCCCGCATAACTATTTTTTGGACAATAATATCCTGCAGGGCAAATCTCAGGACTTGTGGTATTACCAGAACAGTAGTATCCAGCCGGACATTCAAGACAATCCTTTTGTCCCGTATCATTTTGATAGGAGCCTTTAGGGCAGGCCTGCGGCCATGGAGATCCAGAAGGACACTTGTAGCCCGCGGGACATCTTCCTCCATACGGAGAACTTGGACGGCTGGTATACGATCCCTCAAGGCAGTAGAACCCATCGCCACAGGGCCCCGTTACATCACTTTGATTTCCAGAAGCACAAAAACTGCCTGCCTTACATTTGGTACATTTACTAGCAGAAATGATCATCATTTGACCATTTGGGGCATAACTGCCAGGCTGACAGGGCTGCGGATCAATTGTATCGGCTTCACAATACCATCCCCCAATAGGACAACGTCCAAACCATTTAGGAGTGTGTACAGTGTCATCGCTAGGACCCAATCTTGTTGCTCTTCGCCGACAGAAATAACCTGCATCGCAAATGCCCGTGTAGTTCTTGTTTGCAGTTCCTTGACAGTATTTTCCTCCTGGGCAATCCTCACACTGTGTTTCAAGTGATAATCCGGTTCTCGAGCCGAATGTTCCCTCAGGACAGGCTTGCTTTATTCCTTTGGCTGTTGGGTCGTTGCCAATAAGACAATAATAACCCTGAGGACAAGGAGCTGGATCAATAGTCCCACCTACGCACTCAAAACTCGCTGGACAAATTAAGCAGCTGGATAGTCCCGTAAAATTGGCGAAATATCCTACATAGTTAAGGAAACAGGAAACAAAAAAAGCGTATTATAATTAGAAATTAATACAATCATAATCAATAATCCTTTCAAGCTAATAAAATACCTGGTTCACAAGGTTTAACTTGCCGACCATCAGGACAATAATGCCCTTTAGGACATGGACCTCCTGTTGATCCATTGTTAGGTGTAGGAGTGGTCGCACCTCGGGCGCAGTAGTATCCCGCTTCACATCTACCTGTCCTTTCTGTCTGACCAGTAGCATTACAATACCATCCTTCGTCACATAGATCACAGCCACTGAGTTCATCTGTTCGTCCAGCGAAGGGACTAAAAACAATATCAAGTTAATGTCAAACAACTTCCCACCGGTAAGTGCTTTAGATGATTAAAAATTTAGGTGATATTTTTTTTGAAAATTTTAAGCCTGGGGAACAATGACAAATGTGTTTTCCTAACGTTAGAAAAGCATTCTAAAATGGCTGCTAAGTATTAGATTTTTGCACATGAGAAAAATGAAGAAAAAATAAATAAAAGTCATAAACTGACGGAATGAGAGAATAATGCGTGTACTATTCAGCCATTTGATTTTCGATGGCCTTTCTCGATGAGCCAACAATGTGTTTCTTAACGTTGCAAAAGCATTCTGAAATGGTTGTTTTGTACTAGGATTTTTCACATTCCAAAAAGAAAGAAATGAAAAAATAGTTATTAACTGTTGGAATGCGAAAATAATGCGTGGACCATTTCGCCATTTCTATGGCCTTCCAAATCGAAACCTTCCTTTTTCACAGCAATTTAGTACTCAAAACTTTAAACTTTGAACCTGAACCTTGTTACATATAATATGACATTGGAAAACCTTAAAACTCGTCAATCCATCTTTGACAATTAATACGTTGTCCATAGAAACAGTATATATTATATTAAATATGCAAACTAAAAAGGCTGAGAGATTCTTACTTTTTAGTTCCTGCTGGACACGGCCGCTCGTAAGTAGTTCCTTTAGGACAATAGTGACCTGCTTTACAGACTCTTCCCCATTCTAACACACCCTTCTCGAAGGTTGGGTTACCTCTGGTGGCACCTCCAAAACAAATATGCCCAGCGTCGCAATCCGCTAAAAACAATGAAACCGTGTGTTAAAGTTTAATTCATAAGATATTGGAAGATGGAGGAGGAGTCAAGGAAAATAGCAACTGAACAATAAATTTATAGTCATTTTTATCAAGTAATCGCAAAGATGGAATAGAATAATAGACTGGATTTGGTGTGAATGTTAAACGTTACTGTACCCGGGGTATCGTCACAGTACGGTATTGACGGCCATCTGCTAAATACATGCGCAAGAGAACACTGATTATCCAGTCACAATAATTGGCCAAGGCACATCAGGTCCTTAACGTGAATGTTTAATAGGGTTCCTTTTCAAATATAATGCAATGCATTTTATTTTTACTTACCTGTTGGGTAGGTCTGGGCTGTTGGATTACAATATTTTCCTGGCGGACAACTCTTACAGCTGGAGTTGGAAGATTCTCTAGTGTAATTGCTGTATGTCCCTTCTGGACATGCATTAGCTTTCTCGCTTCCAATTGGACAGTAGAAACCAGCTGGGCATACCATTGCTTCGCTCATGTTCTTAGTTGGACAAAAGTAGCCTTCCGGGCAAGGCAGGCAGTTACTTTTGCCTTCGTGTGGTTGGTATGTTCCAGGCAAACAGGGCTGTTTGTCTGATGCTCCATCTGGAGTGAAATAACCTTTTGGTGTAAGAGTTTCATTTGGACTACGCGATCCTGCAGGGCAGTAATACCCACGGTTACATGGGCCTTCCGGTTTAGTAAGCTCTTTCTTTGAACAGTAATACCCAGGGTCACAAACTTGGCAATCCTGGTTGTTTGTTGCACCGGCGCTTTTACTATATGTCCCTGGATTGCATGACTGATACTCGTAGGAACCAGTCACGCAGAAAGTTCCTTCGGGACATGGTCGACCAGTTACGCCGTCAGTGGGAGTACCAATATATGCGCCCTTGTAGCAGACATAGCCAGGATCACACTGGGCACGGGGAATGGGTAGGCCTTGTGCATCACAGTACCTAAACAAACAACGAACATAAGATTGGACAAATAATATGAAGTCAAAGAAATCAAGAACTGATTGCACTCACCATCCAGGAGTACAAGCAGTACAGTTTTCGATATAATGAATGCCACTGCGATTATTGAAAGTCCCAACTGGACATGGCTGTGGATCTCCTGAAGCGGGAGGACAATAAAAACCAAGGGGACAAACTTTTGGGTTTACTGTTCCCTCGGGGCAGTAATTTCCAACGGTACATGAAGAGCAATCAGAGACGTTACGCCCACCAGACTGTGTTCTATAAGTTCCTTTAGGACAAGGAATTTGCCGAGGGCCGTAAGATCCAATACGAAGACTTGAAACCTCATTGGTAATATTTGTCGGGCAATAAAAACCTGGGTCACACACTCCTGTAGGATTTATGGATTTTTCCCGACAGTATTGTCCAGCTGTACACATGATGCAATCAAGAACTGTGCCTTTTCCTTCATGTGGGTTATATGTACCAACGGGACAAGGTATTTCCACTTCAGTTCCTGTAAATTTGTTTACAAATCACATTAAGAAGAAATGCATCGCAATGTAGAAAAAGTAAGAATATAGATCATTTGACAGAATATAGGGGAATGGCCACAGTAGATTCCGTGTTTTCCATTTTCGGACCACATGCAATTTCCATGGCAACAATTAAAAGGTAATTCTCGAGACAATGAATCGTGCTCCTAAATGATATGATACCAAGGGCGGGTCCAGCCAAAATTTTAGGGGGGAGGCTAATTGAGTTTAGGGGGGCTAATTGAGTTTCTTCCGTCAACACAACGGAAAACAATATAAAAAAGCATCGTTTTTTTCAGCTGAAGGTGGGCTTCAGCCCCCCTTTGCCCCCTGGATCCGCCCTTGGATACGAGGTCTGAAAATTGGAAAACATTGTCAAAAAATGGGAAAACATTACTTCTAAGATAAGTAAATATTTTGTTTAGAGAACTGTTGCGGATTAAAAATTTAACATTTAGTGGGTCTCTCTTGGGTTGGGCTGCAGCTATAATTTTTATATAATCAGAAATAAAAAATGCATGTAAAAAAGTTTCTATTTAGTGTATATAAAGTTAATGTTACCTTGTGGACAGTAGTGAGCCGTACTACAGGGTGTGGCTTCGCTGACATTCTTGAGCCCTCCCTTACAGTACTTTCCTTCCGGACACTGCATAGTTGTATTCATCTGCGTTTCCGTCGTCGTTTCACTGTCGCAGTATCGACCTGGCAGGCAGGTTTTACATACTGATTGCCCTGGCTTGGTGAAAACTCCTTTGCCACATGGACTGGGAGTTACTGTGGCGTTCAAACAGTAGTGACCTGCCAGACATGGCAAGCAATCGTCCTGATAACCTGCAGACTTTCCATAAGTTGTGGAAGCCGTGGTGTTATATCCATAAGGCATATAAGTTCCTGAAAAGGAAGAAGTTTGACATCGTTCAAAAGAGCTTACTCAGCTTTTAGTCTCTTCTACATTACCGTTCATGATAGCTCTAAATAAATGTTACAGACTGTTCCTACTATGAAAATATTTTTTTTAAATAATTTGCAAGCAATAACATGTTAAATAAAAGTAATTGAAAAAACAAAATAAAATAAAAACCTTATATTATCATATAGCCTTACCTATTGGGCAATGTTCAGGATGTACGCTTCCTTTTTCACAAAAGTGGCCTTGAGTACAATTCAAGCATTCATCCTGCCGAGCTTTACTATAGTGAGGATTGTAAGTACCATTGTTACATGGCGATTGCACGGCTACTCTAGTGCTTTCTGGACAATAGTACCCTGGTGGACATCTTCCACTGGGTTGGGCTTCTCCACCCAGACAGTAGAATCTTTCAGGGCATGGCGTACACTGTGATGCATCGTAAAGATCCGAGCTGTTAGTGTAAGTACCAGGAGGGCAAGGGAACTTCGTAGGAGATGGAGTTCCTGAGAAAACAATCAAATAAAATATTACTTCAGTTATAAAACAAAAGAAACAACTTATAATAGAGACAGTCAATAATACAACAAACATCTTGCCCAAACCTATACATTCTTTTTCCCCTGATTTAACAGTTATATAGCATAAGATTGTTCAAGATGTTGCCTTCGTATTTCTAGATATTCGTAAGTAAAAAATTATCTTTTTATCTATGGAAAAATAGAACTCGTCAAAACATTCGGGTATAATTCTATCTAAGTTTCAGTTGGTCTTCATAGCGTATATTGTGTGCAAGAAAGGTGTTCAGTAGTTAATTGGTTGCTTATTAATTTACCTGCAGGACAATAATGTCCTTGACGGCAAACTTGCCACTTATTGCTGTTATTCAAGCCAGTACCCCAGTCGCATGACTTTTTAATTGGACAAGTCAAGCATTCTTCGGCAGCTGTCAGTCCAGGGCGATCGCCATATGTCCCAGGAGGACATGGAAATTGGTGGCCAGCAACTGTGCCATTCGGACAGTAATAACCTTCGTAACAAATATCAGTTGCATTGGTTTGACCAGCTGATGGACAAAACATTCCTGCAGTGCACGGAATACAATTTAAGACAAAACCAATTTTCCAGTATGGGTTATATGTCCCCTGAGAACAGGGTATGGGACGTATCGCTGGCTCCGTAGACGTTCCTTCCGGACAATAGCTGCCAGGTGGACAATCCTTACATTCTGTAAAATTCTTTAAACCAGTGACATCACTATAAGTCCCGGCATGACATGCAAATTGATTTCCTGCTCTTGTAGATTCTGGACAGTAATACCCTGGTGGACATATGACAGGCTCTTTGGATCCAGCAACACAATACGTGGTCGCATTACAAGGACGACATGCGGGACTTTGAGCTGTTGCTTTGGTGTCTGGATTATATGTACCAGCTGGACAGGGGAATTCACGTGAATACTTTGTTGCCTCTGGGCAGTAGTAACCTTCAGGACAGGGAAACGCAGTAAAGTTGGACAGTCCGCTGTTTTGACAGTAATAACCAGGAGGACAGCTTATGCAAGCTTTTGATGACTCTGAACCAGTTGTAGGGTTATAGGTCCCTGGACCACACGGATGGAAAGTTTGACCATCGCACCATCCTCCGGTTTTACACACACCTTTGAAATAATGCCAATTGTCAGATCAAATATGGAGAAAGAAATATATAGGTAAACAATAAATACAAAAAAATGGAGATAGTTTGGCATATTTTCTATTATCCTTTTTTACACCGCACTGCAAAGTCACAACAGTGAGAGGGGGGGTATATACTCCCTATTTCAACTATTTATCTTTATTATCTTGTCTTTGCAATGATCTTACCATCAGCAGGAGTACTGGAAGTCGATTGTTCACGACATAAAAAGCCCTTTTTACAAGACACGCATCTTGACCATCCACGATTCGAGTACGTTCCAGCTGGACACGGCGCAGGAGCTAAAACAGAACACCAATAAGCATAAATTAAATATTTTTAAGCGTTTTTTATGAGTAGAATAGGTAGACTGGAAGTAGTAAGGAATGAACTGAGAAATGATAACGAAGAACCAACAAAACAACAATTATATTTCAAATTTCATTTCTAACCTGAAGGGTCAGCACACTGGAATCCAGCTTTACAAAGTAAGCAGACGCGAGAGTTCACTTCACTGTAGTACCCAGGAGAGCACCTTTTAGGACCAGCAGTAGTCGACATACAGGATTGTCCCGGGAGACAAATTTTACATTTAATCTGAGCACCCAATGAATAAGTGCCATTTGGACATGGTTCACTGGAAAAAACGAAGTATTTAGTAAGTAGTCCTGAGGAGTACCCGTTTGCAACGTAAAGGGTGTTGAGCAATAATGCTTTAACGAGTGCTTTATAATTCAACAAGTTTTAGTATACACTAACGAAAATTGTAATCGTAAAAATAAAAGGATCATCATGTGTTACCGGTAATCACGATCTTGATAAGGACATGCATAGCCAGGAGGACACATAGTACATGCCGACGCGTTTCCAGTGGAGAAAAATCCCAAGTCACATGCTGTTTCTATTCTTGCGTCTATTCGTGGGCAGTAGCTATAAAATACAAAAAAGGTTTCTATTAAAGCATGGAAGAAGCAATGGTAAGAGAAGAGTTTTATATATCCCTTGCAAGTATTCTGAGTAGTGGCCCAAAGGAGTGAGGTATGAGGGGGTCTGTGAAATGTGGGGCGTGGGACTATATGCATAAGTTCCAGAACGATTTCAAAGGAGATGACAGTTACCTAGAAAGGCATATTTGATGTCCTCTTTAAATGTTACCTTAATCTGTATTCTTACTATTTTCAAACTCGATCCAAACGGGGTGGCTAACCACCCAATCTGAATTTCATTTTAAAAAATTCATGCAAGGGGACTATAAATCAAATAAGGTTTAGGATAAAATAGTAAAAATACAATAAAAAAATGATTCGGACTTACTATCCTGCTTTACAAGGCGTGCACTCAACCTGTTTCCCAACTGAGTAGAAGCCAGGTGAGCATTTGGTTTTATAGTCAGTATAATTCGAGGGACACGCAAATCCCTTGGGACAAGGTGTACACTGGGTTTGTTCTCCAATAGAGTATTCCCCAGCACCACAATCTTGAATTCCAACACCTGTAACACTTGGACATTTTTTCCCAGCAGGACATGATGTACAAACTGCTGCTCCAGCATCTGAGTACTTTCCAGGAGGACAGCTTAATTCAACGTTTTTCCTGAAACCAGAATATATTTTCAAATCAATATGAAAATGGGGTTTGATAGAAACCTGCTTATATCAATCCTTTGATTGCACTGCCTCTTTTCTGAAGCAGGATGATAATAATATCGACAAACCATAACCTTTAGTGCTTAATTAATTACATCAAGAGAGCATAAATATTTATGCTCACTTAATTACATGTAAGTTTAGATGATTAACGTGATCACATAATTTTGAAACTTTTCATACTGGACTACACTATCGGCCATGTGAATGCTATCACCGAAAAGTCACCACACTATGAAAATTTCCAAAACTTTGTCTCCACGTTTTTCCGGCATATTTTCCACAATACATACATTTCAAGCTTTTAATAGCTGTATACAGATATCAAAGACGATTTAGTTAACACTTACGTGATTAGAGGGCAGTAAAACCCCTTTCTACATATGTGACAAGCTATTTCTCTTGCAGTAGAATATGTTCCAGGCTCGCACGGCTTATTATTTAGATGATTCGATTTGTTAGGACAGGCCATACCCGGTGGACAATCAATGCAGCTTACGGCTTTAGCTTCACTGTATGTTCCTAGCAATAAAAATAAGTGACCAGATAAAAACAATATCATATGCATGTTATGCTAAAGGTCCATGCGGTGCACTGATGTGACGCCCTAGAGGAATTTATTGAGTTAAGATTCGTTTAGATGTATGACTTTATTTCGCGTCGGTAGTTCGAATTCCTTCAGCTCCGATGCTAGTATTCCCAAGAAGCCTACTGTGCGCGCTTTATCCCTCTCTAGCTGCCATCAGTGCTCTGTTTTTATAACATTCAAAGCTGAAGCTGCATGGATCAGAGAGAAGACGAAACATAAGTGAAGATCCTGGCGATCGGACCGTGGACCTCTAGCTCCAAAGTCCGCGCACTAACCAACTGAGCTTCGACTGCTCCTTTATTGTCAAATTTGTTGTGAGTTTCTTAGACGGCGAAGGCAGATTTACGTAGGGTGCAAAAGGTAGACCACAATGCACCATGTTACCACCATGTGGGCCTATATTATTGCTGTTACTACAGGAAATTTAAAGTATTACCTGACGAACATGGCTGTGGAGGACCAGATGTCAAAGGGCACTTGCTACCAGCAGGACAAGGTATACAAGATTTCGTTTTCAAGGTATTGGCATAAAACCCGGCCGTACAAGGAGTTGGTATGTTAGTAGTTATTGGGCACTCAAATCCTCTAGGACAATCGTTACACTCTGTCATTCCTTCAAGTGAATACTGGCCATCTAAGCAAGGTTTCTCGGTGTCTGTTGGAGAGGGGCAGTAGTATCCAGGCCTACAACGAACGCATGAGGTACCAGAGGAACTGGGAACTTCACCCGCTTGACAACTGACTGGTTGCTTTTCTCGCGATAAACAGATCTTCCCTGTGGTGGCATTGGGGCAGCTTGCACAATCGATCACTAGAGAAAAACATACATGTTGAAACGTGGCTCGTGAATTGTAGGGAAATTATATTTGAAGGATCTGGTGTCGATATGTGTGGATATACGATCATAGAGCCGAGCATCTAATTATTTACAGGAGGTGAAGCCGGTTAGATTATTAAGAATATTTTTCACTTTATTTAGTCTTCGTGAACAGTTGGACGCAAAAATAAGTCACAACCTATAAGCTCTATTAATAGGTTGCAAGCATTCCCAAGAGAGTTAAAAGACAAAAACAAGGCGGCCATAGTGGTACCGTTAACAATGGATGCTAATGAGAAATCTTTTCATAAATGGTACCAATATGGCCGCGATGACGTAACGTGCAAACGTAGAATTCCCTTTTAATGGAATAAGAGTTGGATAAGTGATTGTTGATCGAAAAACAGCTAGGACTTTTGTAATCTCAGTTGTGCTCTGGACCTCTCTTAGTTTGTGTGTTTTTATTTAGGAAATTTTAATTATAAAACTTGCTATTGACGCCAGTTAAAGTGAGTTTGTAGTTAGTAACAAAGCTAAATTCACATGTATTTCCGTTCATATAAAAGGGTATATTAAAAAATTCGACACTCTAAAATACAACTACTTACTCGAATCAGTGCTGTAATAATATCCTGAAGCATCGTCAAACGGGCACAGCTCTTTAGTTTTGTGTTGTGGACATCTATGACCAGCTGGACATGCCTTGCACTCAGTCCACATGGCCAGAGAATAGGTGGCTTCAGTTCAGATAAAAGAAAGAAAACATCAAAACTTGGAGGTAAGCTGATAAGCTTATGCATGATCAAATCTATATCATTTTTTTTTTTGATAATTTTGTTAGAGTGTAACGAAAAAAACCATGAAAATTTACGTACATCAATTTTGAAGTATTTAGTACTATTTAGTTTTACTATTTAAAAGTAATCGTTCACGGGTTTATTTCATGACACTAGCAGCAAAAAAAAAATATCTCAAAATATCTTTACAAAAACTAAAAATAAATTTTGATAGAATGGGTTTAGGAACGACCCAATCAGGTACAGTGATAAAAAAAATCGAAGCGCCAATGGAATTGCTCGTACTGTTTTCGCGCCACTGCAACTCATTTGGCGCGTTTGCTCAAACTTCACGAGAAAAGCCGCCATTTTTACGTTGTGGAAGTTTTCACAGACTTTGGAAGATTGCTGTAGGTTATAATATATTCTACAACGAAACAATACCTCAACACAAAGAACTGGTATGTAGAAAGGTAAATAATTCTTATCCAGTACTATACAACAAATTTTCTTGCACCATGATTTTTTAAAGAGTTATTCTATCTAAATTAAATTAAGCAACTTACACATTTAAATGGTAATAATTAATGACCGTGGTTACAATGATAAATTGCGCATTCGTTAAAATTTTTTGGATTTGTTTTTGTTGGTTTTGGCATTGCTTTTGTCATTATAAGGTGGAACACTGTTTTGTCTGTCTGTCTATCTGACAATATGGTTGACTGTTTGCTATATTGAGCATAATGTTCTCCCATCCAGACCACATGTCAGTCACTCAAGAAGTGTGATAACTACTTGCCGTTCTCGTCACACTTCTTTTGTGATTACGTCACTTCCTGCCGTTTTTTTTGTTAAAGGGGAAAAATGAATTTTCCTGATCAATGTGTCATTGACATAGGTTAAATAACAATCATCTACAAATTAGTAAATATAGAAATATGATAATAACATACCTCCAGAACATGGTACTGGATTGGCTGCAGGATCTGCACAAGCACTCCCAGCTGGACAGGCAGTACAGTTGTATAAAGCTCCTCCTGTTGAATACATGCCTGATGGACATGGAGTGGATGGAGTACTGAAAATGAGAATATTCTTAGAATTACTACCAGTTTAGCTACTTTTCAATTTTCAATTTAACAAATTGACATCAGATTTTTATGTGTCTGTCCTCTTATTGACAATAAATTGCGTCATCACATTGTCAAAGTAGTGTATCCACATACTACTTTGACAATGTGATGGCGAAATTTATTGTCAATAAGAGGACAGACACATAAAAATCTGATGTCAATTTGTTTTTTACAATAAGAAAAACGATAAAAACTTCTCATTTTTAGCGATCAAAACAACCAACGGAAAGAGCGTGCGCTCGTTGACGTCAGCTTTATCTGTCTGTCCTCTTATTGATGATAAAAAATAACCAATCAGCGTGCGAGAAATTTGTAAGTTATCGTAAAAAATATTTCTGATACATGTACAATAACTGTTCTCTATTGTTTGATTAGCTTACCACTCATGTTATTGTAATAAATAAACTAAACTAGTTCAAGAAGTCATTTCAAGACCAAGCACACCAAAATATTATATGTGAATTAGTTGGTGTTTGAATGACAGGGACCCCAACCTTAAACTCACCATGTATTGACCAAATTTAATCAATGTGACTATGGGCTTAATGGGGGAAAAAGAAAAAGGGGCATGTGCACCATAATTGTTTTTTGGTTGTTTTCGTTCTTGTTTTAGTTATATAAAACAGCTTTTGAAAAACATTTCTTAGACTAAGTTATTAATTTTGAATAGAGCTACCCTAAGTTTACCTTGAATCAGGACAATAATATCCAGCAGGGCATGGCAAACATGATGTCTTTGAGGGTGAACTTATATGTCCTGGATCACACTTGGAACATGCTGCTTGACCTTGTATTGAATATGTTCCTTCTGTACAATTTACTGGTGGTTGTGCTGGATCTACACACTGTTGTCCAGCCGGACAAGTCTTACATACTGTTGCTCCTGCCTCACTGTAGTTTCCAAGGCCACATGGTGAACAACCAGCTTCACCATGTCTACTAAAATGACCGGCAGGACATAGTGTAGAAGCATCCTGATTAAGACAGCTATGCCCTGCTTCACAATCAGAGCATGATGTCTGTCCTGTAATGTTGGTATATGAGCCAACGGGGCAAGGAGTTGGTGCAGCCATTCCTTTACTAGGACATTTTGAACCAGTAGTGCAAGCAAAGCATGAAGATGATTTTGCTGTTGCATAGAAACCCTCAGAGCATGCCTGAGGAGAAAGACCATTCGGGCACTGATATCCAGCTGGGCAGATGCTACATGTGGAATTTCCTTGAGCACTGTAAAAGCCATCAGGACATTTCTCTGGTTTATAGGCCTGATTTTCACATTGCGATCCTTCTGGACAAATGTTACATTTCGTTTGACCAGTGCTGTTTGTATAGTATCCTGGGTCACATGGTCGAGGTGGTTCCCCTCTTACTGGACAATAATGGCCAGCTGGACATTTCTGGAAATATAGTCAACATAAACATATACATGAAACTAAAACTGTTTACTTGGAATTAAGGGGACAAAACCCTTCTGCAGATAGCAATCAAGAGAAAAAGTCAACAAAGAGTCTTGATTGCTATCAAGTAAGGTAGTTGCATTAAGTAGTGTTTAAAAAATGAGTAGGAGTGTTTTATCAGGTATAAAAGCACAAGGCGTAGCCGAGTGCTTTTATACCTGATAAAACACTATCTACGAGTTTTTTGAACTGCTTAAAACACTCATGAACAATTTATAAGATTTTGGTTCAACTGGTGCCACCATACATGTCACGAACATGGATTTTTATACTTCGATAGAGATTTGACGTCACGGGCATGCGCAACCAGATTCAATAGAAGCTCGCACACGTTGGATATTGCGTGCCAAGGCAAAGACAGGCACGTTAGTCAAAGATCATTAGGGTTGACTATGACCTTGATGAAGCTCTATGTCTTCATCTAAACTTGGATGTATACTTCATACCTGATGAAGTCATCCTCATAGTATTCGAGTGGTCTTTATATAAAGATCACATGTGTCTTTATATAAAGACACATGTGTCTTTATATAAAATCACTTGAATACTAATGAAGAGGACTTTATCGGGTATAAAGGTTCATGCACGTGACGTGTATGGTGGCGGCAACTGGACCATAAGCTTATGAATTATTAATGAGTAATTTAAGTAGTATTTAAACTAAGGAGTCACAGAGTCAAACTACTTATTTTTGTATTATCACAATTTTAAAAATTCTGCAAAGGAGCTGGAATTCACTCTTTATTATATTTAATTGTAAGTCATCATGTCTGCAAATATAAATGTTTTTGTTGGGGGAAGGGGGGTTTAGGTTTTCTTAGACAGTATGTACAAAATGTATTTATTATGATTTGTTAATTTCTTAAACCAGTATTACTATACAGCGTGTACAGCAAAAAAAAACTGGTTAAAGGATTTGGTCAAAAGTAAAATACAGTATACTTTTATAACATACGCATTTGAGACTAACTGGTTTTATTGCCACTAAACATCATGTTTACAAAGTTATGATGATCAACCATGTAATATACTAACCATTTACCAACACCTTACCAGGGGTTTTATTAGGTTTTGAAATTATAGGAGAAGGTCATTAACTAGCCAGAGTCAGTCTAAGTGAACATTTTAAAAATTAAGCCATTTACCAGCCAGAACACCTTATTGTATAATGCACATCAATACTGATAATAGCTTAGTTTTCTTACCTCACAACCTCCTTCATCCATTCTTCCTGGACTTTGTGTATAATATCCTGAAGGGCATGGCTGCGAAGCATTTCGTCCACCAGGACAACTAAAAATAAAAGAACAAAATACATCATCAAATTACATGCACAACATTATAAAATGTGCTTACAAAAACCCATATCAAAATCTAAAAAACATTTATTAAGTTGTAATTTTGAGACACGTGATAAGAATGGCATAGTTTTTTGGGGTTTTTTTTTTTTCATATAAATTTATTTAGTTGATAGTACTGGAATGTTCTAGCAGATTGGGAATAGAAGTAAAACATATAGTTAAGCTGGCATTATTGAAGACATATATCAAATTGGAAGATTTTTTCCTTTTTTCTACTTTCAAATTTATTCAAGTTTGTGATAAGGTCTGATAACTTGTAGTAACGACTACAGTATTCTCTGATTGGCATATATTATATGGCGAAAATGGGAAACATTTAATCATACATGGGAATTATCAAGAGAATTGTATTAAAATTTAAATTTAAATATGCAAATTTACTTGCCTAGTATATTGGTACCCTATAAAATATCATAAATATACTATACTAAAATAAATATTTTTGTGCATACACTAATGAAGCATTATCTTAAATATGGCCAAAAAAGGGACCAACTAAGTGAATTCATTAATGGGTGAGTAGTTATTGATAGGAGTTATAAGAATCATTTAGTTTCCAGGGTGCTGAATTTAGTCTGCAATTGAATTTTTTTCTAAGAGAAGATAATACCACCATCATCAAAAAAGTACCAGCTCAAGTTTTCGGAAGCCTATGACTTCTTGAAAAACCAACTTCTAAATTCTAATTCTATCTTTCGGCTTTCACTTAGTTTGGAGGCTAGCTCTGTTGTGATTGTCCCACACTGTAATAAAACAGCGAAAGCTTTGTAGATTTTAGATAGATTTTATCATGCATATGACAACAGAGCCAAGAAAATGGAATATTGGTTGACTTGTAAAAAAATATTGAAGGCTGATCATGAATGACTTTGACTTGCTACTGTTTTCATAATGTTATGCGCTGATCCAGACAAAGTCATTACAGGAAAATCAGGCAAAAGGCTACTGTAAAATCAAATAAAATCGTTTGGTACCTTTACATACTCTGACAGGGCTATTTCCCAATTTCCACGTTGCAACTTTTGTTTAGATCAAGGCAAAGCAATTACATCAGTGGCAAAAAACCATATTTCTTTTCACTGCACATTAACAGTGGAAAAGAACAAAAATCCTTATTATTGTCCTCAAAAATTGTCAACATAACATCTTTTGGTTTTGTAAATAAACTTTATAGATTTAGCAAGGGTGCTTAGTTTAGAATACAGATACATGAACATGGGATCTGTAGGCAAAGTTCCTCATAAAAGTAAGTTATGCAATTAGCTGACAATTGAATTATCTTTTACCCAAATGCCAGTCATAATTTTAACTGATTGAGGCACTGACATACTATAAATTTAAGTTCGAGCGTATGACGGATTAAATTTTAAGAATTATAGGTCCCTTTTAAAGCTCTCGGTAGTATTCGCATACATATATACATAAAATCAAATCTTCTCAGAGCACAAAAAAATTCGTGGTCTAACCAATTATACGGACACGGATCATTAATAATCTTCATAAGTTACCATGGTATGCACCATATGGACCTAACTTTCAAATGCAAAGAGTTATGTACGGTATATTAATAAAGTTTATGATCTAGGAACACTAAAATGACGGCAAAGAATCGCAAATAACTTTTATAGGTTTCATAAAAGAATCAACATAACTTTTTGACGTTTCTCTTGGTACTTACAAATAACCCGAAGGACATTGTACGCATCCCCAGTTGCTTCCGTTTGACACCAAGAACTGTCCTGCCGGACACTCAATATTTCCACTACACTGTGAGCCACACACTGAACAATCGCAAGGCCCTACACATTATTAGTATACAAAATTCGTTAGTTGGATGCTTGCTTAAAAGTAAAGTTTGAGATTTCGAGGTAAACATTCACATTTCTAAGTACAATATACGTCTTACCAGCAGCCGTGGTTCGAGTAGCCAAGCAAACAAGAAGCCATGAGATTATCCACAAGAAACCAAGAGCTGAAATATGCTTTCTCTTGAAATTAACCGGACGAAAAAAATCTTCCATGTGCAATATCTTAGCCAAGGCAGTATTTGCAACTTTTCAAGCGATTGTCGAACAATTGGCGGTTTAAATAGAATGTCAGCAGTGTATATTTGGCTCCATTCATGCACTGATCTCTAAAAAATCCTCATTCCTTCTCTTTCTCTGTTAAATAAAACCATTTAACTTTTTAGCTTCGTAGGTATTATTCCTTCAAATTGGCACATCTAGCGAGATCGTCTTTGTAAATATCGTGCTTTTGTAACTTTTCTTTGATTGAGGTCCAAAATTAAATTATTCCGAATCCTGTATGATAAATTACGTCATGATACCATGGTAACCGTGTTTGTTATTAATAAACTTTAGTGCATTCTATCTTCATTAATCAACATTAGACGACTTTTCTACCTATTTCTTAATGTTTTCTTTCAAACTTTCAGTATTTTGGTGCTTAAGAAGTTCCATTGAATTATTTTATCGATAAAGAACCAAAAAATGTGGGGGAAATCGAGAAAAGAGCGGCGGGAAAGGGATCAAAATATGCAATTCCTTTGTAACCAAGAAAACAAAATACTTAGACTATTTTCCCGGAAAAATTGAAAGTAACAATGAAATTCTGAAAACTGATGGCCAATATAATATAATATTTTTATTGATGGTCACAGATGAGTCTTCATTTCTCAGTCAACTTAGAATATCTTTTCTTCGCATTTTTTCTTTACTAGTTTCCATCTTTCTCTTAACCGTCAAAACAAGTATTTGGCGCGGAAAATACTAATTCTGGCATGTGTTACTCTGCATGAGAGAGAACAAATATACGTGGACGCGCTCCAACGGGTAGTCGTCTCAGCTGCGAATCCATGAAACTTTGAATAGATTTTGCTTTTTTCCCTGTATCTTCCTGCTAAGCGACTTATGGATTAAGACGATTGGATGTTTGCACTGTAGTTGTCTGCATTTGCAATAATTTTGCTTGCACTATCGTAGGCCTTTTAGCATTATGGTCTAGTACTGTATGAATTACTGATTGGAATTGGCTAATTTGAAGCATGTTTAATTTCTTTAATGTTACTGGTGCTGTTGGTTAGTTAGCAGAGTGGGGGTAGGATTAGTTGGGGTGTGGTGCTGGATAAGAAAAGGAGGACGTTATTTTTTGCAAGTCCAATAAGGAAATCCAGAAGTCGGCAAACTGAGCAAGTTGAAGCTTTGCACCATCACGTGCCGGCGCCCATAATACAGTTTGGACTGCCTGTGGTTATATAGCAAAACAATAAAATCCCTTTGCTCTCAGGAATGGAATTCTTTCTCATGTAAAACAATTGTATTGTTCTTGCCATCTAACATGGCTACCTTCACGTGATGGTGCAAAACCTCTTTAAAGGGAATTCCCGAAGTGGGCAAACTGGTTATTGGGGGAGTGCTGTGGTAGTGATCAAATTTGAAGTGTACCCATAGATCGTACAGCTGGTTCAAGACTGAACGTTTAGCCAATGATTGTATAATGTGTTAACAAGCGTTTTGTAGGTTATTAATATCGAGACTTTAAAATATTAACAAATATATCCTCTCAAGCTGATCCGAGAGAAAATATTAGCCAATCAGAATTGAGAAAGTTTGCCAGCTGAGGCGTTAGACCTCTTGAAATTATTGATTTCCAGGCCACAAAATGAAAAAAAAAAAACGTTGCTAGAGTGCAAACAATATAACCGTGAAACTTTAGTAATACTAAATAGCACAATTTCATGCAAATTCCATTGTTTTCCATTGTTTAATGAGCACTATTTTGTACTATTTAGTAATTAGTGTTTCACGGATTAATTTTTAGCACTCTAACACAATAACTGAGTCTTATATTTTATTGCAATGGCGGACAGGTTTTTATTTTTCGCTTGTCAATTTTCACAGTATTTATGACACCTTCATTTTGCAGTGACGTCATTTCTACGTCACTATTTCAGATAGATATTTCAGATATCTGGTCTTAGTGTTGAATAGTAGAATCATCTTTAACGTCCTTTACACTTCTCTTTAGCTTTGGAAAGCTTAGTGAAGGATGAATAGTCCCATCTTGAAATGTAACCGTGCCTGTGCATCGAAGCGAGAAAGCCGTTTCAAGGTTGAAGGAAAAATTGGGTCGAGTTGTTATTGCAATGCATTGTGGGGCCGCTTTTAGGGGTGATATAGACGCCATCTTGAAAATATGGCTATTTGCAAGGTTAGTTTTAGCTCCTTCGCTGTTGTTCTTTGGCTAATTATCGGCCATCCCCAACATCCTCCCAGGGTGTTTTATGGTTAAGCAGTTGAGAGGGGATTCCATGTTGAAATCTTAAAACTTAAAGCCGACGGAGCTATCTATTGACCATGTAGCTGGCGGATTAACCCTACCTGCTTGTAAAGCGGGCCTAAGATGCAGTATTTACAAAATCTTCTGATTAGTCTTCAGCATAGCATTTGTTCTAAATCAGCTGTATTTGACGAATGAGACGAAAAAGGGATCTGTAGAATTCGGAGCTTAAATAATATACCACTATTTTGAAACAACAGAGACATAATCGTAACAACTAATATCTATCTTATACACCCAATTCAAGAAACGTTGTCATCGCCAAAGGCGATAGGCGATAAGTCATTCCGACATGGAAATGGTTTCGTTGAATACAAAGAACATCGAATCAGTCTCAGCACGAAGGTCCATACTCTTGACGAGAACAAGAAGAAGAAACACAAGTCATTCCAGCTATTCTTGGATCTTGGAATGACATATATCATATCGCTTTTCGCCTATCGCCTATTGCCTATTGCCTTTGGGGATGACAACGTTTTTTGAATTAGGTGTACATTCAGAATATGATTGTGTGTTGGTTTTATTTAGTTTAGTTATGTTTTGTCAACACAGTATCTGTTTAGAAATAATTTATATCTAAAAGAGCTTTCGGGTCCTGTGAATATAGATTCAACGAGCTCTTATTAAACATTATGAAACATCCTTTTCTTGACGATGTGTCAGATACCCAAAATCTTGGAACTAAATCATTTCTAAAATTAAAGATACTGTGTTGTCGAAACATATTTAAACCAACTTATAATCTATAAAGTTCAAATGGTTCTGTGGTCATATTAAATTAAAACCCTTTTATACAGCTGTTTCAAAAAAGGTTGAAGGGGCGAATGGCTATTTGCATTGTGATTGGCGGCCTTCAACTTTTTTTTGGAATAGCTGAATTTTTTATCTTCCATTCAGTGATTCATTTCGAAATCGGTCTCCAAAAATGCAAATGATGAGTCTAAAGCATTCAAGATATTAAGAGCATGCAAGGTTTGAGATGTTATCCTGTTTGGTATTAATCTTAAATATGTAAGTATATTTTTCAGTAGAAAATTCGATCTCAAGGCCGGATAAAAGAATTTGTCCAAACAGCGAAGAATTGAGTTACAAGTAAAATCATATGACTACAAAACAGTTTCTTTTGAATAAATCAATAACACTTCTTCAGGGATCTCAGGAGAGGTTTTCGATTCCACTTCCGTGTTTCGAAAGGTTTTAAAAACTGAGCGAGAAAGCATGGAACTTGATAAATTATTCAAAATTCCATGATAACAATTGAAGTATTGCTTAAATTCTTCTCGGAAATTTTCATGGCAAATTGTGTAAGCCACAGGGTTTGTTGCACTATTAGCGAATAATATGATATTGGTGACGGCAACCATGTCCCAGAAATGTTTATACGAATCCCCGTTTCCAAAGTCTAACCATATCCACATGATATTATTGGGAAGTACACACAATGCAAACAGCAGTGTTACTATAATGAGCATGCGCACTACCTTACGAGCATCATCTTGTTGAGCTCGGCAAAGTGCAACGTTAATTTGAGGGCCAATGCATTTCTTAAGTTCAATGCCTATTTTGACATAGGCCACGCCAATCACAAGCAACGGGAGAAAATATTGGAAAATAAAGAGGCATAGTGTGTATGCCTTTCTGTATTCCATAGCCGTCCAGTTTTCGGTACACTGAGTTCCATCGAGGTACAGTACTGATATGTACGGTACTGTTAGCCCTGATGAAATGATCCATATCAAAATAATCACAATTTTAGCATTAGATTTTGTCATTTGTCTTCTTAGCGGATAAACTATGGCCCAAAATCGGTTCAAACTTACAGCTGTCAAAGTGAAGATTGAGGCAAAAATGCACATGGTTTGTAAAGGATAAAGAATCTTGCACATAAAATACCCATATGGCCAATTGTAGCTGTTCTCTTGCACTGGGATATCAAACGGAATGCATATGCAAGTGATTGCCAGGTCTGCAATTGCCAGATTTAGAATGAAATAGTTGGTGACAGTTCGCATGCGACGTCTTCTTGCAATGACAATACAAACCAGAGCGTTTCCAACCATGCTGATCACAAATATTAGGGCATACAGAGATAACTTCACAATCTTAAAAGTCAATGATTCGCCAGTGTTGGAGTCAATTGCTGATTGTTCCACCAAGCTTTGGTTTGGCAGTGAAGAATTATTAGACATTTTTTGAGAAATCTTGAGACTGTGGGAAAAGTCTTGTCGATGCGATACAAAGTTCTTCTTTTGACAATTGAACGCTTTCTTAGCTTTTTAAAGGGGCGTACTCAAGTTTTCTTCTTAAAATCTCTACTCTTGATAATAACCGTAAGTGTCTCTTTCATACAGCAACCGAGTCGAGATATGAAACTGAAGATCGTCTCCTTATGTCGTCTCACCACTCGATTCAGTACCTGGATCAGAGTTAATTATGAACAACCATTAGTAAGCCAGCTAGAATTGAAGCAATTTACTATTACATTATTTTAGTCCAAATAATTCACTTTCATTACCAAGTAAAAAGAATGCGATTTCAGTAATCAAAGGTGCGCAATAAACCAGTGATGTGGTCAGAAATATTACGTTGGTGACAGCAGAAGATATGAATAAATAATCATGATTACTAATAAAAGCACCACTTTAAAATGTGTGTAATTTTGGAATTCATTTCAGTTGCTTAGTTACGGACAACGCTTTAAAATGTTTATTTTCCAATTTGAAGATGATGCTTTTGGCTCATATTATGCTTATGCCTTGAAATCAATTTAAAACTTTCGCTCACTTTTATAAAATGTGTGTGATTTTGAAAGATGATGCTTTCGCCTCATATGCCCTGCAATCAATTTAAAACACTCGCACGCTCTTATAAAATGTGATTTTGAAATTCATTCCAGTTGCTTAGGTACGGCCAAGGCTTTAAAACGTTTATTTTCCAATAAGATGAAGATGATGTTTTTGGCCTGTATTATGCTTATCCCTTAAACCTTACAGGACCCAATCGTATAGATAATAATTTTAACAAAAGTTTACTTAACCATCGTGGTTTCCCGTATCCCCCCAAAAATTTATTAGTAAAGCAAATTAAATTAACCTGGCAAAATTAAATTTAATTATTTTTCTCGGTTTAATTGAATTCAAAACATTTGCCGCCATTTAAATTTTTGTTTTGGCTTTTCGGTACCTGCCTACTCTAAATTAACGGTACTCTTTTGCAAAAAGGGGAAAATGCCGGCAAACTGAAATGAACTGAAAAAAGGGATTGATTCTGCATTCATTAAACCACAATAATACCGTGTTATTTATTTTATTTTCTCGAGAACTGATAGATATTCTTACTGTTTGTATTTCTAAGTAAAACAGCTGTGGGATACGAATGTTTGAGCGGTTCTATACAATTTGGTTAATCTTGAAAGTGGAAAAATTTTAAAACTGCCCTTGACTGTTGTCTAAGATATATGTTACTGATTGTTTTAAAAAAGGCTGCCAGTGGCTTAAGCAAAGCTGACCAAAAAATGTCAACAAAGCTGCAAGCCGGTCAGAAACAAAATTGATTGAAATCGATAAATTAAGTAGATGTATTCGTCGTACTGTATTGAATAGTGGAGTAGAAATTGATATTACCCGGCCATAGTGCGAGATGATTTTTCTTCAGTGAGAAACGTCTTTCAAGTGGAGGAACACTTATAAGTAATAACGTTACCAAAATTAAACGTGATTGAATTGAAACATATTTGCTTAAGACTGATATTCAATTATTTGAACTGCTTTTTATGGATAGATACATTTCGAAATGCGTAATATAGCGATAGGGCTTAGGTTTATTGCTTTTTGCGTCTCCGTGGCGAGGAAAACTGATCTCAGATTTCAAGCTGAGAAAATTAGCAATGAATTTTAATGATAAATACAATAGTATATGTTTACAATAGTATACATATGTATGTTTTTTAAAGTTCTGAGAAGGTAATTTTTACTATAGCGAAAATTCATAGTTTTTAAGGCGTTATTGATTTGTTTAGAATCATGTACTGGTGTTTTTTCGTTGTCGTCGTTGCTGTTGGGTTTTTGTTGTTTTTGATTTTGTAGAAGGTTTGTTTTAATTTTCTTTTCTTTTTTTTTTTTTTTTTTCAAAAATTCAAAAATGTTTTTGCGGATACGAAAATGTTTGCGTCCACACTCAGCGTATTCGAATCGTTTTCACCTTCCACTAGTATCCGTTTTCGTAATACACCGATCCCTCAAGCTCCGCCCCTTCATAGCAACGCATAGCAACCAGGCAACCTCGGACATTAAATCCAATATGGCGGTTCCTTGCGTTACATCGATGAATGCATTACCCAAAGATTTTGGATTAAACTTCTTCGGATCACGACCTCTCACGTTAAGATCTAAGGAGAGAGGATATAACTATTTCCTAAACAGTTATGTCTTTGATGTCAAATTGCAAACATCTGAAGAAAAACATGCATTTGTTTCAAGCAAATGTTACCAATCGATGCGCAAAAATGAAACACCACACAAACTCCATATGGATATTTCTACAGAGGAACGTCGTTTTACAGATTGTAATTGCGTTTGCGTGGCAGGGTAAGCATGCATCTCTTCATCTTCTTTATAACTTAAAAGTGAGATCATCAGATTCTAATGTGGCATCTCGTTTTAGTATGTCTGGAACGTGTTCCCATATTCTTGCATTGGTTTTCACGTTGATACACTACCAGCAAAAAGGACTGAAGGAAGTACCGACTTCCTTGTCTTGTACTAGTTTACCCCAGCAATGGCATAGGCCCAGAGGAACCAAAATTAAACCCCTACCTGTCGTAAATATGATCTTGGCTAAGGCAAAACGCTATGCGACGGGGAAAAAAGGCCTGTATTCACCAAAACAACAAAACAAAGGTAAACTGATCAACACAAAGATCAAATCTTTATTTTCGTCAGCAGTTATATTTACACTTCTTATTATTTTTGGTTATTTTATTCAGATTTTATTGCTTACCTTTGAACATATATATGTGTCCTTCGTAATTTTCTGGATGTTAAAATCGCTGTGAGGCCTTCCACAAGCTTTAATCCAACGAAGGCAGTCTTCATGCCTTGTTTTGGGTTTTGGGAAGGGGAAAAACACGACGGATATATCACTTTTCCGTGAATCAGATTTACAAGTACCATAGCAGCAGTGCTTGACCATACTTCTAGTTATTTTTCGGAACTTAAAAACTTTCAATAGCAAGCCTCAAAGCAATATTTACTGAAAATATTACTCAGATACAAAAGGTATCAACCTCCACAGACCTTGATAACTTGTCCGACAAAATGGCGTCGTCTAAAACCGGAAATGGCGTTTTCAAAGTTTGACTTCTGATTGGCTACTTTTACAACGGAGATTGACAAGCGGGATCGGTGTATTGCGGATACCGACACAAAAATTTACGGGCACGTGTGGACGCAACCCGTATCCGTACAAAAACATTTCCGAAAACGCGTGGACGGGGCCTTAGAGAAAAGCAAGAGAACGGAGAATTGTAAACACTTTTGTACTGATTATGATCTAAAGGAAACTAAAATTCGAGAAACATCGTATCGAAAAAGAACCTTGACGTTGTCTGGAGATCCTCTGGACCTTTCGTGAAATTTCTTGATAATATTACATTTTTTTCCCAAAACATCCTCAAGATGCCATCAATAACAAGTTGATATTATACCAGCAGCCAAGAAAACCTCTTAAAAACAATTTTTTTTAAAACTGAGGCTTTCAAAGATGAATACGTGGATGACGACAGTACTATTTACTTGCTTCCTAGTGTTAGTTTTGTCCTGAAATTTACGTTCAAAACCTTGAATTCTAAACCTAACAGTAGCAATTCTCTTTGCGATTGATATCCATGATACACTCATTTTCTACGAAATCTCATAGAGTATAGAGACAGGCATATTTAAACTCAGCCATGCTTTTTTTTTTTTTTTTTTTTTTTGAATCTTACATGCAATTTATTCCCAAATTAAAGTGATGGTTGTTTGTAAAAGTATCAATAAAGATAGCTGCGGCAAAAATTCTAATAAGTAGAGACAATAAACCGCAACAATAGACGAGAGAACGAGATCGCTCATTAGTAAGTTCACAAAGTACCGACAAACAAATGAAGCAAACGGCGAAAGGAGAAAAGAAAATTTATTATAATCATTTAATAATAATAATAATAATAATAATAATAATAATAATAATAATAATAATAATAATAATTCAGTAAAGATGTAGACTTGCTTCGCTATTTTTTCACTTCGCAAATCTTAGTTTGAGACATTGACCCTCGGCCAGGACTGCAATCCAACGTTTCGAAAATATAAGTGTTTTTAATAATAAAACTATGATTTAATTTCATTTAATACTTATAAAGCTTTTAAGCTATTAAATTGAATATTAAATTATATTATATTATTATTTATAAATATCCATGAAATTACTCGAATAATTCTGACTAAACTAGCAATTAATAATACCAAAATTATGTCATCGACTAAAACCGATAAATTATATTAATCAAATTTAACTAGTGGTCTATCATCAATATTTCATTCTGATTGGATGAGATACTTCTAGGCTATAAGTTCTAACCTAGTAGTAGCTATAGTTTCGAAAACCAAAACATTAAACTTAACTTTAATTCAAAGATTGTTTGCATCTATTCATTTTATCGACGAGCTGGATTTGACTAAAACAATTAGTCGTCTCTTCCTCATGGGCTATGAGTCGATAGCCCATTCTTCCTTTTTCAGTCATGGGCTATTGACCCATAGCCTATTCAGGCTCGAGGACTATTGCTAATTATACCGTAAGTGTATATATATGATTAAAGTTCCTAGATGAATTCAGATCATCCATCTGAAGCAGTAATTCCCAGGAGATTATATTTCTCTAAGCCTTGCAGAATCAGGTCATTTTTGCTATAATTGGCTAAAATTTCATACTCGAGTTCTTTTTCATCATTTTACTTGAAGACTGAGAAAAATAATGAAACTAAAATAGAGTTCATTTTGAGAAGAAAAAATAGGAAAAATACAAATCTCACAAGAAATCTCTATTATGGACTAACGATACTACATATAAACTTTATCAACTCACCTATATATAGCAAATTCTTTGTTTCCTATTAGTCCTATTGGATATGAAACCTTTTTTCCTATATATTGTGTCTTTCAAAAATATAATAAGCAAAAGCAACGTGGATGATTTATCCCACCTGTAATGATCAGCCTGTTCAGCTTGATTTGTTCAGTTTTAAAATTGGTCCAGATTTGTTGTCGTAAATATAATGAACTGACATTGACCTATCGATCGAGCTCAGTTACAAATATCAAATATTTTCAAATTAAAAGATAGTTTGACGGCTTTCTCTGATCTGTTTAAATTTTGTCAACAAAAGTTCGACATCTTATTACAACCCCGGATAATCTATGAACCTATGAATCTAGGAAGATTGCTTTTGTGACCCCATAGTTTTTTTTCCTGAACAAATACCAGACTTCGCGAAATGCGATTAATTTAAAATGGGAATTTCCAGCCCATTTCTGAATTGGCTGAACTTGCTTGGGGTCTTTGAGACAAATGGATGGTTTTTAATCATGCACAACAATAAAATGTGGCGGCAAATATACGAATCTAAATATGTGTTATTTTCCCTCTTGAAACATTTCATATATCCGCGAAGGACCCTCTGAAAATGAAATGAAACGAAGGCTCGAAAGATTGGATGAAAACACGTCAAAAGCGTACATGAAAAACAAAATTCTTGTTTAATTGCCGAAACTGTTGTTGTCATGTTATCAGGAGTAGAAGTAAAATACGATGCATTTACAGGAAAAAACTAATTTTGGTTATTTTGCATAGCAAAGGGCTCACGGGAAGTTTACATTTAACCGTTCGGAAAACTGCCGTTTCTTGCCGTGGACATGATTTCAATTACTCTTTGCATGTCTTTTTGGTGTCTTCTCAGTTCTATATCCTCTGTGACGTAATAGAAAATTAAGTTCTACCTTGCGGCTCTTCGTTACGTTTTACGTTCTTCTTTCTTTGTTACAAGAGCCCATTTTTTTCTTGAACAAAAATAACTAAAGGTCACGTTGCCTTACAAAAAGCTCACTCGAACAAACACTTTAGAAGAGCACTTCCTATTTTAAAAGGGTGCAAAAATGGATCGACAAAAGCACGAAAGATCCGCGTTGAGCTATAAACCTTGCATGGGGGAAGGCGATTGATATACTTAATTACTTTGAATTGAAAAGTTTCTCATATTATGTAGTTTCCGGCATATTTGACTTACTTTTTTTTCTTTATAAACGGTAGAATCGAAGCTGGAAGCTTTTGGGAATTTGTTTTTGATGTGGTTTTACTTAATGCTCAATCCAATATTCATAACAGACAATTAGTCTCACATGACTTGATCATTTTTACCAAGGGAGAAATGCCGGCCCAATAACCGGAACGAAAAGCCCTCGTGGCATTTTCAAGGGAGAGCACAATACATTAAACAATTGTATTAACTTACATATGATACCCACACCGTAAAGAGACCAAAACTCTGCCTGAGTATATTTCCACGAGCTTTTTCGTCAGATATCATTAAAATTTGTAGTGTAAAACTTGACGGACATCTTCAGTCACTGCGAAGTCGAATTTATGTGAACGGGAAAATCTTAATGACTTTAACTGATCCATTAAGCTAACAAGAGCTAAATCGCCCAATTTCTTCAAATCAAAGTCAAAAAGAAAAGCAAAAAAGTTAATGGTTATTTGACATTACAGTCAAAAAAATATTCATTTTCACATTGACTTCCGGCCATATATGGCGTACTCTCCGTAATGGAATATCGGCAATATTGTCTGACGCTGAACAAAACACACTAAAAATAGGAGTAAGTACTTAAGAGAGACCTTCCAATACAAAACAGTTTATTTGTGAAGTATACGATTGATGCACCTCTATGATATAACAACAGATAAAGTGAGAGCGATAGATAGGAATATCATTATCACTGATGATTTTGGCAAACGTTCGAGCTTGGATTTTAAAGTTTTATGGCGCAGCTGTAACATGAAATTATTCGATCATCTTATGCTGTATAATGGAAGTCATTAATATCATCAATAACTATGAAATTACCCAAGATTTTAAGAACAGTGTATTGATCAACGTTTGATTGAGTACCTTGTTTTTGATCGATCACCTCCAAATTGACGAAAATGTTGCCAAAGCTCTACAACATCGCAACATAAGCATCGGTAGTCGTTAGTGTTTCTCAAGCAATCTACTCCGAGATAGTAAATTTTTATGATGCGCTATCCATTCATAGGTCAAGAGATGTTATCTAGCGACGACTGAGCCAAAAAACCTGTTGAGCTTATTATAAAACTTTGATACGTGATATTTAAGTCTACACTAAGCCCTCTTTTCTTAAGCTCTTCAAGTATTGTAGACAAGACTTTTATTCAACAGGCAGACAGATAGCAAAAATTTCAACCAAAGAAAGAACTTAAAAAACCCCTTCCCTAAGGTGTCAAAGCTAAGTGGTTCGTTCGCTATGTACATCCTTGATAACACTATTGAAAAACAGCATGCTATCGTCCTTTAAGTGGTTAAGTAATCTTATAGAGAACATGAACTGATAAGGATATAAAGGCATCTCAAGATGATAAGACAAAGTTCATGTAAAGTAAAGACAACAGCTTTATCAAGCTGGATGTGTTCTTAATCTTTTCCAGTTGTACCCTGCTGCAGGCTGGTCGGTTCTTCTTCAACAGTTGGCGGACACTCTGTTGCCATTGTACAATGCAGGCCCCTCGCTAGACCTTGAAAAGAGGGGTTCGTTTTTCTCACCAATCTTAATTATGCCGTTTCTTGAAAAACCAAAATAGTAATAAACATTATTCTTCGCTCGAACCATTGAACCACTCCTAGCGACGGGACCTGCAATGAATTAGCTCTCGATTTGCTCCCCTGCGTCAGCGAACGTTTATCAAGTATTTTTTAAATGAGTAAAACAGAAGATGAATTGCCATAACTGGAAAGATAATGTTGAAGTTATGAAAACTGTTTTACCACGTAAACTATGGATATGGCGTTTTAAGGAGATAAGTTCAATTGCGAAGTAATGATTGTTGAAAAGCTGCGCGAATTTTATAAGAAAAACCTTTGCTAAAGGCAAGACTCCAACAAACCCTTCATAATTAGTTCAAAAGCTGCGAAGTAATAACATTTGAAAAGTGTGAATTTTGTATTTAAAAAAAACTTCGCGACGCTTTAGCTTACTTTCTACAAACTTCACAGGTTTACTAATTTTTACTCTTTCCCATCTATATGGTAGTTATTCTTTTGTTCTGTGGGTTTTTGAATTACATGAAGAAAGCTCGTTGAAAAACTTCCAGTTCAATTCTTTATTCGTACAATCGATAAACACGCCCTACAAGGCACTAATGTCAGGCCCCTGCTTTTGACCCGGCCGCGTGATGATACCATTAGCGGCAGCGAGGGAGACTCTAGGCATTAAGAGGTTAAATGTTGCAATACGATAAAAGAAGCTACCAGAAGCAGGATTTATGGTCTTCAAATATTTTGAGGTATTGAGATATCGCTGATCAACTGAGATATGAAGATAAAAGTGATTAATCCCGCTTGACAATTCGATATTGACCCAAAACAGCATAGGCAGAGCCTGATTTTGGTTTCGAAGCAAAAACGGCCGTGACTCCTTAGTTGAGGCAACTAAAAAAATTGTAATACTAATCGTTTTCTAAAATCAATGTAGATCTATATGTTATAGTTTGTTTGTTCGTCTATCCGTCTGTTTGTTTTCGCTTGCTATAGTCTTCCCCTTCCTTCCCTGCAGCAATTGTACAAAAAAAAAAATTGTAGAAATGTACTAGTCATAATTTGAGATACGGGTGGCATCCTTTATTTCAAGTGGAAACAGTGAGCTATTGAAAGACATCTTAAAAATAGAGCGCAGAAAGACTTTTTCAGATCGATCTCAGACTTGTTCTCAGTTCACTCGTTAGAATGGCATTTTTTTAATGCACATCTGACCTGTGCGAAGCGGGGATAGATCGAATATCACTGAAGGTAATTCAGTCCCCATTACATTTTTTATGATGAAAAAGGTTCAATCTTATTTACTCAAAAATAAAAGCTTCGCTTGATACGATACGATAATATACGATGATTTGAATAATTAGACCTAACATTCATTAACACACCATTCGCCGACAGGGCCAAAAACAAACCTCCAGCATTTTTTTTTTTTTTTTTTTTCAGTAACCTTCAAGACTATGTACTTATTGACTGAGTTAGGTCGGGCCGTACGGGAAAATATTTGGCTCGAGGTCATGTCGTACGGACCAAGCGCAGCGAGGTCCGTACAAATGACCGAGAGCCAAATATTTTCCCGTACGGCCCGACCTAACTCAGTCAATAAGCATTTTATCATATGACCCTCACGAAATAAAAATAATTAAAAAAAAGAAAGCGCGCGGATTCGAGCAGGGCCGGACTGGTTTTTCCGGCCCGCTTACGTCAACCCGTCCGGCCCCCATCACGTGACTTTTTCCAATGGTTTTATTAGAGCGCGCGAGCAGGGCCGTACGGGTCATATGATAAATAAGCGTATTTTCTACAATTTTGAGCTGATTTTGTAATGTTTTCGAAACCATAGGCATTTTGTACGTACACAACAAGCTACCACCTCTGACAGTCACCATAACGGCTCGAAGGAAGACTGGTAATCATCTCGTGGTGCAAAGGATTGTGGGATCGAATTTAAAGACAAGATAGAAGATTAGAAAGCTCCGACTTAGCAAACTTTAAATATTCGACCACCACTCCCCATTCTAAGTTAGACCTTTATCTTGATTTGGATTCCGATAATGATTGCGTCTACTAAGTTGAGTAGTTGGGACTGCGTGGGCGTGTTGGATAATAGAGCAGTTTTGGCATGACTTTGAAAGCTCAGTGCTCTAGAGCAGTTTTCGCATGACTGTGAAAAGCTCAGTGCCGTAAGCGTGACGTGCCGTGACCGTGATGCATTCTAGAATTTTAATTGGCTGATTTTTTCACGCGCAATGTGATTGGTCTGCCATTGCCGTGACCTTGGCGTGACCGTTTTCGCGCCATGTTTACGCCGTGTTCCGGGTATTTGAGTGGATGGAGAGTAAATTCTCTTGAAATGTGATTGGTCTGGCGTATCCCTTGCCGTGTCACGACCGTGTTCGTGCCGGTGTTCACGGTCATACGAGAACTACACTAAGCTTGCCGTGCCGTGACCATAATGTTTTCTAGAATTTTATTTCTCTGATTATTTTTCTCGCGTGGTTGAACGCGATTGGTCTGACAGTGCCGTGGCCTGGGCGTGGCCATGTCCGTGCCGTGTTCGGGTATTTGATTGGATGGAGAAAATAGATTATCAAGCAATGTGATTGGTCTGGCGTATGACTTGGCGTTTCACGACCGTGAGCTTTTTACAATCATACGAAAACTGCTCAATAATAAGTAAATAACTGAGAAGGAAGTATCCGAACGTAAAAGTAAGTTTATGACTGTATTTAATATTGCGACGTTGAATGAAAATTAATGTCCACGCTGGTAGAAAGTATTAGCATCGATATGGATCAGCTCTATTGACTGACTCTGACTGATGACAAAAAGCTAAAAGGAAGTTTTACAAATTTTATGTATACCCAGCTGTTTCAGTCATTGACGACCCTCTAAAATCTGTCATCTGTCGCTTCTCTCTTCAAATCGAGAGCAAAGGATATTTTTATACTCTCTCGTCATCCAGGGAGCTGCTCTCAGCTCAGCTGTGATTGAAAGATAAGTGGATATACGGATATACCACCAAAGTACCGCCATTTAGTCCTAAACTATCCTCCTATCATGCATGTGTGGCCAGATCTCTAGAAATAAAACCTCTGGCATTGTATATCAATCGCAAGCCTTGGCGCTATGAGCAACAGCAATGTAACTGATTTCGCTGCATGTCCTGTTAGATCGAGTTAGCAGTTGATCCACAATTTATTGCGAATGAAAATAACATATCTAACATCAGCTTCATATACTAAGCTAGTAAATACTCTAGAAGGTCTTTTTTGCCATTTTTTTTAGTTTTGTGTGTGTGTGTGTGTGTGTGTGTGTGTGTGTGTGTGTGTGTGTGTGTGTGTGTGTGTGTGTGTGTGTGTGTGTGTGTGTGTGTGTGTGTGTGTGTGTGTTTTTGTATATGGTTTGTTTGTTTTTTGGTTTGTTTTTCGTTTTTCGCTTTTGTTGGGATGGAAAGAACGAAACTTTAAAGCTTAAACAATAACAATTGATCAAAAAACCATCTTACCTTATTACTAGTTCTGATAAGTGAAGGTCAAACAACAGACAATTTTTTTCAAACAAGCCTCGACTCAACATTATTCTTTTTAGCGTCGACCATCAAAACATTTACTCGTGAACATTAGACTTGGTAAGCGCTAGGTACTATTATAACTCTAATGCGGTCAGTGTGTATAATGCGTAGGTACGATACAGATATGTACTTGTTAGAATTGGCACCGAGACTGAATGGCTGATATTAGTACGGGCTGATAATACTAATGCATGTCTTTCACACACTCTCTGCTTCTCAGATAAGACGGTATCCTGTAGTTCTGAATTTAGTCCATTCGATATAGCTTTTCAATTCCAATCTAGCTCAAAATTAGGCACGGCAACCTTATTCTTTAATTTTTAAGAAAAAAATTCCTAGTTAAAGGAATTTTTGGAAGAAAAAAGAATTCCGGGAAGAGAATACAAAGAGCATGAATAATAAAATACACTTGAATTAAAATACTCATCTTCTGCAAGCCAGTATCACTTGTGACATGTTAAAAGCATCAAATGTTGAATCACTAACAGTAAAATTTTATTTAGATCGAAAGGCCTGTTTTTTTCTGGTTTTATCATGTGTTAAAAGGTTTTCTTTCCCTTGAGGCAAATATAGTGACACTCTAGAATATGGCGGCCTTCTACAGATATATTGCTCTAGTTATGTAAGTTTATTTTGATATCATTGAAAGTTCTCGGCTTTTTGAATTAAGAAATGAAAGAAGTGTTGCAGTTGTAAAAGACAGATTCTTGAAAATGACAATTCATCAGTATATCTGAATAAAATAGTTGGGTATAGTCAGAATTTTTAATAGCGCTGTTAACTTGTGAGGTAGAAGCACCAGGTAATGTGATATTGCTGAATAACCGCACTTATGGTAAAGGTATAACTTTTTAATATTGTCATAGAAAAGGAAAGAAAAAGAAAAACCAAATATATCCTTCAGACTTTTCTTGTCTTCTTTCTTTCTTTCTTTCTTTCTTTCTTTCTTTCTTTCTTTCTTTCTTTCTTTCTTTCTTTCTTTCTTTCTTTCTTTCTTTCTTTCTTTCTTTCTTTCTTTCTTCCTTCCTTTCTTTCTTTTTTCTTTCTTTCTTTCTTTCTTTTTTTTCCTTCCTTTTCCTTTCTTTATTCTTTTTCTTTCTGATTTCCCTTTGTTCTTGTTTTCAGTTCATTTTAATATTTCTTTATTCATTCATTAAGTCCAAATGCTAACTCATCCAGACTTAAACCTTTTCTTTTTCTTCCTTTTTTAAATCTATGCATGAATAAATTAAGTACTAGTAGCTACACAGGAAGCATACTTCACTGTTATCAAACAAATTATCTTGTTGAGAACACGCCAAGAAAATAGTGATAGTCTAAAGCAATAGCATACTAAAATCACTTTGCTACGGTTATCACGCTTATCCGCCTCGCAAAATCTTTCACTTAGGCAGGTAAGCTTGGCCTGATTGAACGATATTCTCTGCTAATAATAATCACCTCTTCATTCAAAGGAGCTCTTCTAATGTGGTTAAAAACTCTTGAATTATTTATGACCTCTAGTCTATCTAATTTCTTAATGACTGGCACAGTAAAAAATTTTAAAGTCATTGAATAAATGAAATGACGATAATTCGATGTAAGAGTTTGTTTGATAAAATTTTCCATAGAAAATGAATGGATAAGAGTAGTAGAAGCTCAAAGCTACAGAAAAAGATATATTGGTGGAGCTAGGGAGGGAAAAGAGAGAAAAAATCCGGACAAAAACAAGTAGTTATGTGCCACTAAAAGCCACTTTAAGATCTCTGAGTGCGGACAGGTTAAACACTGAGATTGTCAAGTAAAATTCTTGTAAATAGATCTGCATTGAACCTTTAGGCAATGATCCCAAAGCATCTTACTTTATTAGTATAAGTGACAGGATTCTTTCCATTTACTCTCTATCTCTCCAGCATGAAAATCTTTCAGTAACAAGACTGTTTTCATCCTTCTTCCAAGCATTTTTAGCTTCCCAGTTATTTTTGGAAGTTGGTACCCCTCAATCTGTTTAAACATAATATAAAATAAAGTAAATAGACCCGTTTCGAATTCCAAATTACCGCTGTGTTTCTTGATTATAGGCTCATTTGCACAGGATTAGCCTCGAGTTCGTGCAGAATATTCGTGTTCCAGTCAAGGTCCGTCGAGTTTCGAAGTGTTTGTATTGTTGAAGTTGTGCATTCTTTACTTTACCGTTGGTATTTGTGAATATTTAAACACTGATACGAGGCTAACCCTGTGCAAATGAGTCTGTAATCAAGGAACACAGCGGTAATTTGGAATTCGAAACTGGTCTATTAGAACAAAAATTGTAATAAAGGGTGCAAATAAAGTTCTTCTTTCCCGGCCCTTGGCCTTCTCCGCTATTTTCCACATTAGGCCTCTTTACCTTGCGGGTAATGTTTTCCCATTTCAGACCACGAAGCGTTCCCTTGATAATAATTACGGATTCTTTGCTCCAGTTGTATCCATATTCATGTGTTTTCTCTTGCGCAACTGTTAAACAAAGAAATGATACTCTAGGATGATACACATGGTCTGAAATGGGAAAACATTTCGCCAAGAAGTAAAGCGGTAAAATGTTGAATAAAAGATTCCACTCTAGCAAATTATGAAAAATCAAATTCTTTTTACGTCTATTCTTACTTTTTCATGAGGCAATATGAATTTGTATAATAAAGGAAACTCGCGAAGCATTTTGGTAGTGACGCCATCGTGCAAACGGCCTATTTACAGTTTTATATATAAAGGTTAAAACGTTAGAGCGAGGGTTTGCATTGAAATTCAAGATCGAGGGCCGCATTTCGATGGAAAACCTGTCCCGGGTTTTGAACTCAGCCCCGCTCTCCCCTGTTAGTATCAATAATGCTGAATTCAAAACCCGGGACAGGTTTTCCATCGAAATTCAAACCCGACATCAAACATAAAAAATAGGGCGTGCTTGGTTTTTAATTGTTTACTTTAAGATCTATACTGACTTAAATGATGTTTTTTGTTTGTCACCAATGATTTTAGACCCTCGTAGCGCATCAGCGTTATTAGCTAATCCGATACAAATCCACGTTGAAGAGTTTTAGGAAAAGTATAAACTTGTTAAATATGTCAATGAGAACCGAATTATTTTCAGTTGAATATATGAGTTGAAAGACCATGGATTTAAAGACCTTTAGATGACAAGACTTTGGTAGAATAAACTCGGCGGAACACGACGTGAGATTTACTGATTCAGTTTAATGTTAAGATGGTTGACAGACAGAGAAGCTCAAGACGCGATTATCACGAAAACACCACACTGTTAACCTAGACATGATTCACGATGAGTGATTATTTAAGGTGGGCTAGTAATCATGATCAAGAGCTTAATATAGTGAAGAAAAAAAGATGACAGCCATGTTGACTAATATAGCAAGATTAAACTGTCAAAATACTTTATCTAGTGTAGTCTTGTGCATGAAGACTATAAAAACCATCGATGCCATCACTGGTCCTGTCCACTTTCAGACCAGTTGTATCCAGGATTTCTAGATAGTGGCGGAGATAGGGGTGGAACCGTGGGTTTTATGTGGAACCCCCCTTTTGTCAAAGCCAACCTTACCAGATTTTTCTGCGCGGCGGCCATTTTGGAACCCCCCTTTCTAAAAATCCTGGATCTGTCACTGTTAAGAATGGGTCATTCCATTAATTTCAATAAAACAAAACGTTCCCTACTTCCCCTCCATATGATTTACTGACTTACAGCACGTATATGTTACGGTTTGCTACAACGCTAACATTAAAATGATTCCATAGTTTTCAATGTCGTAACAAATCATAACTCTTCACCTTTTCTATTCATGCTTACCCATGTCTATTTCTCGCCCGCCTTCAACACGGCTACAAGTTTAATATACAATGGCACGCGTGCAAAATTTACGGTATTTGAGAATCTGTCCTATCAGTTTTCCCGCCACTCGGTTTCTATTTTAAGTGTGAGTTGTATGTGACGTCATGTATGCGATTGACACGCGCAGTCGGTATTAACATAATGGAAGTGTCAGCTTCACTTCAAAGGCACTTTAAACCATGTATGTCTTCCCGTGCCATCTAGATTTTATCGAGCTTAGTTCTAATTAGTTCCAAATGTGTCGTGGTAGTTTTATCATTTTTATCTTCAATTAGTGTAAACCTGACAAGGTTTTTATTTTTCTTTTCTTTCTTTAGCTTTTTTAAATGTCAGTGATAAGACTGAATGCTAAAGCGACTAATTGGTTAAACAATTTATAGGACATTTAGTGGGAAAATAGCTTATGAAAGTAAAACTTCCAGCTGAGTTGACAGCATTCGCCGAAAGGAATTATGGGTCAACTACTTTTGGTTAGCATTCTCCAAGCAGGGACTGAGTTCAATGTAGATTTCTCTTTTGAAAGAGACTCCACTATCTTGTAGTTTGTGCATTCTGTACGTTTTTGTGTTTAACAGTTGATTAGAGTGTCTACTGATAGAACTATGTCTGGTACATTCTTCCACTGGTGAATCATCGTCATAGGTGGAACGTGATATTTCAGGGTCACACTATTATTATCAATATTAATATTAATATCATTATTATTATCATTATTTATATTATTATTATTATCATCATTATCATTATCATTATCATAATTATCATCATTATTATTATCATTGTCATTATCATTATTATCATTATTATCATTATCATCATTATTATTATCATTATCATTATCATCATCATCATCATCATTATCATTATCATCATTATTATCATTATCATTATCATTATCATTATCATTATTATTATTATTATCATTATTATTATTATTATCATTAATGGATACGTTATTAGAACCGTTTGCACCGGTTTGTACCAAATTGATTGCGAAAGCCACAAAATAATTTGTATACTAAGATTGCATGCATCCCGAACTTTTCGAAAATAAATCTAAAATATAAAGTTTGAAACTATTAAACAAGAAAAATCTTTTGCGCGATTTAGCTGTAGTTACAATAAATATTCCAGACATAAGGTGGAACCTCTCTAAACGGATGCCTGGCCGACCGCAAAAGGCCAGATAAATTGTTCTTAATTAATATGGAGCTGTCCTTTATATATTTTTATTTCAAGAGAATGTATGGTGAATTAATTTGCCGGGACCTAAAGAACTATCAGTAACATGGAGGTGTCCTATTAATAGAAGTGTCAGTATTATAGAGGTGTCATGATATGGAGGTGTCCGGTCGTATTATAGGTGTGTCCGTATTGTAGAAGTGTCCGTATTGTAGAGGTGTGGAAGTACTATGGAGGCTTCCGTATTATAGAGGTTTCCGTATTGTAGAAGTGTCCGAATTGTAGAGGTGTCCGTATTGTAGAAGTGTCCTTATCCGTATATAGCCTGCTGTGAAGACGTTTTTAGTGTCGGCTCGTTCCTTTTATTTTCTAGCTCGAATAGACTAACTTCGGTTAAGTATTAATAAGGGAAGGTTACTATGACGTCAGCGAGGCTAAATAGTGATTTTTTTCGAAAATTGCCCCTGTGATTATTGTGTGTGTGTGTTTGAAACAATCTGTTTCGTATGTTGTTGTTGTTTTACTAAGTCTTCGAGCATGCATGCTACATCGAAAGGCCTTGAAAGGATTGTAGGACAGCTAGCATGAACACCGCAGTCGCACTGGAGAACCCTGGGTAACTCGGGTAACATGTCTGGAGCTTTTCCCCTCAAAAAATCAAACAGTTTTTTAAAAAATAATTTCAAGTTAAAGATTTTGAATTGAAGTCAAGTGCATTTACGAGGTAAAAATCTTCTTGAAATTTAGCTTCAAAACTATGTGCTTTGATCTATAAATGATGTCAAAAGCATAAAGGTGGCGCATATGGGAGGGCATTCTACATTAATCCTCTTAGCTGAATGAAGATTACATCGTAAGAAGACGAGCCCCAAGGCAAAAGTGAAGATATTAAATACTATGTCTGCACGAACACAAAAAGTTCTACTACCTTCCTGATTTGCATTGCGTTGCATGACAAGACTTAATTAAAAATTTTAAAAAAGACAATTTTTGTTTATCAGAACAAACATGAGAACAGAAGAAAGATGTTGTCCAGTCATTGATTAAACGATATCAGCACAATCACTTTCCATCATATTTGATCGTACCTTTTAGGGGTTCAAATCGACTTGGTTTCAAAAGGCTCTTTTAATTTATGTGTATCTAGTTGGGACAAAAAATCTTTAAAAAAAAAAAAAAAAAAAAAGAAAAGAAAAAAGAAAAAAAAGGAAAAAAAAGTCGGTAGGTATTAGCTTCAGGTCACCCATCCTGGTACTAACCTGGGCAACCAGACTTCACTGAATCCCAAGTTTTTTCCACTGGGCCACGTTTCCAGGTGAATCAGCATAACAATAGCCGTGAAAACAATGCACCGGATAGACTAGCCTTTTTAGCATTAGTCTTTCAACCGATTCCGTGCGTGGCAGAGATGCAAGGGATTAGCCGATATGGTCTGGGGGCCGGCTGGTCTCTCCCCTGATGCTTCGGCTAGAACATTTTCTTGCGTAATTCGTACACCCAAGGGCAGAAGGATTTAATCGCCGTCAGGTCCGAAGTCCATACGACGCCCCAGCTCTGCGGATGTCTCGGGGGTATGGCACAGTGGGATCGATTTTTTGTCTTTTTTTTTTCCTGTCGTTGGGTTCGAATCCCACCGTATCCGGATAATATTTTTTATATTTTTTAAAAGCATATTAGTATTTTTACACAAGAGAATACAATAAATCGGGCGCGCTCATTGGGCATAATTTAGTTCTTATTTTGTTTTATAAAATAACTGTTATGAATGTCGCGTTCTGATTGGTTTGGAGCGCGTGCTTTATAAGAGCACATTGCACGCGCGCGCACTTTCCGTTGCGTCATTCCTATCTATTATTGTAATTTGTATTTTATAAAAGAAATAAAAAACTTGCTTGCTGTGCTGTGTGCAGTCATAAAGCACTTGGGGATTAGCATCCGCTACGCGTCGTGCTTCTCCTAACACTTCTCTCGTGTTATGCCAACCCCCGCGTGCTTTATGACAGCACACAGCACGCGCGCGCGTTTTCTATTTCTTCAATATTCACTCACAGGTTATTAGTGCAGTTTTCGTATGACTATGAAAATCTCAGTGCCGTAAGCGTGACGTGCCGTGACCGTGATACTTTCTATAATTTTAATTGGCTGATTTTTTCACGCGCAATATGATTGTGCCGTGATCTTGGCGTGACCGTGTCCGCGCCGTGTTTATGCCGTGTTCCGGGTATTTGATTGGATGGAGAGTAAATTCTCGTGCAATGTGATTTGTCTTGCGTATCTCTTTATGTGTCACGACCGTGTTCGTGCCGTGAACCTTTCACAGTCATACGAAAACTGCACTAATATAGAGCGCACGCGCCACACGTTTGTCGATTTGTGCCGCTTGCAGAGATCATAAATTGCCACTGATTAGTTTTTTAGACACAGTGACTACTTAATTCGGTTTTGGCCATATTCAGTATATAACAGTTAATTGGTATTAAAGCAATCTCAAAAATCGGAAATCGAAGAAAAGAGGAGTGCGTTTTTCTGTCTGGGAACAGTTTCCTGACAAGAGGATTCTTGGTATTTTCTGCTTTCTTATATGGTTTTATAAAATAACTGTTAATAAATCTCGCGTTCTGATTGGTTGGCAGCACGCGCTTTATGAGAGCACACAGCATGCGCGCGCACTTTCAGTTTCGTCTTTCATTTAATTTGTATTTTATTAAAGAAATAAGAAACTTGCTTGCTGTGCTGTGTTCAGTATAAAGCACTTGGGGATTTGCAGAACACTCGAGAAGTGTCGAGAAGTGTCGAGAAGCACTCCACTGCGCGTCATGCTTCTCCTAACACTTCTCTCATGCTCTGCCAACTCCCGCGTGCTTTATAACTGTATACAGCACGCGCACGCGTATTCTATTTCTTCAATAATTTCTGTTTATATCAGTGGTACTGCCGTACTGCATGTCTACCTAGCCTGAGTATCATGCCTTCGGACTGCATGGGGAGGGGTTTGGGGACCTGGGGAGAGGTGGTGAAGAGAAAGGAAGGCCTTCTTTATATCGGCCCTCTTCTCCCCCTCTCCCCAAGATAGCCTGATACTCAGGTCAATGTTTACCCAAATGGACCAGCCTCCCACTTGTTTCTGCCCATGCCTCATTCTCCTTACAAGAACCTCCTCATTAACCAAATCGTAGGATCGTTATGAAGAGTAACTTGGCTAATATGCAGCTCGTTTTCTTATTTGTTTAACGTGCTGTATGGGGCTGTGTGCTTCCTATGGGTCACCGTAAATATTGGCATAAAAATAGCAATTGTCAATCAATGTCAAGCAGGATCAATCGCGTATTTACTGCAGTGACGTAATATGAACTATAGGCTCTTTATAAGAAAAATATAATATTGTATAAACAATCATATTATATGGATATAAATGACTTTTTGCATCAAAATATTTTTTCATTCTCTTGGTTTTTCTGAGGTTGTTCCGCAGGAGTCTGATAAGTCTGCGGGTTCCGCTGTTTCCACACTCTTCACAAACTGAAACTGGGAGTCCTGTGGCCTTCGGAGTCCGCTGACCAGCAATCCAATACAACAGTTTTAGTTTCGATTCTGTCGTTTTGCTCAAGTTTTCACTGTTATTTTCCAATAATTATCGTTACCAAGGATTATAAAGTGATTTCTTATTAAGTGCAGTGTTTAAGCTATGTCTAAGGGTGACTACAGCAGTCGAGAATGTTCGGTTTACGTTGGGAATCTCGAGAAAAGAGTCACTGAAGAAATCATGTGGGAGCTATTTTTACAAGTAAGTCAATCTTCTTACGATCTTAAGTTTACCAATCTTCATATTTATTCGACCAATACTTTCCCAAACGATTTTGGATTCTATCATTCATATTTCCAACCATTTCAATTAGTATATTTTTGATTAAAGAATTCCAAAATCCAGGCGTTTAGGGCTGTGTTGGCGTTAATAACTCCTACTCGTTGTATGACAAAGGGTCGTATAGTATATTTTAAATGTAAGCTTACTTAGATGTACTTGTTATTGTTGGGTTAGATTTTATCACTTTTTTAAATCCCTAACTTTATTGGATTAGATAATAATAATAATGATAATAATGATAAACTTTATTTAAAGAAGGTTAAAAAACACTTTACAAAAGTGCACCAGTTTAGCAGAAGCTAATCTTCCACTGGGCCTTCTAGATCTAAACTACCCTCAATTAAGCAATAACTAAAGTAAGGCACAATTTTCAAAATATAGCTTGAGGTTATGGCAAGTGGGAAGACATTTTTTGAAATGCCAGAGTCAAAATTTCCTTTATTATTTAGAGTCTTGCATTAACTAAATACTATAAAAAATCTTTTAACAAAAATATAAATAAATTAAGAAAAGACAAACAATAGGGCTAAGTGAGGGAACAGCTAACGGAATCAATGGTTCTAATGAGAGGAAGCAAGAACATGTACTGTATCAATTTCCAAACCAAGCATAGCAAGCTTTTATGTGAAATTCCCTTGAGTTGCTGCACCCTCTTGGAAGACACATAACCTGGGGCTTAACATTTAGCAGTGTTAGTTGATCCTAATGATTGCTTCCAAAATTGAAATAATCCAGAAATTTGAAAGCGTGGGTGGTGCATTCCTGCTATCTCTCACTAATGAGGCTTGGGTTACTCAGTTACATGAAATGGAAAAACATTTCACTCAAAATAAAAGTTAAAATTGTCTATAGAGAGCTTTTGCACCATTATGTGCCAGAGCCCATAACACAGCTTGGGTTGCCTGTGGTTAGATAGCAGAACAATAAAATACCTTTACTTTTGGGAATTGAATTCATTCTCATGTATAATGATTGTATTGTTCCTGTCGTCTAAAATGGCTGCCGTTGGGTGATGGTGCAAATTGTTATTGGCTTTACCAGTATAATAGACCAGTTTCGAATTCCAAATTTCTGCTGTGTTCCTTGATTACAGACTCATTTGCACAGGGTTAGCCTCGAATCAGTGTTTAAATATTCACAAATACCAACGGTAAAGTAAAGAATGCACAACTTCAACAATACAAACACTTCGAAACTCGACGGACCTTGACTGGAACACGTGAATATTCTGCACAAACTCGAGGCTAACCCTGTGCAAATGAGTCTGTAATCAAGAAACACAGTGGTAATTTGGAATTCAAAACGGGTCTATTGTGTAATGTAAAACTTGTTTTTTTACCATAAGGCTGGACCAGTAGACAGAGTATCTATTCCTAAAGACAAGGATACTGGCATACAACGTAGCTTTGGATTTGTCGAGTTTTCAAGCCCTGTGTCAGTGACATATGCTTCCGAGCTTATCAATGGATTATGTTTATATGGTCAAAGTATTGTTGTTAAACCCCAAAATATTGGATCACCTGCACCTAACCAAGCTAACAGGTCTTCTCCTCTGAGCTTTAACTCTGACCTCTCCAGACATAGTCCTGTTCCACTATTCCAAGGAAAGCCAAATGACGCTATGACACCCTACATGGGCAATTCCCAAAGGCATGGACAGAATAGTTACGGATCTAATAATTACCAACATGGAGGATATTCGTCTCCTCAGTATGGGAATCCACTTCCAAATAGCTTAATGCAGCAGCAGTACCAAGCAAGGATTCATTATGAAAAGAAGAGAAGATACTGATATCACTCAATGAACTAGTGATATTTTAGTCCATGTACTAACTTAAGAGTATGGCGTTAAGGGATAAAGAGGGGTGTAGATAAGTGGTGAATTCACTCTAGTTCCTTGCCTCCTTCGCTTGTTCTACTTACACAGGCTATTTCCTTTTGCAAAATGACGAATGAGTTGTTTTCACACATAGAACAAATCTTCTTATGTGGCCTACCTAATAGACAAAAGCTTGTTCAAAGTTTTAAGAAACATTTGTGTATATTCGCTAGAAGAGTTCGTGATAGTTTCTAGCTTTGAGGGCCAAAGTTTCAGAATTAGGAAGCTATAAGACTTTTCATAGTTTTAAAATAATCTTTTATTCCATTCTAATGACAATTATTACACAGTCTGGTTCCAGTGCAAACATCTCTTGTTTAACATACCTTATATAGTGTTGGTCATACCCAAGCTAGACCATGATGCATCCTGTTTATGAAACTATTTTTGGACGGGCGGAAGGGGATTATTTTCTAAATAAGGGAAATGCTTCCAGACATCGATTACTGAAGCGTCGTATATGGCAGCACGCCGAAGCATTTACGGCTATGCTGGCGATTTCGATCCGGGCCAACACCGCTATCCCGTAAGGAATTGCAGACTACAGATCAGGAAGCTCGGAAAAAGCCTAAGTGAGACGTTAGTCGGTCCCTAGTTCGTAGATGATTAATCCCTTGCTATGATTAGCAAACCAGGCAGTAGGCACCCAGAGGGCCAAGTAGTCACGTGATAAGTTCATACGATATGTTCTGAAAACGGGTTTTGGGCCCACAAGACAACATCCTGGCTACGCCTCTGCCGGTATGCATGTCAGTCATATGTACTTATTGACTGAGTGGGAGGGCCGTACGGGAAAATATTTGGCTCGAGGTCATGTCGTACGGACCGAGCGCAGCGAGGTCCGTACAAATGACCTCGAGCCAAATATTTTCCCGTACGGCCCGACCTAACTCAGTCAATGAGCATTTTATCATATGACCCTCACGAAAATAAAAATAATTAAGAAAAAGAAAGCGCGCGGATTCGAGCAGGGCCGGACGGATTTTTCCGGCCCGCTTACGTCAACCCGTCCGGCCCCCATCACGTGACTTTTTTCCAATGGTTTTATTAGAGCGCGCGAGCAGGGCCGTACGGGTCATATGATAATTTGTGTTACGAAAACACAAATGAAAATCTAGCATTAACGCGGCACGATTACACAGAGCAATTTTCTCTCCAACTTGTCTTGCAACAGCATTGCGACACAAGTTGCAAGAGTGTCTACACGGTGCAACGGATACGCAATCGTTGCTAAAAGTAGAAACGAATTTTACTTTTCGCAACGATTCCTGCAACTTGCTCGCAACGTTTTTCAAATTGCGCTGTAGGTTACACGCTGCCATGCTCCATGCAACTTGTGTTGCAACGCCGATACGAGACAAGTAGCAGCTCCGTGTAATCGCGCCTTTAATTTCTTATTCTTTTAAAAACTTAAATCAAAAGTGTAAATACAAGGAGCCACTAAAAAATCGTTTTTGGGTCCTTGTCTTGAAATGGTTAGCCAAGCAGAAGTTGCGTCTGTCAGATCAAATTATTTAACGGATTCCTGCCTGTGTATTTTATGTTCACTGAATTGAATTGAATTTTACGAGCCTCTTGTTTTGAATTCCCCTCTTAAAGTAAACATCATATAATTATGAGCAAATGAACTTGAACGAGCCACGGTAATGATGTAACGAGATACCAGTGAATGAAGCAAAAACGTAAATGCGCCAAAATTTCCATTTTCCTTTTTGACACAGTAACAAAATTTCCATTTTGTATCAGCAGACAGTTTAAATCAAACCGGCAAATGGCGATAAGTTCTCTTAATCGATTTGTCTTAATCGTTTGCCTCTGGTATTGAACAAATATAACCTTTTTTTATTTTCCACGCAGAATATCCGAAGTAAACGCCCAGAAAAAATGTTATTGTTTATATATTGCCCCCTGATATCATTTCATCTCCTAGAGGGATGTCACAGAGTACTTTCATCATTAGAATAACACTGAATTTCGCTAAAATTGTGCAATAAAAAAACATGTTATATTAGTTTAAATTTAATCTTTACTGATCAACCAGTTTGTGATTTGAGTCGATTAGAAATCTTTTTGCCTTATTTGGTAACATCTGCAGTGCCTTTGGTTGCTGTGCTTACGCAGGATAACAAGACTTGTAAAATAGCCACTCGATTTTTCATTCAAGTCATAGTTATTCATAGATTTTTCGCTGAATGTAATGGACAAACTAATTGACTCGATCGCATTCACGAACTCAGAGGAGGCAACCCCACTCTGGGGAAAAAATTTTACATTATTTTTGACGTCATTGGTTATTCATTTAAATATAATGTGTACATTAAACACACAAAATTAAAAAGAAATCCAGCTAATTTGTGTGATTAAAATGCATCGTCGTCGTCCCTACAATGAAATTGTTTGGTTTGAAAGCCCAGTGGGGTGCCTTACAGACCTTGCAGAGGATTTGCATTGCGGATCATATGCTGCCAAAGATCGAATATTTTCAAGCCTTCATCCTGAAATATTCAAATCATTCAGGAATTATTTGCCAATCTTTCATATACTTTTTATATTTGTTTGGTTGATTCTCATTTAGAGGCTGACTAAAGGTACCCGTCAAAATATTTTTCAATTCTATTCCGGTCCACTGCAAAGGTTCTTCTTTTCATCAAATGGTGCAAAGTACCTCTGACGTTCGAACCCACAATAATAAAAGTGCCTTCCACTTGATGGTTCAAGTCTGACAAGTCCAATTGTGAATTTTTGGAATATTTATTTGAAAAAGCTCTGAGAACTATATAGTGGAGGCGGAGTCGAGCCGGCTCACGAGACAGGTCAGCGTGCTTTTTCACTCTTTCAGACAGAAAATGGATTTGTAGAAAATTCTCTCGTCAAACGGCGACTTGGATCGAGAAAGGAGTGCTGAAACACTTCAGGATTTTAGTGGACTGACAATGTAAAAGATTCGCGGTTACACTCATGAAGTCCGTGGTTTTCAAACTATCAGAAGGTCGAGGGGAAATTCCATCTTATTTTCAGGTAAGCTTTTGTTGTGGGCGACTTGAAATATTTGTGTCTTTGGTCAAAGATTTCTTCATTTCTGCACCCACTACTTAAAGCTTAAATACGTGCTTCATTATAGCGTTTTGACTCTAAATCTATGTGTAATGATAGAAAAACTGTTCAAGCCAACGAGAATTTCCTTTTCGAAGATTTTACCGGCATTTATTCGACCTTAGTTTTTCCCATGCTTTTAGTGACTAAACTAGACGCCATTCAGGCAAAACTCATGCAATCGAATATAATAATAACAACTACATTTTATTTACGTTTATTCTTCTTCTTCTCCTAGAACAGATAGAATGTCGATAAAATATTAAGTCGGAGATAACATTTTAAAAACCGAAGGGGAATACATTCTGCAGACACACACGGCGCGCAGCAAAGTAATTGCACAAATGGTTCCAAATGGGTTAATTTTCCCATTTACCGGTTGAATTTTCAAGCCGAATATAAGACCTTTTTTAAACTGCTGTTTACATTATCTTAAGAAGACTTTCAGTATTTTTCATTCAGCTATTATGAATGAACGTAAGCAAAAGTCTGTGGAAAGTCACAACTTCCTCATTGAAAATGCTATAAAGATGTGCCACAATATATACTCTACTAGCGACAGTAGGTTAATATGATGTGTGACCTGTCCGAACCTGCAAAAATAAAAAGCGCTCAATCCGATCCTACTAAAGTCTCTTATCTAAATAATACAATCCGGACCGATTTCTTATAGTGTGATCTTCAAACATTTGAATAACGTCTATAGATCAAAGACTTTATTCTCTTTCTTTATAAGAACTGGTTTCCCGCACTGTGATAAATATGCAAAGATCGATGGATGTCTCAAGTGCAGGTGCAGTCGACTGATTGTAAAATCGTCCGCGAAGATTGGTTTCTGACTCAGTTCCATCACTATATCTCTACCTAAAGCAACTCTGTAGTCCAAGATACTACATAAATTTTGAAGAATATTTAAATATGTATTTATTTTGCTTGCACCCGCAGATCTAGTGGGAGGCTTTCGCAACATATCATAATGAATTCCATTCGCCTTAAGGTTTATGTAACATTTATATTTAGACTAATAAAGCTGTCTAGAAAATAGGTTAATGCTCTGGTAGATCTAAAATTAAATCTATTTATAAAGAAAAACTGAGCTAGTGATTTTATTTTACTAAAAGAGTTGTATTTCTTACAGAGAGAGATCTGCCGATAAATTATTAATGAAAAGTTGCTTTTTCATGTTGAATTTCGTTTTGTAGTTATACTAGTATTTATCCAGACACTAGTACTTTGCAGTCACTAATCAGCCTTTATTATTCATCCCGACAATCTAAGAAAATTGATTCCACTGGGAATTAACTTGCACTCAATACCCCTCTATATTGCACCTATAGCATTATAAAGATATAAGAAGCTTGCTCTCTTTCTTGACTGCAATGCAAGCGATCATTTTTGAAAGTTATTGATCCTACATTAATTAAATATTTCAATAAATGTAGTTTAGTTATTTTGATATTATCTGGAATCAAGTTTACATTTGTAAGCCAATCTCATAAAAACTGGCTATTTTAAAAAAAAATTGGACGTAGCAGTGAGGTGTCGAAGGACATCACTCAACCGTGAGCACTTCCAGTTTTTTTCAGGTCATTATTTCCTGAACTTTCTACTGTTTCAAAACCTCTAAAATGAAAAATTGAGTTCAAATCACACTGAGTGATCAAAATAAAGCTCAAAATAAAGCTTATTTCCAATCGATTGGCTCAATGGTCATGATTTATAGTGTGCTTTTAAAAATTGACGGAAAACTGAAGTGTTCATGGTTCGAGTTTCCTCACTGTAAATAACTTCTGTATGCAAATAAATTCATTTCTTATTGTCACAGGGTTTATTTTGACTGGTTAATATGCACAAGAACAGGATTGCATGTCTATGGCCTCTAATAAGTAGTTGTTGTCGACTGGTATAATATTCATTAATTATTTAGTGACTAGCATCTGGGTTTTAAGCACGTCTTGATATATCTGTAGGCTATGTATCATAGATACCAAATATCCATTTAGGTATACTAAAAAAATACAATTATGCCAGCAGTAGTGATAGCTAATTTCAATGTAATCTTGCTAGGTAAGCCCTATTCATGGAGAGAACAATGAGGAAAAAACGCAATTTCAGACCTTTAAATATATTGGCTGAGGAATAATTTTCAATGATTATTCCACTTTCCCATAATCAATTTATTTTTGGTCATTGTTTATACTATACAGACACTTAATGCATTGACGCATGTTAAAATGAGCATGTGTTATTTCCATATTTATTTTTTGGCAGAGAGGGGGTAGTGAGGTGTGAGGATGTCAGGCCCCCTACTAGTGGGGGTACCCATGGAATGCAATTTCTGTCACTTGTTGTAATTCATTCCTAACAGGGCCTTACTGTCGGTAATTCATTAAAGCAGTCTGTGGTTTGTCTTTTGTGGTTTGTTGTTTCTCTAAATGAAATTTATTCATTTAAACGTTTTTTAACTGAAACATTGTTTTGATTTTTTTTTACATTTTTGTCTCTCCAGTCCCCCTCTCCTTTTCTCACAGCACCGCTAAGCAGGCTAGTGGGTACCCTGAATTCAAAAATGTAGATATCTTGCTCCAGTGTTAATTAACCTACGACTGGAAATTAAGCACTCAGGCTCTAGAACCCATGGACTAGTTGGTGGGGCAGGCCCATCGCCAGGGGCGGTTCGATAGTTTAAATGACCTCCCTCTCCACCTTTGTAGGAGTTAAGCGCTATTTTAGTTATTCAAGAAATGGCCTAATTAATATTGGTAGAAAAATTGACCTCCCTTTTCAAGGCCCTAGTCACGGGCCTATGGGGAGTCTTAGAGTGGCTAAAGGCATTAAGTGCATGCTACAATGTTCTTATAATTTTTACAATTAAATTTTAGAGTGTTCAAGATACCCTTACCTACCCCTATGGAGGGTGAATGAGGAAATGCCTAACCTTATTCTTCCTGTCTATGCTAACTCATTCCTAGATATAGTCTTAAGAATTAAATATTTGTAGACCATGCAGTTTCTTGGTGAATGGTATGATTAATCATTCCTTGGTTGACATTTTCCCAGCCTAGATCTTGGGGTATCTCCTGGAAAGAGGGGTAGGGATGCCACAGGGAACCCAAATTTTGCACCTGTGAACTTGATAAGATTAAAATCATGTCGTGTAGTGCTTTTCCATCTTTCTGTAATTTCCTGGAAGTCAGGAAAGAATACCGTCCAATATGAATTTGTTCTTCCTCTACTCCCACTCCTTCAAACCGCCTACTCACTAGTCTTATTGGAAGAATAATCAATGATTAATTGTAGTGTATGTACATCACCTCTTGATCACTGATAAATCATCCATTGATCCGTATGATAAGTCATCCATTGATTGGCCTTTTCCTTTAGGCTGCCTCAAGCTCTAGGTCTGGGGAGAGGAATAGGGACTTCACAGGAATCCCAAGCACAGAGTGTATGTCCTCTCCCGTTATAAAATTTGTAGGCAAAAAAAGTTTCCCATCTCTTTAACTTTATAACCCCCTCTCCCCATTGTCCAGTTTTAAACCTACGGTGAGTACAGTATATTTGTAACATTGCAAATTAATTTTTACTGTCTACAAAGAGTAAACGTTTTGTTTATTATAATGGCTTCAGTCATAATTCGATAGTCCCCCCCCCCCTCTCCCCAAAGATTATTATTATTATTATTTCTGATTGTTCCTCAGATTCATTCTGTTGATTTGAAATACTTGGAAGTTTCGCGAAAAAACGAATTGCCAATTAATTTTAGTTGCCAAGCAACCGAACGATCAGATTACTACGTAACCCTTGGTGTTTGTCTCTCTTATCTTGAGGTTCGGTTTCTTACGTCCTTACTGGTTTAGCCGATTTTGAGTCCTGCTCTGTTATAGACAAATAAGCTTGATAACGGAGGTCGCGTAATCGAACAGATGGCTGTCTGTCTGTCTTGTGTACCAATATCAAACTTAATATTTATGGTTTTTTAGTTTGGCAGACTTTCAATAAGATATCCATTGCAATATTGAGTACGATTCTTAACATTTTCCATTTTATTGATGTTTAATGATATCTATAATACTTATTAATCTTACGGGGGAAAATTATAAAGTATAAAATTAGTTCCCAGACAAAAAAACATTGATCAGTATTCCAAGAGTTCTAATTACTTGTCGCATAATTTTGTTTATCCATTTACTACCGATAACTGAAATCTGTTAGACAAAAGTGACAGAAAGACGTCGTTAATTTTTTATCGATAAACGCTAGTTTTTCTCAAGTCGGTTCATCATTGCCTTTTATTTATTTATTTATTTATTTTTTTGTGAACGTTATGTTCTAGAAATCCGCGTCAGAAATCTGAAAAAAAACGCGGTTTAATACGGTTGGTTTTCTGTTTTAGTAAACTGAGAAAAAAAGAAAAAAACTGAGAAAGGTAAGTCGATATTCAAGACTTAAAAATAGGTTGGAAATTAACTTAGCTTGGAGTAAAATCTCTAGTCATTACCTGACTATAATTACTCTGTCGGAAATTGCCAGTTCAGAGTTAAATCTCAAGTTTTAAATTGAAAAGAAAGCGTAATGAAAGTGGATTTTTTTGTATTATCCAATTTAATTTGTGCTTAAAAAAACTGCATTTACAAAGACGCGAATGCATTAATCACTTTACCATATTTTCTTTCCTCGTTTTATTGAAATTTTTTAACTTCGCAATCTCAGGTTACCTGATATCATTTTATATTCTTGTAGCCGGTGTTTGTAGTATCAGTGTCAGTCAAAAGGACATTACTCCCAAAAAAGCGACACATTTCTTTTTCTTTCTAATATTAAACCGGATTAATTCAGGGAAGAAGTTGTATTTCACAAGCATCGCAAAAAGTGAGTGTAGGACTTAAGTTTATGCCTTCTGTATCTTGCGACGCCGGTTGTTAGTATGGTAAGTATTACGACCAGAAAAATGGTTGGCTAACTGCATAATGAACAGCTTTGCCAGCCATTGGAAAATAGTACAAAATCAAAAATAAGTTTGCGCGTGGCGCTGTGCAAAATTGCATTTGCGCGCAATGTTGCATGCAATCGATAATGTGAGCCATGTCGCACGGCGTAATTTTTTGCACGCAACGTTCCTGATAAAGAACTTCTTCAGCAACATTGACCGGCAATATTGCGCGCAATGTTGTATCGTGTGCTCTCGCTTTTAGGCTTCTAAAAGACTCTCGTTATAATTTCCCAGCTAGACTCCGGCGAACCTCGAATCACGCAGTCATTCAGCATTAATATTCAACTTTTTTACAATAGAATCTATCCATTATTATGCAGTTATTTCATTCATTTAAGCAAAATAATCACAATTTATCAAAAATCTGGAAATGCATAGCTAAAAGGTTCAAGTTTGTTTGGTTGTAAAATATTCGGAATGGACGCTTGGGGCGGATAGTTAACAAATGAGCAAGGATGGCGTATTTTATGAAATGAGCGAGTAATATGCAATTGTAAACTTGTCATTAAGATAGAAAGTAATGAAATGCATGTAAAAAGAAATGGTATTTTCAGAATAAGAAAAAACATAGGTCTTATTTTCGAAAAATCTAAGTTTTTAAAACTAGTTTCTTACTCTTCTTCGAAGTTACATTTTTATTTCAAATTATACGACAACAAAAATTCTCAAACTTCAAATTGACAGTTAGACTTTATATGTAGTTTAGTTTATTGCGGAAAACCAGACGGCAGACTTCATGACAATCATACTTTGACTAAAAATTAGCTAAGACATTAAATATGTTTGAATATCTTAACTTCAAATAGGATTCAAGATGTAGTGATCCGCCATTGAGGGGATTCTTACTTAATTCAATGAAAATCGTAGCTTACTATTGCTACTTAAGATAATGTAGTCATGTGACCTAGTTGGACTATTGCGTGAAGTATGAGACGCGCACGTACAGTTATGAGAGTGCTTACGCCAAAGAAATGGTTTATCAAAATATATGGCCATTATGTGACAATACAGCTGACCGAATAATTATCGAACGTCTGGTTTTGTGATTATGGAAATATCTTTATTTTTTACATTTTAAAAAATTATTTCGTAGACGTAAAAAAGGGGGGAAATATTGTTTTAGTTTTTGTATCAAAGGTTGTAATGGTTTTACAGGGCAATATGAGATGGCCGCCCCAGCGCTTTGATCTCCGGCGATTAATAATTTCATCAACTACGATATGTGACGCACCATTCGCTATGCAGCAGTCTTTGAAAATGAATGAAATATTTATTGTGTTCAAACCAAGAAAACAATTCTTTGTAGCTGGAGCTTATACTCGATGGACGACCTAGCGAGCGGTTTTTGTACATACGCATGTGTGTGTCATCAGGCCTTGCAACCCCTGCTAAGCTACTCTTTCATTCACGGGTCAGTAGAAAAGCGTAGCAACCCTAATATAGTTGGCCACTCGTTCGCGTGTAGAATAACACCAAACAGATGTGATGTGATTTTGTGTCTCATACATTGCATTCTCTTGTGGTTTCCAGATAAAAAAGTGTGAGTTTTCCACGGCCGAGGAGCGACTGGACTTAACTCTCTATGCTTATCAGAAGGTGAGCTGTTCTCAACGGGAAGTTGCGGAATCAAAGAATGATGTGTACTTGAAGAATGCTTTCTAGTCTTCGGCGCTGACCACCATCCATGCTTCGTTGCTTCCGTGTTATAATCCATGGCCATTTTCTTTTCTTGTAGGCTTCGAGTTTCATTGTTTTTTTGGTTTTATGATTTCTTCAATCTTCGAAACTGTAAGTATTCAGTATTTAAAGATATTCTTTGTGCGACTTAGCTATAGCCAGCGAGCTCCTATGTAATATCATTGCAAATTCTTTCAAAGCGCAACAAAGCAAATCTAAAGCCTTTCGTACAGCTCGATGAATCGTTTTGTATTCTTCTATTCAATCCATTTTACTAGATAAAATCTACACTGAAATCTTCTCCAGAAAAGAAAAAACATTAATAGAATTTCTGACATTATGAAACCTTTTTTTGTCATTTCCAAGAAGTGTTGCAACCGAAAAATTATGGACAAGTGAAATTCAATTTACGTAGACATGACCAAGATAATCAAGAAAAACTCTCTCAGACATCATCTTGTTATTTGATATGCTAATTCGTAGCCGAAACTTGCGTAAAATTCATGTATTCATTCTACGTCTTGAGGTTTTCTGTCTATGAAATGTAGGTTTATTTGAATCTATTAATTATCAAGTAGTAAAGTCAAGGTGAGCGGGCGCAGTAGATCGTTTTTTTCGGCGCTCAATTTACTCTCATGGTTCTAGTGTATTTCATTATCATTTCGAGTCGAAAGCAATTCTAAAAGAAACAAAATAAATAAATTTTGCATCCAAAAAATATTTTCGTTGCTTTTTGTCTGGAAACTATTTGTAGTAAAATTGACAAAGCTGGATGATATTGACTTTTCTTTACTATTTGACGTTAGTGAATTTTCATCGCTTTGTCTAGTGATTCATCCATTGATACCGCGGATCGCATCTGTACACTACGTTTTAAAATAGCTGGTAATGTATTGTCCAGGCGTTTTGTCGTGGAGTCTTTTGTCAATCGCTGCTCTTCTATAGCTTTTTCTGCTCCCTCTTAGAGCATATTCTTGTACTTTGGTTGTCAGCAGTGCGCAGAAGCGGGTAACGACCACAGTGCACTGACTTAGCGCCGTTGCAATTTTCGTTTCTTTCAGATTTATATCTTTCTTTTAAGTTTCTATTTCTCGTTTTACAATCATTTTTGTTTCAATGCAAACTCAAAAGCGCCACTTATTGTGAAAGCGCATAAAACCAAACGAAAAGTCAAAAGTGATTCAAACAGAAACGTTAAAAAAAGGAGAGCAAGAAAATGGAGGCTTTGAAAACAACGTATTTACAACTATAAAATGCTATTCCTCTGCAACTCTGTCTCATAGGGAAGTTGTTACTATGACCTCAAGCTATATTATTGTATCTCTGGTAATAAATAATAATTTTATTACTTATATAGCACAAAAATTCATTAAAATATATGATCTAATGCGCTTTACAATCTTTACAATCATTAAGAATCAAAACCGACTAAAACTATATCTAAAATCATGTAGTCCTATTTATAGTATTTACATATCTCAAATCATGTAGTCCTATATGTAGTGCAAATCAGAATCCTAGTAACAAATATATATTTATTTATTCTTATTATTTATTTTATGTGTTTTATTTCGGCAGTTTGCGTGAGATTTTCGATCTTCCGGTTAAAGTTCCAGTCGGCTGAACCTCTGCCCGTTAGTTTCCGCTCGCGAACGGAGTCGTCGTCGGTTGAACTTGAATTACGGTCATTTTTCTCCTTCGTTTTCGTCTTTTCCCTTCTTTAGTTTCTATCTTTTCTCACAAGAATATAATAAATTATCTGTCAAAGTATGACACCCCAGCAAACTACGGATAAAACGCAAGAGAAAGATTCGGACGTTTTCACTTTGTTGCCCAGTCACATACAGAAGAGAACATCTCGAATCATCTCGAATAGCACAGTCTATTCTAATGTACTTAGTACAAGCCTTTCTGTAGTATAAATTTCTCCACCTTTCTTATCCAAAGGTTGCTCTGACACGGGAGCTCATGCCATTGTGGGAAATCACGTGACTATTGTTCTTTTTTCTTTATTCGGGTTTGTCGCAGTTTTTGATAGTCATTACTGTTCCATTCATAATGAACAGGTTATTTTTTAAATGCACAGTATGCCGTATTCATAGATCAATTGTGACGTAATACAGTTCATATCCGTACAATACCTCGTTTTACAGTTCCGATCAGTGACCACGAATAATAGTTTCATGTCGAGGTTGGAGTTTCCGCTCATAGCAAAACTATACTTTTGATCATACGCGGCAACTCCAGCCTCTGCTTGGAACTAGATATTATTTGTGGTCACTGAACGGAATCTTAAAATGGAGTTTTGCCATACCTTTTCCACTGGTTAGAATAGAGAGACTTAAGTAAGTCATATAGGGCTATGATATATCATAGTACATATCACAATCAACAGGTTATTATTGCATGTTCATTGTTCGTTGTGACGTAATCCCTTTACATCGGTATATTTGCCATACCTTTTCCACTGATTAGAATAAAGAGACTAAGTAAGTCATATAATGTATCATACATATCACAATCAACAGGTTATTATTGCATGTTCATTGTTCGTTGTGACGTAATACCGTTTACATCGGTATATTTGCCATACCTTTTCCACTGGTTAGAATATAAAGACCCATCATTTCCTGCAGATTTGATGTGTTTTCTTAGCCATCGTTCTCAAGTGTCAGGTTAAGCCTTGTGTCAAGAGTACATTTTTACAGTACTCGAACACAAAAAAGATTTCTTGCATTCCACAGTTGACCAATAGCTTAACCGCAAAACATTACAGGATTATTGATCGCTTGCCACTCCTTGTTTCTTGACGATACTTGACACTTAGTTCACCGATCTGAATACAAAATGGATTCCATGGATTTAGTTCTAGAGGAGAACTCAAAACCCTTTTAAATGGCTTTGTTTGCTGTGCCCTATTGTTACTAGTAACTCAAATTTCATGGTTCATAATCCCGCAGAGCACTCTCGTGCTTGGGATACTTTCAAATATGAGCCCATAGCTAGAACAGCGCTAAACTAACGTATATGAGTAGCCATTAATAAGCGCATGAATTGATAAAAATCTGCACTGAGAATTACTCATATTACATTTAACTCATATTATTATAAGTCAGGTAAAAAGCTTTAAGAAAAAACTTTTGCACAATTTATAAGCTAATGGTTTATTTTTTAATTAGTTAATTGTCCCCAAGGGGTTTGAAAAAAATAATGGCCTTTTGTACTAGATATGTATGAGTACAATAGCTTATTAATCTAACTGCTTTTTGGCGTTTGATATGCCTTTGATAACAGCTGGATAATGTTGAAAAGTCTAACTTAGGAGCTAGCGAATGTGTTAAAAATAGCTTCAAGGTTTTGAAATATGATAACTACCACTCTGGAGAATTAAGTATCTTCCGTGTCTTTGAAAGATTGAAATCAAATATCTAGTCTAGCGTCTGTGCAGACCGTTTCCTTTGTCATTAAAATCCTTTGTAGTCAGAATTAAGCAATAAAAAATAAATTCGATGCAATATTTGCGGCCAAGCATCCTCATTGCACTCCAGGATTCTTTGTGCGTCTTGAACATGATACTCCAAAACCGGCTTCTAAGTCAATATCCAGTGACAGCTCGTTCAGGTTGTCATGGATTCTATTAAATTGTTGGCCAAAGGTTTTGTAGTGGTCTGTGATTGGTCCATGATGACCTTTGTTTGCGACTATTGTTCGCACGGCTGTGCATCGATCGTTTCCTTTGAGACTCGTGAGTAGAGCCGATTTGTGATGGAGGCCGCTTTGTTTGGCTTGTTAGTTTCGCAAACATGTGTAAAAGGTTTGATATTTTTATGAAGATATTTTGGCTGGTATTTCGTTGATATTCCCCGCTATAAGTCCCGTGGATCTCATGATATGATTCTTCACAGGTTCCGTAAAAGTATGATGTGGAAAATCGCGTGGATTTACCTGACGATCTCTCTACTTAGAATAGGTAAGTTTTTAAAATTATCGCATGTAAACAACGGTTTATAGATTGAATGTCTTAAACTGTTGTTTTTGAGTTGTTTTCTTTGTCCTTTTTTCCGCGAGTACGCGATTTTGATAAAGTTAGAGTAGTTTCCTTGTGATCTAGCGTTAGAGCCATCAAGGGCCCGACGTCCGGATAAATATAGATCACTGTTTTATCCTACATGACAAACGAATCCAATCCCTTGTTAGATGTTCTTCATCTGACCATCTAACCAATTCTTCCCGCCGAGAGATTTGTAAAGTTTTGGCAATGATATTTTTAAGTGAAACTGTGAGTGTGTAGTGTTTGCGTGAACTAACCAAGTTGTCATATACTTGCCGTCGTTCTTCGCGAATAACGCAACATGATACGACATAATTTATTCTCTTTCGGACTCTACTTTAGTGATCTCACTCAAGTATCCTCGCATGATATTAATTGACAAGAACAGATAAACTACCAAATCTGAAACAATTTCTATGATCTACTCTTAATATTTTTTGATTTTTGGTATGTTGTATACGAATGGTCAAAGTATACAGTCAACTTAAATAGCTGTGAGCAGTTTGATGAGTTGGAGATGACTCATCGACAGACTAAATAAATATTCATCCATATACGATCTATCTGCATTTTGTTGAATATAATTTGTATAAAAGTAGAGTTAGAAAATTGTTTATAAGTCGCGCGTAGTGCGTGTGTCTGGCGCGGCCCAGTATTTGTAACATTCATGGCCGAGTTCATCTTCTTCATCACTGAGAATTTCTGTTTCCCAACAGGCGCTCAAGGAGAAGAGAGCTCTCGTGTAATCGATGTCAAATCAGGCTCAGACGTCGTTTTAGAATGCAACGTAGCCAGCAGCAATAACGTCGAACTTATCAACTGGAGGCTTAACAATTCCAAAACTGCATTTTTCGTTAAATTCATGAATTTCAAGCCTTTTATATCAGACCAATTTACAGGGCGGCTGCATATTGTCAATCAGTCCGCCATTCTTATTTCTCGAGTAAGTCAGAAAGATTCAGGGATATATCGATGTAGAACAATGATGACTTCTACCTCGGGTGGAGCTGGGGTATTTGAGCAAGGAATTCCAATAAAACTTAACGTCCAAGGTAAGTTAAATGTAGTTATAGTCGTTATATTCTCGTGACAAGGTGTGATCAATTTCGCGGGTACCAAATCAAGCCTAATCGAGCGTATTCTAAAAGAAAGCTTCGCCTATAAAATAAGACGATCTTCGATTCGGATTTAACTGGAAAAATATTCCGTGCGCTAGTATAAAAAGTTTTTCAAAGATTCTCTTGAAATATTAGCACTGCCGGGGGTTACTGCACCCTTAAATATCGACAGGGAAGGAAGCAAGAGAGGGAGGGATGGAGGATCAGTGGGTGGTCTGTCGTCTAGATGTAATCTAACAATCTCTACATGTACTTGTATTTCTTGACTTGTCCTTCTTATGTCTCTACTAACTAAATCCATTCTTATCTGTAGTCAGAGTAAAGTAATTTTTGATCAAACTGACCAAAAATATCACATGTTATCTTTATTACTCAGTGATCACTTCACTTCGATTCCCATCCTAATATATTATCACGATTACCCGTTTGGGAATCTGCTTAGTATCTTGTTGTTTATCTCTGCGCTATCTTTACTCATTTCAAGGTTATTCGTTAGTTTTCTTACAGCATCAGAAGATTCTTAATTTCTTTATCTCGCCATTGTTTTTTGTTTTTATTTTGAATGGAACCAGCAACCCTGAACGAATATTACTTCGATAAATAGCAGCATCGGGGCTACAGTTAAATACTTTTACTTCATATTAAGTTGAAAAGGAACGAAATTCTATTAGCACTTTGGAATTGGATTGTTTTTCCGTATCTACATTAGCTGTGGATAGCTCTTCTGCGTAAGAAATCCTTGGGGGACATGGTTTAGTGATTTTGTCGATTACGATACCCGAATATTGGCTGACAATAATTTATTCTAAAGCCACACTTAATAAATGTAATCCATGTTTTGTTAAGTTGGTGCTAGCTATATTTTCTCTCTAAACTGGTTCATTAGTTTCTTCATACTTTGGTAAATAACCTTTTTGGCTTCATCTTTTAATTTTCTTTGTACTATCAAACCAAGTAAATATTGGCCACTATTATGTCAACAAACCATCACTGGTTATTTAGAATGTCTTTCTTTTTAGAATTTTATCAAAGCTTTCTAATCAAAACAGAATCATTCAAACAAAATTTACCACATTTGGTTGTGTTTTCAAAGTGTTTTGTTTGTAAAATCGTTCTCAAAACGTTTCTGTGCCCCGAGAAATGAATCATCAGAGGTACATGTTTACATAAATTGATGTTCGGAGATATAAAGACCCATTGGTTTCATTAGATTTAGCTGTCAATCTATTACCATAGCAACCATGTACAGTTTCTATTTTGCGACTTTCGAAAATAACTTCTTGTCAACTAAAGCTAGTAGTGTTTGCTTTTCAACAGTGCCCCCAGCGGTGTTTACACTATAAAAGCATACAATTTGACTAATCGGATCTAGACTAAGCTCGCTGCTTGTAAATGACGAAATATATCAAAGTTGTAAGCTAAAGTACATAAAACTAGTCCTCTCCCCCATATATTCAGTTTTACTTACCCCTCCCCCCTCCAATGTCGTTGCTGACACCATTTTCTCAAAGCAAACTTCATGCATTGTATTTTATCGATTCAAGCATTTATTACAAAAAAAATTAACATTACGAACCGTTTTAAAGTACGTTTTCAAATACAAGTGTTTCTGCAAAACTTTAAAAGGTGCCAAGTTTGTTGAATTTGCGATACTTTGCAGAAGACAATAATCAATATCGTGACAGGTTTTGCGAGTGTTTGGTGCAGTTCTTGTTATTGATGTTCCATTTTGTGTGTCTTGGCACGTGGGACGCCAAACAGCGTGCCAACACTTTAGATAGAACCTTGCAAACGACTCAAATGTCGTAAATATGTCTGCGGTCGGGATAATGATTCAAGCCTTAAACGGCCGTTTTTTTAAGTGGTCTATGTGCGACGCTTTGGTCTTTGGTTGGATCAAAAAAAGTTTTTCAAAGTTTTTGATATTTTTATCTGACCTATGTGGCATAAAGATCACAAAGGTTGTTATCACATAATGTAGTACGATAATTACGTGATTCTAATGCTTTATCTATCGCGAATTGTGGTATTTAACTCTTATGAACTTCATTCCTAGGTGTTGATTTGTTTTAGGCGCTAATTCGTAACTTGTTTTTTTGTTCTATTTGTACCTCTCAAATTGTCATTAACCAACATCAGTTCAACATCCATTCTTCCATAAACTTCCAACGGAGAGGGTAAGCTTGTTTGAAGACTCGTCCATTAATCTTGAATGTCGTGTCGGGGGAATTCCTAAGCCTAGAATTGAATGGATTCGACTGGATAATGAGCTACCATTGCAAAGAACGACGTATAATCCATCTGGTTGGTTGACTATCAATGGAGCAAAAGCATCAGACGCTGGCCGTTACATGTGCTCTGCAACCAACGTAGTTGGCACTATCGACTTTGAGTTCGACGTTGAAGTCAAACGTAAGACCTCTTTGGAAAACAATGTCATTCACATCATTTTTGAACTCTTCGAATTCCATTTATTTTCGATTAAAACAGACGACGCTTTTGGATTTTTGTTTGCAGCTTTTGTTTTATTTTTGTTTTTTCATTTTCCTTTTTAAAACCATTGATGATAGTCCACTAAGCATTAATGTAATCTTCTCATGCTGTAAAAGGGATATTAGCTATAATAGTATGCTTTCCGTCAAATATGCGGGCTATTATTCTTAAATTATTTTTGTTATTAATATCTCTGGCTCCAAGTTCGACGCTGCTGCTCTTCCTTTTAAACACGAATGCCTTTTTGTTTCGGTTCTATTTTTAATTTTGCTTGGCCTTTCAGTTTATTTTAGATTTTGTCATTGATGTTTTTTCTTCATTTCTTCTTTCCTTTCTCTCATTCTTTTTGTCTCTTTACTTCCTTCCCTCTTTTCTTACTTTCATTCTCATTATACAAATATTTCTAATTCATACTCAGATTCTCGCTCATCACATTCTTCATATTCATTATGTTTCATTACATTATCTCGAGACCAAATAATTGGACGAAAAATGCCGAATTATGTGAGTCAAAAAATTAATGGCGGACGAAAATAAATCGTAAAATTTTGGCCCTTTCCTTTCGAATATCAGAAAGATATTTCAGTGAGTGATTCTTAATGTATTCAAGATTATTTCAGCAAAGTTCCAGCTCGAATGAAAGAGTTTTAATTTTGGAGCGATTTTCGTCCAAGTAGCAATTTAAAGTCAGATCAATCAGAATATCAGATGATGAATAGATAAACGATTTTCGAATGAATCAGCATGAATAAATGATGCAAGATTTAGGTTAAGTAACTTAAAAGATAACGATAAAAGTAAACTAAAGTAAGATTAATTAAAATAAAATAAAACTATTCTACTAAATCCTTTTTATGCCTGCCGACAGTGTTTTTACCAAACATACATTATTAGCCATTCCGAGATTGAGATGGGGAAAAAACCAGGTCGAATTGGCTTTGCAGTGCATGCACATTTGGGGACTATTTTAGGGGACATATTTCCAAGATGGCGTCTATTTCCTCCTCTAAAACAACCCCACAATGCACTGCAATGACAACTCGACCCAGTTTTTTCCTCAACCTGCGAATGGCTCATACACGTAATAAAAACCAGGTTATATATAAATAGTGCGTAGGAAGCAAAGTATTGTACAATAGGCAAATGAATGGTAGATGCATGTCTTGAGGTTCTAAGATGCATGTCTCTAAGACGGTGCATATGTTTTGGAAGAAGCGAGGGAAAGTTGATTTGTTAAGGATAGTGGAAATGACCCCATCCCACTGCGAAATCCTTTATACGCCTCAGGTAGTTCACCGGAATTTATATCACACCCAAATGTGCGGCAATTCACAATGCAGTATTTGATGACTTTTTTTTTGTGAATAGCTGTTGTAACTGGATAATGTGACTCAGACATAAGCAGCATGGCTCGGTTAAAAATATCATGTTATTTCCCTTAAAGTAGATATTATTTGCGTAAGTCTGGTTCGGAAATGACGCAAAACAGCGACGGAAGCCAGTAGGCTATCACGTCCAGTTCAAATACTTCTCTTATCAAAAACCTATTAAATACTATTTGAATTGAATTTGACCTCGCGTGACGTCACTGCAAGCCTGACCTCAACAAACCAGACACTTCTCAAAATCCGTACTATTATTCTTGTTCAATCTTAAATCACAATTTGGAGTTTTCCTTCATGTCCGGACGGAGAATACTTTCGTTTCTCATCGTAATTACGGTATTTCATTCGCAAGGTAAGCGTTACAAAGTATTGCGAGCTTTAAATAAAGGAATATTAAAATAAAATGATACAATCCCGTCTGATATAGCATGACAATACTTTTAATAGTGTTTATTCCAATCATATCAATATTCTGTTACGAAATCTAATTGATCAATTTACGCTCGGAACGATTGAAATTGTCGCTTCGTATTTTTAACTTTATGCAAAACCGAAGATATAAAAGAGAAGTTCATAATAGATAATTTAATCATAAAAGATTGTCCCGATTTTTAGCGTGCGGTTCTGTTTTGGTTGAAAGTGGTGATAAATTGATATTATCCAAATTATTATCCAGTCCGGCCCTGAATATTTGCTTTGCCGTCGGCCCAAGACTCGCATGTTTGAATTAGGTTGTTTTCGTGTTTAAATAATGCCATTTTATGACTTGTAAATGGAAGGGCACAGAGTGGTCAGACAAATTGAGCCTTCACCATGCTTTGTAATACTGAACTCTATTCCTGGTCTTTTTCATTTCTTTTAAAGTTTCATTTGTTCACTCTGTCTCATTTCCCATTCTCACGTTCATTTTACTCTTTCCTTTCTCATGTCTTTAATTTCTTTGTCAAGTTTTGCTTTTTATTTCAGCACAATTCACCATACCACACACATTATGCATTGATATCCATTACTTTGATTGCTCACTATGATTTGATACCTTGATATACCATGTGTGCACACCTATTGGATTACGTCATACTGTTGTCTATTGTATTTTAGGTATTCCTCAAGTTATTCCTTCAAATCGTAAAACCACGACCGAGGGTTTTCCAGCAGTCTTGGATTGTAACATAGATTCCAGCATCTCAACTACAAATGCACGGTTCATCTGGACTAAAGATGGGACGGACATTTCATCATCACCAAGCCCCGGAATTTCCTTGCTTGTTGGGGGGAAACTCTACATCAAAAACTGCAATAGAAAAGACTCGGGAGTTTATCTATGTACAGCCAGAACCCTTGATCCAACGGGATCCAGTATCCTTTCCTATCAAGGACAAAGCGTTTTCCTCGATGTTCAGTGTAAGAGAACAATGATATATCAGCTACAAGATAGATTGCATATGCACCATATATCCAATCCCTGAAAACGTTAACGCAAAGTTTTGTAGATTTGCTATCTACTGAGGTCTACTGAACTTACTAATTTGTTCAAAGTTGTGCACTTTCTTACAATATTTTTCACGGATATATGGAGTGTACTCTATAGTATTAAAACAAAGTACTCTTCTTGTGCTTGCTTTCTGATTGGCTATTACGCAGGGTAGATTTCGTAAGACTTCGAAATCACACCATCACGGCACGGAATAGACGATATCCTTTGAAGCAATCAAATTAAAATGCCCTGAGTTTTTCACAAAAGATTTCAGTGTTATATAGGTCTATCAGTGATAGGTCACTAAACGAGACAAAAAGTGCCAAAGGCCAGTAAATTGGCAAATGTTTGTTTGTACCAAAACCAGTGTGCTATGTACCCTTATCGAGAGTGACTTAAATTATAAAGATTGCATTTCTGTATCCCTGGCTCCAGAGGTCCTATTTTGCTTCTTGTGGTTGTAACGAGCGAGGAAGCGAGCGACTTCAAAACAATCAAACGCCGGAGAGAGAATAAATGACCTTTAGAACCCAGGGTAGCATTCCTGGGGCTACTCATATTCACCTAATTCGTTTTATTCTTTTAGACAACATATCATTATAGCTGTATTTCTTTGCTTAACAGTAACGCTTGACAATTGATTAATTAAGGAAATGTCACTGCATCCAAGAGAACATTTTCGCTTTATCCAAAGGAATATAGCTTTTATTAGTTGTAGAGATTGCGAGACCGATCTTCATGTTAAAATTTTTTTTTGTACAGTCCCTCCAGATATCATTCTCATTGAGGACGTAGTTTCAGCCGCTCAAGGCTCAGATGCAAGATTACCCTGCGTATCCAAAGCCAATCCTGGTACAGTATCAACCACATGGTCACTTGCTGGACAGGTACTCAAAAAGCCCAAGTATGAAATACTTCAAGAAGGGACTCTTCTTGTACGATCGATAAAGACATCAGATGCGGGGACTTACACTTGCACACCATCAAACTCTATTGGAAAAGGGAATTCGAAGTCTACAAGGCTTGTCATTACGAGTAAGTGTTGAATAATCGATCATTTTAGTGCTTAAAATTGTAGGCAATGAAGGGAATAATTCGTAATTCTTAATTTAGTAATAACTTTTTTGGGCATAAACATTCCATTACATACAGGGTTCGTGCTACTCCTTGAAATCCTTGAAAAGTCCTTGAATTGAAAACACGTTTTAAAGGGCGCTTGAAAAGGCCCTTGAAAATAGGGGGAAACGCCAAAACTCCTGGGCCCGGTTGTTCAAAGCCCGATTAGTGCTAATCCTGGGTTAATTCTTAATAAGACCTATAGAGTTAATCCTGGATTAGCGCTAATCCAGCTTTGAACAATCCGGCCCTGGAATACTCCTTGGATTTAATGCAAACTTAATGTTATTTCTAACTTACCTTTTAAAATAAATAACGGTTAAAATTGATTGAAGAGTTTCTGGTTGCTTGTTTACTAGTTAGTTGCGTGTCATGCTCGTTTTTTATCTAAGCTAGTGGCCCCGGCTGAATTAGCCAACCACGTTCTAATACATAAAAATTTGTCCTTGAAAATCGAATTTTTTATGCTTGAAAAGTCCTTGAATTTTGTAACGAGAATGTAGCACGAACCCTGTACATAGTTTCATTAAAATACCCTCAAATAAGAAGGTACTTTAATTCCAGCCAATGCTCTACTTTCCAATAACTTGAATATTACCTCCATTAAGCGGTGGTCTTCCGGTTTTTCCGCCAAAGTAATAGGCAGCACTCGACGACGCAGACACTTAATGTACAAAATCTCCAGTTTTCTTTTTAACTTGGAAATATATTAAAGGTCTTGCTTTTTTATGATAAAAGTAAGTTTACAATTCGGACTCTAAAGAGTACGATTTGGGATTTAATTGTACTCCTCTTGTCCAATCAGAATCGAGTAATTATAAGTTAAAAAATACCTGACAATTGTCTTTCTTCTCCAGTTGTCCCACGTTTCACGCGAGTGCCACAAAGCGTCGAACAAATTCGCGTCGGTAAGACGATAAGTCTGGTCTGCGATGCTGTATCTAATAGAGGGTTACCAGTGCAGTTGACATGGATACGTGTCAATGGGCCACTACCTGTGGGCCGGTCTAAAGTGGACGGTGGCCGCATAACTATTACTGATATCCAGCGTGATGATTATGGAGAATACGCTTGTCTTGCATCAACTAAAGAAGGAACGGCGAAGCACTCCACTACTGTAACAGTAATCTGTGAGTATCATGCTTTCAATTAGATGTGCTTCCTTTTTTCAGCAATAGCTGAATAAAATAGATATTATGAATGCATGCATATGAGATGCAATTGAGACAACAAGCATTGTGTCACCCCCTATACTGAGCCTTATGCATGATTCTTCAAACAAAATAATATCTTATTGCGGGCGCAACTGTAATAGCAGCTGTCCTCCGTTTACCCGTATTACGTCTTGATTCCAGACCAGCCAAAACCCACTTAGCAGCTCTATGCTTTTGAAATTTTCAAACAAGTTCAATTATACATTGTCTTATTTGGGTTTTAATCCTTTCAGCAACTCCTGGTGCACCTAATGTCACGGCGATTTCCAGGTCTGGTACAGCAGCCACCATCTCTTGGATACCTGGATATGACGGAGGCTATATACAGACCTTTGAACTTTGGTACAGAAAGGCATCAGACACTGACTTCCAGTGGAAATCCAATCGTAAACTGCCATCAAGCACGACGACCTACACTCTAAGTGATCTTGAGTTGGGTGTTAATTACTGGTTTGCTGTGCGTGGGGTCAATAGAGAGGGAGCTGGGGGCTTTAGCTTGCCCGCTCTTTATGACAAAAATGGACCACAAATAGTGCCATTTTTGCCTGGTAAGTTAAGGACAAAAACTTACTACATTTTCCTTAGTTTGCTGTTATTTGACAAATAGGCTTAAATATAAGATAAATGAATATATAATGATAATATTCCTACCATCCCTAGCCTACCATCATCATAATTGATTTTTCACAATATAAAGTTTCAATCTACTTTCACGACCACGACTACGAAAAGATAGTGAAAAATCTTTAATAGTCAAAAACTCGCTGTCGTACTCGTACTCGTCATCGGATCTAAAAGTCGACGCTCCCGATTCTCCACCAACATTTGCCAGAGTACTAACATACCGGTGCGAAGGTACCTAAGACAAGAGGGATCGTTCCTTCTATGGTTTTTATTCAAGTTTCCCTTTGACTACAACGTTGATCAAATCAGCATTTTTTCGAATATGGGCTCTTAACAATGTACAAAGTAAATCGTATGAACTGAAATGTGATTCATCCAAAAGACTTGGAAATCCTTTGTCTTTAGTAAGAGTTTCCAATGACAGCTTATCTTGTTGAATTTGTTTTCAGAAAAACCTCTTCCCCCAACCAACGTCATAGTCAACATTACATCTGAAGGTTATTATGTATCATGGGATCACGATCAAGTGCCAGGACGACCTTTAATAAAAAATTTCGTTCTTGAGTATCATAAGAAGAACTCCTCTGCTGCCTGGACAAGAGCAGACGAGATGGTCAATGGCGATCAAAGGGTCTATCTTCTTAGAGCTGATTTATTTGAACCTGAATCGGATTATGAATTCCGAGTGTATGCTTATGCTAAAAAGTTCAGTGAGCCTGCCTATGCTTCCAAGACATATGTGATAGGTAAGAATTTAATCTTATATTCATTTGTCTGAGACAAGCAAGGGAGAATGGTAACCTTCACGCGTAAACGTGGTTATTTGACTTGGTACAGATTTAGCATGATGACAGGGCCCCCTCACCAAATGTAATACCGATGGTACCGATGGTATATTTGGTGAAATATAGAATTGGTCTTCCTGTAGGAAAGCAATGCGCATGGGCAAATTTTCGAATTAGCAAATAGAGGCCCCTTTTTTTCGGTCCCTTTTCTATCTCTTATCGAACATGGAATTTCGTCAGCATATGATCCAAACTCAAGTGAAACCACGAGCGCAGCGAGTATGTATATGGAGTCTAGAAATTTAAAGGTTGTTCAATTCTGGTAGGAAAGATAGGAAGGTAGGAATTGTTTTCGCTTTTTCAAGTCTCTGTACACGTTCAATGCCTATGACACTCTCCAATCGTTTTCTAACGGTTTGTGTATTTTTTCAATAGCTCCGCCTGTCGTTAGTCAAAGAAAAACTGCCAATAACGTGATTCCTATCGTAGCTGGTGTCCTTGGGTCCATTGCTTTTATCCTACTGCTCTGTTTGTTGTGTTTCTGCTTTGTGCAATACAGTGCAAGAAAGAAACGTAAGTAGTTCATAAACTTGTTTTGCAAGTTTGAAAGATTACTGCTGACTCGATATCATCGAAAATATGTACTCACAATGTTTTTAAAAAATATGTTTTACACCAAATTGAAATATTGCGACCAATTTGAATAACTATTATTTTGGACTACTCCTTCACGCCAGCAGTATTCTTGGAGTACCACCAAGTGACCGAAAAATCCCTTGAGATATAAATAACACAGAAACAGCCGCCATCTTGGTTGAGCTAACATGAGAAGCTTAATGAGGAATGCTTCGTATAGTCAACCAACATGGCGGCTATGACGTTACATGCACCCCAAAAATTGCTTTTCCAATGTAGAGTGAGGACGTCTGGTCATCCACGGTATTAAGGAAGCGTTATTTAACATTTTCTTTTAAACTTCTATTTACAGCTGAAGACAAAGCGTCGAAAAAGGTTCATTTTCTTCTTCCAGACAGGTGAGGAACGTTATTCTTAATTTTCAATTGCAAACCCAATTAAGTGGGACTCGCCGAATGCTCTTCGGGCTAGTACATTATCCTATATAATCAGTACAGCCCTCAGGTTCGAAGTCCATACAACGCCTCAGCTCTGCAGAAGTCTGCTGGTTTGAAATACTGCCCAGGAACACGTTATTTAGAAGAGCTTTTTAATCCACTTGGGTCTCAGCCATTTCCCCCAATATAGAGGCTTTGCGCCATCACGTAATGACAACCTGGTCTAATCTGATTTACATGTGGAAAAAAAATCAGTTTACATGGGGGAAAAGGCTCCATTGTTGTGCCCGCTGTCATGGCTGCCATCACATGATGATGCAAAGCCTCTATTGATATGTTTTCTGTTCATATGTTACTGTGGCCACTTTCTAACCAAAAGCATTGCCCAGTCCCTGTACAAACAGTCCCAACCCCCACTCGTTTTTCAAAGGCTACTACTAATATTATCCATGATATTAAAGCTAAATTTTGTTTATGTTTAAATCTTTATTTTACGAGAGTAACATAATTAGCCTCTCATTTATCTAACGTATGGCCCTCGAAAACGAAAAAATAAAAACTTGAAAACTTAAAAAATATATACAAAAACTATACGATGCAAATGTAGATTAATGTTCTATTGATATTGTTAAACTATTGACGATCGAAATATATCTATATTTCTTTCCCTTTAAAAGTAAAAGCGATAAGAACAGTCTTCATATATTGAAAAACAGTATTAATTTGATTTGATAAAAAAAAGTGTTGCATAAGAGTACGAATTTCTAAGGCTATAGTTTGTTGAGCACTCGTTAATCAGACATTTATTAGCTAGATATATATTCACCAGATTTTGTCTTGGCCTCTTGACAGTGATTTTTACTCATTTGCTGCGTTTCGTAAAATATTCTTTCAACATTCTCAGAAAAAATTCTAATCTCCTTGAAGCTATGTAGTTTCCTTTATTAACTCCATTAAATAATATAAAAAGTGAACTGCCATTTGATAGATTATGCGAAGATTTATGTAGGCTGCCTTAATTAGCTTCGTACTTAATCAACATCAATCAATATACTTTCCTATTCGTTCACTTATTTTTGTTTTTAAGTATAATTAATAATAGCGATAAGTATATCCTTAAAATTTTCTCAACAAGAACGCCTATTATACCCAGAATGTTTGGTTCCAAATATCTATCCCACTGGGCAACCCAATTATTATATTAGAAAAACGGCAATTGACTTTCAATGAAATAATTTGTGTGGATCGGCAAACCAGTGTTAACCTGTTATCAAGCCATCTCCATGGTAACCACGGAACCACCTGTAACATCACTCTCTGCACCTGTAGTCTCAATGAACTAAAAATAATACTCAACAAACAGGCAGGTGTAATATCACAGAATTCACAATTAAGGAGCAATTTATATTATTTTCGTAATTTTAAAATTTTGAATTTTTTCTTCTTAATTTTCGATTTTTTTTTTTTTTTTGTGCATTAAGTATCCATAAATTAGTATTAATGTTATTAATGCATTAATTTTCGTCCACTCAAAAAACCTTTTCGCCGAATGTTTTGACCACTTGTCAGCGGTATTCCGTGTATTACAGGTGGGAACGCATAAAACCTTGGCAGCATTTGGTATTAACTGAAGGACAAAAAAAACATGCGAAAGTTCATCACCATATACAAGACTTCCAATAAGTCATACAAGTCTCAAGTTTTCTAAAAAGTTTTTTCTAAGTCTTAAAAGATCCCAGACGACTTAAGACTATTCAAAGAAGAAAAAAACGATAATTCGTTTTGACGCGCTTAATTTTTTTTGAGCGAAATCTTCTTTCTTAAAAGTAGTTTTTTTTTTGGCATTTAGTTCGGATATATTTTAATGGTAAAGCTGGACGCAATCATAGATATATAGTGCGTTAGATCTTTCTAGAAGATTTCGAGGTCTTTTTTTATGCAATGGGATTAATCTGGAGGTAACTATAAACCATCTGTAGTATATAAACAAATAATCTTAGCCTGAAAAATAATAGAGGGATATCGCAGGATATGTTTTTGATATATTGTTGACATAAATCGTAAGTTTGTTAACTTTTTTCTTTTATTTATTTCTTTTTTCTTTTTTCTTCTTTTTTTCTTTTCTTTTTTTCTTTTATTTTACTTAGTATCATGTTTGGTTACATTTTTAATTCTATAAAAATATCGTGACTAGGTATTGATAGCCTGAATATAGTTTGGGGTAATAATATACTGACCGCATCGATCTCTTTTTTTTTCACAGTAGTAGATCTTCCCAAGTTCAAGAAGGAGACTTAGACGTTGATTTTAATGACGAAGACATCAAGCTCAGGCCAGAAACAGTAAGATTCGTTCCAGATAAAAGCGATGACAATGGTAACGGTAAACACTGGCGACGAAAGATTACGAAAGAAGATGATTTCTTAATTCTCTCATCGTGTGACCACGTATTTGGTGGCAATATGATAAACTATGCCGATGGGCCTTCGGAAGCCACTTTTACATCCCCCACATCGCCTACAGATAAGGTAAAGTTCTTTGGAGATGTCGAAGAAAATGGCTGGTTTAATTGTACATTATCAAGGCCAGCTTCAAACGAAGTGCGTGACTCGTACGATCAGTTCTGTCGATCTCCAAGTGACGTGGGGTCACGTGAATCACTTGATCGTGTTGCCCAAAAGCGAGCCTTGTATGAACACAAAGGCTCGAAGATTCATTTGGTCAAGAAGTTTGACTCTAACTCAAGCCTTCAGTTTGATAAAGGGAAACAACCCATACGAGGTCCACGGTACAAAAACATCGATGAAAACCTACCTCCAAGGCCTGATGTACCTCTGAGGCAGTCGAAGATCCATCCTCATCACTGGTCTTCTCCTGCAGTGTATACCAATCTTGGTGACTTCAGAAGCAATCAAGGTAACGTAGATTCCGATTCTGATTCGGTGGGTTCGTTAGGCCGCAGACGAAGGCGAATGCATCGGCCTTCTTCTTATTACGAAGGATGTGTATCCCATCAACCGGAGCTTAATCCGATCACGGAACAAGATTCTGAGACCAATTTAAAGTGTTCCTGCGACGATGGGCAACCGCATCAAGAATCTCCCAAGTCAAATGGACTTGTTGAAGGTAGCGAGAGCTCGTATCTTCACCTGGAAAGAACTGATTCATTAAAGCAATCATATACTGATGAAATAAAGTCATGGGAAGAAGACTCTGAAGGGTCTGTTGGAAAACCATACGGGCCACATCCTAAGGACAACATAGGAACCTTGAAGTCAATCGAGAGTGACTCTGAGAACAGCATCTCTCCAGCGCATTCACTTGTTTCACTCACGGATTCTGACGTTGACGCAGATATTGCTCGCAATATTGAGAAGGATACTATCGATAGCAGACGACTGTCGTTCTCTGGAGAGCCTGATCGCTCTCATTTGTTCCGTGCCGTGTCGTATATCAAATCAATGGATACAGATTCAGATGTGAGCGAAAAGGAAGATCCAAAGAGCAAACTATACGACCTTCCACATTTAGCTGTCAATAATGTAGCTACGGTTTCGACCTTAAATGACTCTATGTATTCCGATTCGATGGATCAGTTGAAAGCTTGCGATCCTTTCTACAAGCTTAAACCCATAACAGTCTCTCGCACACCGTCGAACGCGTCTAGTGGTATTTATTCAACTCAAGTTTCCTTGAGTGAAACTAATAGCATAGATTCACCAGCCGTTCACCGAAGAAACACCAAGCCAAACTCAATGCGATCCAGTGCAACATCTTCAAGTGGATTTGAAACTTCTTCGGCACGTGGAAGCCTTGGAAGCGAAACAGGACAATGGTACGAAGTTGGGAAACCTTATTCTTCACGGAACTTTCCGAAACAACGGTTTCCTCATTTAGAGGAGCCTTATGAATGGGATCGTGAAGGAACTGGAAGTGAATTTGAAAGCGGTAGTGAGACCGGGGGGTTCTCGTTTAAGCCTAACATGATCGCTAATATGCGGCACCTTTTAGAATTGCAAAGAAAACTGGGTATTGATTTGGAGAGCAGCGGAAGCTCCAATGAGTCGCTAGTCGATAAGAAAATCGACCAAATAGTTGAACCTGAAGCAGTAAACGGCTATGAAAATGAAGGAACTTCTAAATACCATGTCGATAACTACACACTGGAAGAGAAAGACAAGAGATGCTCTAAACTTATGGATGAATTTAAAGCAAACAAAAAGGTACAAGACGAAAAACTAAACGGTAGTATGATCTATCAATCCTGGGATCTATAGAATATGTGCTTATTAGTAAATAATATGAAATATAGATAGTATTTAATTATAGAATTAGATAATCAAAAAACTAAAGAATGTGTGACTGACAGTCAACGGCAAATGTACGAACATGGTTTTTCTTCTGAGATAGTGAACATGGTGCATTGTGGTCTAACTTGGGTAAAGGACATATTTTGTTCATCATGCCTTATATGGTGATGTTTGGTGATTACCCGAGCTAGACCATAATGCATCATGTTTATCGAATTCAGAAAAAGCCTTGTTGCATGCACTACTGATGCTTATAAAAAATCCATACTTGTAGACAAATGTCTCTAGTTCGTAGAATATATTGATCGATAATTAGCCGTGTAGTAAGCACTCTCCTATAATCGCAGACAGTTTTCTTTATAGTTGTCATCGTTATACCATTGAAGAAAGATTTTGGTTTGTAAAGCAAAATTCCTTATGTTGAGATCCTTGGTTTTTTAAACTCCAGTTGGATTTACGCTCAACCAGTTCAATACACTCTCGCGCAATCGCGTCTCACCTCTGGGGTCAGTAGGTTCGATACGTGGACTCGGCATCACATGAATGTACAGTCCTTGATTTGCCCTTGATTTGAAAGTTTTTCTCTAGGTTTTCTAGTCTTACTTCCTCCGCAAAAATTGCAATTTAATCTGTGAGTTACCCGTGCCCTGATTTTCATCCGTCCAGAAGTTGTTTCAGGGTATATATAAATTCTTAAGGTTTACACGTTCATCCAGTTTCGTCCCACATCATATACTAAGACCCTTGCCTCACTTGACCGATGGAAAAGGAAAAAGCTAAATCCAACTAAAGTTTAAAAAGCAAGTGTCACAAAATACGGAATTTCGCTCGGTAACCTTGGTTTTTCGTTTTACACACAATCTGTTTAAAATTCCGTACCTCACCCCACCAACCATTTGACATCATTGTCTTCATATTCATTTACAAATTGCACTTCACCTACCCCACACCCCCTCAGTCGTGATATTTATAAGGGGGTCTAGTCCAATAAGAAATATATATTTAATTATAACTGACTGGAAGAGTCCAATGTTTCGAGTCGAAACTATTAACCGCTTATTAAGACATAAGCCTTCCCAAGAGGAAAGCATAAAACCACGATATGCATCTAAGTTCGTTATTAATTTGTGTCTTGAAAAGAATATGTAATTATAAAGACGCATTATCTTATTCTTAAAACGCATTTAAAGTTTTTTATTTTCTATTTTTTGTACGTTTTTACTTGGTTTTCATAATTTAGATTGAGTTTTTAATGTTATGGATGTTGGCTTGGTGTCGCTTTTGTGCCTTTCATTTTGAAGTATAATTCTTAACCATTGGTTCTCGAAGGAGAAAAGACTATCTTTGGTCGTTTCTTAACCTCAAGTCTCTCAAAATGAACAGTGCAAATGTGGACATCAGTCTTTTTGTCGGTAAATGCAGTTAAAAATGCTATATTTTATATAATCTCAAGCTAAAATATTTTCTGGTCGCTATCATTTACAATTTACCGTTAAAGTGGACAAACGTCGCTGTCCTTCATTTGAGCAAATCTTGTTGCCATTTTGGTTATGTAAGTTTTGTCAGATTTGCTCTCCAAAATATGACCAAAATGTCACCTCGACCTATTGTAAAAAGGTTTAGAAATAATTTAGAGAGAAGCCTAACATAATAAGTCGTTACTCGCGACATTAAGCACAAATCGAAGCGTGCGGCGAAACGACGACCGGTGACGGCGCATGCGCAGAGCGGATAGGGGGTGCTAGACCTTGGAAACAGTTGCCATGGATATGCTATTCCCGCATTTTCGAGGGTATCCTAGGCATAGGCGCTTAATACAACGGACCGTTCCCTATATCTGCTTCAAATGCATGCTTTCATGTCGTGAACTGGAAAATATGACTATAGCGTGGAACAGTTCGGCTCCAGTAAAAACTCATCTTCTAGAAGTTGTGGTACAAAATCCAGCCTGGCAGTATGTGCGTGCTGGTTCACGTCAATCACAGGCCAGTTGGATTACGTACCTGTGATTTTGATATAGGTTCATTAAGGTTTTGCTGGATGAGTCAGTCTCGAGAGAGCCGAACTTCCACTTTGCCATTTCTTGATTTTTCGCGCTTTGTATTAGATAAATTATGTAAATAAAAATGCATTGTAACCCTAATTTTTATATTAAGAAAAATAGTCCTATAAAAGTTTTGTTTGGACCAACAAGATAAAGCGTAATTATATATATTTTTATGGTTCCTAAAATACTTAGTACGGTTTAGATTTAAAGACAATCTGCATCGCGAAAGAGTCCAAAAACTTGAAATTGTTGTTGTTAAGGCTTGATTTTCACTGTAGATGCAAAAAATATAGGACTAGTAGCCCCGTCTAAAACCAACCCTCACTCCACCCCCTGAGGAGGGGCAAGGAAAAGGGGTTGGTTAGCAGTAATGATATGCAGGCTCTTGCTATAGTTAAGTTTTTGCTTAACAAGTTGATTGCGATTTCCATTGAAAATCAAACTTGATTCAAACCTCATGATCATGACGTAGTGTAAAGTATTAGAGCTAACTTGTGTGTCGTCGCTTATTACACATAATTTAGTCTTGTTAATTCAATTTTGTAGCAATTGCAGTTTGTGTTGAAACTATTTATATAAACCCTGTGTAAACGAGGAAATGTTTCAACGGTAATATTTTAGCTTGAATCTTGGAATTCCTTCGTCGGGTGCGCAACAACTTTTTTCTCCAAATCAAAATCTTCAGACGCAAGTGGCTTTTAATAGTTTTTTTAAATGGAAAAACGTTGACCCCGGCTTTTTCACGCGCGCGTGAATGAAAACTTCATTCATCAAAAACAGAAACCAAGATTAGAAATGATTATCGGTGTGCGCAAGTTCGTTTCCTTGTTTACCGAGGTCTTGCAAGCATTCTAATGCAAAATCTTTAGTGCGACACGAGTTAACAAATACAACAGTACGTCAAAGTAGTTCATCTCGTAATATATCCTAATCATATATTGCATGTAATTTATTTTGATTGACAGTTGCAAAGTTAGTTTTTAGCAATGTGCTGATATTGGTTCATGTTTAGAAATAAAGCAGCTTATTTGAAAAGTATTATTTGTTTTTAGTATTGCTGTTTGTTCATTGCCCACCGTACTTTCGGAAAGTGGCAAAGCAGTAATGACTGCACTCGCCTTGTTACATCTGGGGTCCTATATACTCGACATCACGTGAGTAGGTGTCCCTTCATTGGGGGTTTTCCTATTCTGGGTTCTCTAGTTTTTCTCGCTCCCTCCGCAAAACCTATAATTTACTAAATTCGCATTTGATCCGTGAGTTAGCCGTTCCCTGAATTTTAGCAGCCTTGTGGGTTGTTTCAGGATCAATAAAACTTTTGAGTGATACATCGGTTTGAACTAGTCAGTAATTCCGGGTAAACTGCTAGCTCGCTGTCAAGTGCTTCATCACAGGTTGAAGGTACGTATTCTCTTATAAGAACAAACATGGCTGGAGTAATGATATGTGTACAGTTATCCCTAAAATCATTGGTCATCAATAATATAATTATGCTTTGCAGAGTGTCCACTTTTTTCAGGGGCTCCACCCTGTCCGCTAGTCTCGGTTTGTCTTGATAAACAAGGCGCCTATAAGAAGAAAAAATATATATTTAGAACCCTCAACCCCCTCCAAACGATTATGCTACATACTCTTCCTAATCCGGGAACTCAGTTATTGCTGGTGGACAAGCGTACGGCAATTAAGTACCACTACCCTCCAAAACGAGCAATTTTTCTCGACCACGGAAAATCTCCATGGCCGACCGCTCTATGCTGCCTTTGTTCTGCTGCTGATTTTACATTTCCCTTTCAGTCCCCTCTCCTCTCAGCCAGTTCCCAACACGTAAACACGTACAGAAAGCCTAAGCAATTCAATTCATGTTCTGAACTGGAAAATGTATGAAATGAGCCGTGGAACGCCGTTTCAACATCTTTTCCTTTGGCAATCGGCCTGATACCCATCCCCCCCTCCCCACACACGGCATTCAATACCTTGAATGCACGGGTATACGGGAAATTTAACGTGTGACTTCAACAATTCTAGTAAACAGCAAGATCTTATCTTATTTATCCAGGGGGACCTATGTGACCTATGTAAAGAGCACACCCCCTTCCTTATTTCTAAAAGTCTATGCATACAGGCCCCTTTTGACAGTCATCATAGACGAGTCACGGAACAGGAGTTGTTATATTGTCGCTGACGTCTCGATAAACTCTTTATTTTGTATTTTGACATTTCGAACAACAGGACTAAGCCCAGTGACAGGATCATAGCAATTCCACTGGTAAAATTTCACAGTTTCAAGCTTATTTATCTTTTTTCTCGTTCTTCGATTAACCTAAACATGTTTTAAGAGTATCCAAGTCTCATTAATGAATTTATAGTGTATGAATGTAAAAAAACTAGCGATTTTGTAATAATTTGGCTGTCCGCATATTTATTATAGCGATCCAAAAATGTCTTTCGCCATTGTCCAAATCCAAAGTTTGCCATAAACATTTGAGTGATTACCATAGCAACGTATCCCCCGTGACGTCACCTCCTAAGTCATCAACACCAAGCAGTACACATGGATTAAAGTTCGAATTTGAATTCGAATTGTAGAGAATTATAAAATATATTCAGTGCTTTTTAGAAATTATTGTAACTCTTTTTCAAAGGAGTGAGCTTCAAGGAGTTTAGGAATTCGAAAAAAATTGTAATTGGAGCCAAGTTTAAGTTCTGTTGGAAACCCGCTCTTCGAGGAACTGAGATCTGCCAAGTGAAGTAGGAATGTCCAGATGATTTTGTCTGAAGTTATTCGTAATTGAAGCTCTAAAAGAGCTAAAATTTTATCCATGTTGCTGGGGAAATTTCCTGACTTTCGACACCTTCGAAGGTGCAAGTTTTTGGCGGCGTTTGCCTTCGTTGTTCTCGTCTTTTATGCAGGTATTAAAGTCAGCCTTCTCTTTATGATTCATAATAAAGTTAGCTTATTTATCATTAACTTCTGTGTCAGGAAATTATCGGATTTCGCGGTTGAAATAGTCTTTTAACCTTGGTTTTCTTTGATTTGTAACAGAGAACGCGGAAAGTGCTTGTGATTGTGGCGTAGATTGTCCTTGCGATAAAGCAAACTGTACTGCTGGCAGTTTTTGGCAAACGTCTACTTGTGTGCAATGTCCAAGCGGTTATTTGTAAGTATAGTAATAGAGTGCCTACTTCATAAACCCTTCTTTTCTTTTCTTTTAATGATTTTGCTTCCAAAAAGGTATGACTTCAATAAGAATTCAATAAGCATTGCTTAATTTATAAAATTCGTCGCAGAAGTATAATTTGTAAGCTAACGTACAGCTGTATGCTTTAGAAGCTAAATAAGGCAAAGGAAGTTTAGTATAAGCTTATAGTGTTGTTACTGTAGTTTGATAAAAGCTAAAGATCTCTAAACAGAAGCACTGAAGTTAGAAAATCCTTAAATCCTTAAAATTATAGAGCCGTGTGATACAGTGCAATATAATCAAGTATCTTTTCGCTAATTTATATTTTCTTGAAACATAATTTATAAAGACCTTCTTCCCCCCCTGTGTTATGTAAGATATAATGGAAGTCAATTATTTAAGTTCCTTGTCAAAAAGTTTGCATAAATATAAATGCTTGATTATAGAGCTACAGGAAAGTAGAACACATTTAGTTATATGAATGTCCAGAATTCAGTTTGTAAAGCTGTTTTAGTTATATCAATGTTAAGGTAAAAAGGTATATAGACAATGATATTAATAAAAGCTATAGCTATTGGGGGAAAAAATGTGCATGTTATATTTTACAACCATCACTCAAGGGGCTCTTGCATGATGTTCACTACACACACACGTAGGTACCACTAAATGTAGAAAATTGGAGTTAGGGAGTTTATTTATTATTTATTTGGGGGGGGGGGGGGGGGGGGAGTCACTAGAACTAATAGTCCTGTAGTTATTGGAGAAAAACTGTATGGCAAAGGAATCAAGAACAAAAAAACTCATTCAAGCAAACTCAACTCGCATGTGCAGTGGCTCAGCCAGGAATTAAACCTGCAACCACAGGCATGAACTATATGCAGCACCCATCACCCATGGACAGTGCCATAGCAAACCATGCAATATATGCATGCCTCTGATATATGATACATCATCAGTGTCTGTCACATATTCTATACGCTGTACTGTTACAATGCTATTGGAGGGCATGTTTCCATGGTAATAAGAAGTATACCAAGATACTTAACCAATGTCTGTCTTACAACTGTCTGAGGTGGATGGAAATCAAGGGTTGTGTGTTGCAGTACTAGCTAGTGCACCCACCTCGAGGGTCCTGAATTCCATTCATTATCCTTGCATCACATGTGGGTAGAGTTTGTTAGCAAGCAGGTTTCTCTCTTAATTCAAGGGTTTTTCTCTGGGTCCTATAGTTTTACTGACCTTGCAAAATCTAAGAAGTAAAATTCCAATATAATACTTATATTAGCCAGACAATTTGAGCTCGATACAACTGGGATTTGCCAATCAAAGCAGCTGCAATATAATTTATATAATTATATGAAATAAGATTTACAATATTTCTACAGAAATATCTTATTTAGCACTGTTATAATTGCTAAAAATTTCTTGGTGTTATATTTTATTTTTTTTCCTTTCAATTAATAGCTGTGAAGGGAATTCAAGTGCACCAATGCCATGCAGTGCTGGCACTGCTAATATAAATACTGGTTCTCAGAGTTCTGCTGCTTGTGTGGTAAGTATGAAGTCCTGAATAATATTAGGATTGCCTTATTACACCATGATGTCACTGAGCTTGTTCATAAGGGAGGTCTAAATAAAGGATGGCCGACCAGTGAAAAGCAATAAAAATTTAGATCTAAACTTTACACTGCATCTGAATTACTAATCTCCTAAGCAGAATTACTAGCTCTGATATGTCTTGTCATTTTCAAACATTTTATGAAGTTACAGTAACTGGTATTTTTATCCTACTTATTATGTACAGGATATACAATATATACTTGGTACCTATTATAATTTTGTGTTTTTGCTGTTTTTTTCTTTCCCTGCTAGGAAGAGCATAGACCAATGCTCTAATCTAGGAAGTTTTATGACCAGCAATCTAGAATTAATCTACTTGCTTAAAATATATGTGCATAATATCCAAAAAATATTCTGACATTATATTCTAATTATCAAACTACTATGTTCTTCCTCAAAAGGCTTGTGGCTCAGGATTCAACAGCACAGCAGGCGCAACATCATGCACTCCGTGTCCTGCAGGTTATAACTGTACGACAGGTCAGGCATCATTATGCAGTGCCGGCTGGTATTCTTTGTATGGTGAAGGGGTTTGTAAGGCATGCCCTCCTGACAAGGTCTGTGCAGATCCTACACAGCATCCTCAGGTGAGATAGACTTAGTCTGAGTTCAGCCGGTATTACCATCAGTTATTTTGAGGAAATTATACCGGCTGAATGCAGGCTAGATAGACTAGACTTTAAAAAAAAGGTGGAGTTTAAATTCTTTGGTTGCATTTTCTTATAACTTTATGTTTCCAGCACACTGTGCAAGATGTTTTTCATTTTTGCCTTGCATTAATCAAAAATACTAAGAACCTCATTTAGAAATTTGATTGACAGAAGCTAATTACTCATGGAGGGGGACTGTAAATTCTATGTTTTACTTAGAGGCAATTAGAGTTAGGCTCTTTAATTATTAATTTATATTAAAACAGTGCAAAGTTTTGATTTTATTCATTATTAGTATCTTTTCTTATTGTCTTGTTACGGAAGAGGTAAACCATGCATTTCTTTCTAAATATAGCAATGTGCAAGTGGTTCTGAACCAGATGTTTCTCAGATCAGTTGTAACTCTTGTCCTTCTGGAAAGTATTCATTAAATGGCACATCATGTCAGCCCTGTTCTTCTGGTTACTATAGCTCAGGAGGAGCTAGCAAATGTACTATTTGCCCATCAGGACACAAGTAAGTACATCTATTGTGTGGTCCAGAAAATTTCCTTACCCCCACCATGGAGGAAATTTTCTTAAATTCCCCCCCCCCCCCCCCCCCCATCTCTTTGAAATTTTCAATTTCCTTCCATACAAAGCTCTTATGTGTAGATGTCCTTCAAGTGAGGCCATACACTACTATGAAACCACTATTGTATAATTGTTTATTTGCCTTAGCTTCTTACTATCACCATCATCATCATTAAAAATTGTAAAACATTTTAATTTACATGTAGCGTCTGATCGATGATAACAGTGACCAATGGAAGATATTTGGGAAAGGAGCTCCAGACACCCCTCCCTTTTATAGGGGAGTCTTTATTTTCCAGGGAATAAAGCTTTTGCTCTACCCTAAGTTGTTTTATCCCTTTTTGAAAATTTCTTGAATCTGTCCCTGAAAAAAAGAATTTCTATCTATGTGTGAACATTTTATCTAGGACCACATTTACAAAGTTTATTTCTATTTGTTCTAAAGGTGTTCATCTATTGCTCCTATAAGATGTCCAGAAGGTTACTATGCACCAGAAGGCAAGACAGCTTGCACAATATGTGACAAAGGCTTCTTTTGCCCTAATGTATCACTCAGTGCTCCAATACCTTGTACAAATGGTACCTTCACTGTTACTACAGGACAGACAGTTTGTACGACATGCAGAGCAGGTTATTACTGTCCATTGAGTGCAGAGGCAGAGATAGCATGTCCTGATGGGACTTACAGCAAAGCTGCATCCAGTTCTTGTACTGAGTGCCCTGCAGGATATAGGTATGAGAACAATACAAATAATTTCACTCAAAATTACTTATAAAATAACTTTGAATTCTGAAAACTTATTTTCTAATTGGTTGGAGCTCATCAAAGAAAATTACATGTTTGCTGTGCTGTGCAAAATTACAGTATGTGTCAACACTTCTCTCCTGTCCTGTCAACCCCTGCTTGGTTTATAATCACAAACCACATCATTGATAATTTGCACAATGCTTTTTAAAACACATTTGATTACAATACTTATCATATGTTATTCATGGTGTAGCTGTAACATAAAGTCTAATGATCCAGTACCATGCAAACCAGGAAGTTACGCTCCATCAGGTCACATGGCATGTCAGTCTTGTCCAATAGGCTCATACTGTCCAACATCAAAACTGTCACAACACATCCCATGTGTTAATGGTACCACTGCATTATCAGAAAATCAAACATCATGTACTCCATGTCCTGCTGGTAGTAAATGTATTGACGCCACACAATCACCTGTACCATGTGCCGATGGGTATTACAGTAAAGGAGGGGCTACTGAGTGTATACTCTGCCCTGAGGGTCACAGGTAACATCAGCTTCATTATCTTATCACTTTAATTCATATTTGATATTTTAGCACAATTTCCCATACAAATCCCAATAAAACATTCAACTTTATATCTAGAATCATTTCTTTTGTGTCACATTTTATGAACTGAAATTTCATCTCCTTTAATATCTCTCCATAATTCCATATCTGGAGTTCATATTGACAATATTTTGGTTTGAGCACAGAGAGGGAACCCCAGCTTTCTTTTGTTTGAGGGTGTTATGTTTCCTTTGGTTTGAGATCAACTTCCTATGGTTTGAGATTGGTTTACAGTTCCATAAGTTTTAATCAGATCTGCACTGTAAATTGATAGGCTATTAAATTCTAACCAATAACTGTTGGTAACAGTCAAAACACTGCTCATTAGAAGGTGCGTTTCACACCATAGGCAATCGATAAAGAGCAAAGTTACCCTTCTAAAAGAATCAAATGAAAGAAAGCCAGGTTCCCTGTGATTTGAGGGGGTAGGGTCATGTGATCACTCACAGATGTTGGGCCAAATATTCATTTGACTCCCCATTGTCTAATTCTTTTGAATTTGTTCGTAAATCCATTGAAACATTTCAGTTAAGCAGAATAAATCACTCTAAAACGTCATTCTTTGTAGCTGTAACATAACGTCTAATGATCCAGTACCATGCAAACCAGGAAGTTACGCTCCATCAGGTCACATGGCATGTCAGTCTTGTCCAATAGGCTCATACTGTCCAACATCAAAACTGTCACAACACATCCCATGTGTTAATGGTACCACTGCATTATCAAAGAATCAAACATCATGTGATCCATGTCCTGCTGGCAGTAAATGTATTGATGCCACACAATCACCTATACCATGTGCCGATGGGTATTACAGTAAAGGAGGGGCTACTGAGTGTATACTCTGCCCTGAGGGTCACAGGTAACATAAGCTTCATTATTATTCCATTTTTTTGTTTTCAAAAAATATTACTTTTCCTTCTGGAAATATTGACCTTCATGGAGATAACCAAATTAAATAATTAATTTTGTGAAGAACACAACTTGTACACATTGTATGCTACTGTACAATGGAACTCACTCTTCCAAAATTATAATGCATGCAGAATACATGCAGAAGAGCATGCATACGAGTGGCATGCATGAAATTTTATGCATGCTAATATGCTTGCAATTTGACACTTAGCTTGCGGCAATCACACACACACACACCTTGCTATTATATGCATGTAGCAGGGATTGCATGCATGCAACCAACATGTCATGCACCATGTCATAAAGAGCTGAATTGTGCTAAACAACACCTTAATGTCATTAATTCATTAGTCACATTTTAAGCTAACTCAGCTGTTATGTCTGAGTTGTAATTTCAATAAGGTGGAAGTTTAGAAAGTCAGCATTTCATATTTATTTAAATGTGCGTGATATGAGCAATTGTAAAAAATGCTTGCTGCTAAAGAAAACGTGTTGTGTTTATTGGGAAATGAGCTTGGAGTTTGAGAATAACACAAAGAATATTGCAACATTTTGTTACCAAATCCATTCATTAATCCATCATAATTAAGCAGAATAAATAAAACTTCATTCTTTGCAGTTGTAACATTAAGTCCAATGATCCAGTACCATGCCAACCAGGAAGTTACGCTCCATCAGGTCACACGGCATGTCAGTCTTGTCCAATAGGCTCATACTGCCCAACATCAAAACTGTCACAACACATCCCATGTGTTAATGGTACCACTGCATTATCAAAGAATCAAACATCATGTACTCCATGTACTGCTGGTAGTAAATGTATTGATGCCACACAATCACCTGTACCATGTGCCGATGGGTATTACAGTAAAGGAGGGGCTACTGAGTGTATTCTCTGCCCTGAGGGTCACAGGTAACATAAGCTTCATTATCTTAGCCCTTGCATTATGTTCTACGAATATTACACTCCCTTCTGGAAATATATCCTTCATGTAGAAAATCAAATTATAATTGGTGAAGAACACAACTCATTTCCTTGGGTGGCATAGCAGGGTTTACTGGTCACTCACTTCTCACCACCTTGGTCTTGGTTCAAGCCTCAGCTCAGACTGGATCATATTATGTGAGTGGAGTTTGTTTAATGTGTTGTTCTCTCTCTTGCTACAAGAGTTTGTTTTGGGGTTCTTTGGTTCCCTCTATCTGTAAAAACCAACTTATGAGCTGAGTGTCGAATCTTGTAAATATAGAATGTAATGGTAGTGGTATGTGGTCAGAGAATCTCACGGAAGAGCCCTGTAAAGGGAGTGATGGTTGTAAAACATGTACTGTTTTTTTCACCTCATTCTGCATGGCACACATTATATGCTACGATGGAACTCACCCTGCATGCATCATACATGCAGTATCCATGTGCTTGCACAAGGGCATGCAGGAGAAAGTCAGCATTTCATATTAAATGTTCATTACAGGCGCAATTATCATAAAGCATACTTGCTGGTAATAAAATGTGTTGAATGTGTTCATCGGAAAACAAGCTTGCACTTTCAGAATAGAACAAAGATTATTCTACAATGCTTTTTGCTGTTGTATCACAGCGTGGGACAATCACGACAGAGCTAGGCTCCAAACTAAGTGAAAGCCCAGAGATCAAATTATAATTTAGAAGTTGATTTTTGAGGAGGGAGGAAAACCAGAGAACCCGGAAAACCCTCGTGCATGGGAGAGAACCAACGAGCAACTCTACTCACATACGACATCGAGATCGGCAGGACTTGAACTTGTGCCGCATTGGTGAGAGGTGGCGCATTAGCAGCGCACGCCACCGGTGCTTCCCATATTATTGTTACCAAGTCCATTTTGTGATTCCATTTTTGTTGCCAAATTCATTCATTATTCCATCATAATTAAGCAGAATAAATAAAACTTCATTCTTTGCAGTTGTAACATTAAGTCCATTGATCCAGTACCATGCCAACCAGGAAGTTACACTCCATCAGGTCACATGGCATGTCAGTCTTGTCCAATAGGCTCATACTGCCCAACATCAAAACTGTCACAACACATCCCATGTGTTAATGGTACCACTGCATTATCAAAGAATCAAACATCATGTGATCCATGTCCTGCTGGTAGTAAATGTATTGATGCCACACAATCACCTGTACCATGTGCCGATGGGTATTACAGTAAAGGAGGGGCTACTGAGTGTATACTCTGCCCTGAGGGTCACAGGTAACATCAGCTTCATTTTCATATAAAATTGAATAATACATGTACAATTCACATACACATATCTTGAATTCTCTTTCTGTACTGTAACAGATCTTAAAAACTGTGATACCTTGTACTTAATTGAATCTGTATTACCAAGTATTACTAGCCATACTTTAAAAGCGAGGTACTATGATCCATACAACGCAAAATCATCAAGACTATCTGACTGCAAATGAAATACACTGTAAAGTTTAATTCACTCCATGTGTTGCTTCTAGTTTGAATTCTTGATCTTCAATGTCTTTCTGTTATATTTTGGATTTTTTTATATCTCTCGGCCTTCAGTAATTGGTTACACTGTTGTGATAGAACTGCCTCTCATTTCTGTTGCTGTTTAATTCGTTATGTTATGCTTATCCTTGTCAAATGTAATAAATAGAGGATATGACATGGGCGCGTGGAGATACGAAATTAATCTTCGAGTGTTGAAAAGATCTCTGACGAGTGAGCGCAGCAAACGAGTGAGAGATTTTCAACACGAGAAGATAAATTTCGTATATCCGTGCGCCCATGTCATATTCTGTTTATTTTATAATTATCCATAAAATCAACTAAATAAGCTTTTATTATTATAAAAAGTTTTTATTTATAAACTAATAGCTTAGATACACAGATTGAACGATATTTTCACATGTGAAAATATCAGTTTTTCGAAAAGGATAAATATAGATATTTTATGGATAATTATATGATAAAATGAAGAAATTAAGTAGATTAAAATCAAAAGCAGATTTATTGAAAGCCAGTTACTTAATGTTTATAGTTGTTCAAATAAAACATTGGATCCAGTTCGCTGTGGTATTGGAAAACATGCTGCCAGTGGGAAAATATCATGTGACTCTTGCAGTCGTGGCTATTATTGTCCCTTGGAGATTACAGCAAAGCAGATTCCATGCCCAAGAGGTTACTATGCCAACAAGACTGAAATGTCAGCCTGTATTCCTTGTGAAAGAGGTACAATCAATTATCTATTTTTCATTTAGTTATTTTTATTCATTTATTCATTTATTCATTTATTCATTTATTCATTTATTCATTTATTCATTTATTCATTTATTCATTTATTCATTTATTCATTTATTCATTTATTCATTTATTCATTTATTATTTTATTATTTTTATATATTATATATTCATTTATTATTTATATATATATTAATATTTATTTATTTTATCATTAGATTTGTTTTGCACAATCCACCTCCTGATTTTTTGAATAGCCATGTTTTTACTTTAAAATATATATTTCTTATTTAACAATATTAATAGCAGCTTAAACTAGGTAATGGTTAAATGGGCCTCCTTGGAACAAGTCTTGGGACTAAGATTCAATGATCAGTTTATTCCATCACATCAGCAAATTCTAAGCTAATGATCTACATTGCTCTTTCATTAAGGCTACCAATGCGCTGTTGCAAGTAACACACCAGAACCTTGTCCAGCAGGCTACTTCTCTGACATAAAGGGATCATCATCCTGTACCCAGGTATGTCTCTATCAAACTTCTCATTTTCCTATTAACAGTACTTCAGTTTAGTGAATTGTCAGAAAGTCAAATATCTCATAATTATTTATGCATTTATTTTCAATTTTAGTGTTCTTTGGGCTACTACAATATCCTTAGTGCCCAAGAAAACTGTATTCAATGTCCAGCTGGAAGTCGCTGCCCAAATAGAGACTCAGGACCAATTGTCTGTTCAAATGGACAGGTATGCTGTATTATGGTTGTCTAAAATGCTATAGTAATCATATTTGTCCAAAGACATTGTAATGTGCTAACCTAGATTATTAATAAGATATTATTAGAGACTTCTGGCTTCTGATTTTACATATTATTTACATATCATGATCAGGCTTTTATGGAACTTATATTAGTTTTTAATATTGATCTACTGTATAATCTAATTTTAATTGCTATCTTGGTTATAAAACCAGCAAAACAAGCATACCAGTTTACACCTTTTTTATTGATTATTGTTTTCCTTTTGTTCTTCATACATATTACCGACATTACAACATATATTCAATACTTTGGCTCGTATAATCATTCTGAAGATGACAGTTGTTACTGTCAAAACATGCCAGTAAAAAACTTCAAAAATGTAGTTTTTCTCACTTAAGTTCATGCTATCTGGGTGCTATCACTACTATTAACCAATGTTTTTTTTCCCACAGTATTCCCCTGCAGGCTCGCCAGAGTGTTTATCATGTCCTTCAGGGAAAATATGCTTAGACCCAAGGCAAGCTCCAGTTCCTTGCACGGTGAGTTACGTTATCATAGCAGTCCATTTAAGTTTACTTCTACATATGCATGGAGCAGATCTTTAATGATTATTAAAATGCATCCCCATGTGAATATTATTTTATGGTGATGATGGTGGATGATAATGAAGAAGATGGTAGTGGTGATGATGATGATGGTGGTGATGATGGTATTGGTGATGATGTTGATGATGGTGGTGGTGATGGTGATGATGATGATGTATTGGTGATGTTGATGTTGATGATGATGATGGTGGTGATGATGACGGTGATAATGGTGATGGTAATGATAATAATGAAGATGATGGTGATGATGATGATTATGGTTATGATTATGTGGTAGTGGTGGTGGTGCTGGTGCTGGTGGTAGTGATGATCATGGTGATGATGGTGGTGATTAGGGTGATAACGGTGATGATGGTGGTGATGTTGGTGATAACGGTGATGATGATGATGGTGGTGATGGTACTGATGATAATGAATATGATGGTAATGATGATGATGATGGTAGTGGTGGTGGTGGTGACAATAAAGATTATTGATCCTGGTCATCAATGAACTTTTCACTTAGTAAACAATCTGTTACTACAGTTCATTAAAACATGTCTACTAACCAAGTATTACTGTCACCTCATTTCAGTCTGGAACCTACAGCAACGCAACTCACTGCATACCATGTGATGTTGGTCACTACTGTCCTTCCCAGTCCAACAAACCACAGCCATGTCCAAGTGGTACCTATTCTGATGCCGTAGGATCTGTAACATGTAAAGTTTGCCCTGCAGGCAGCTCATGTTTAAACCCAGCAGTTTCTCCTGTTGCTTGTGGTAATGGAGAATATAGTATAGCAGGACAGTCTACTTGCAAGGTTGGTGGAAAGCATTGCAGCTGCATTTCTTTTCTCAATGTCAAGTGGCGTAAATCTTATAACTACGTTAAATGCTGTGTGTAATTCAATTGATCAAAGCTAGCATTTTTCGTTTATCTCTAATTACATATTTAAATCTCCTACATTTAGAAATGCCCTGATGGTACATATAGCCTTGGAGGGGCCTCCAGATGCCTGTTGTGTCCTGCAGGGCAGACATGCCTAAATGGGTCAACATCTATAACACCTAAGGATTGTGTAGCAGGCACTTACAGTTCACCTGGTGAAGGTCACTGCAAAGCCTGTCCTATAGGTGTGTATAAAATATAATTGACCAAGATTTGTAATTGTCAGTAGGGTGTTGGTAGGTTGTCAGTAGGGTGGTGGTAGGATGTCGGTACTAGGGTGGTGGTAGGATGTCGGTAGGGTGTTGGTAGGTTGTCAGTAGGGTGTTGGTAGGTTGTCAGTAGGGTGTTGGTAGGTTGTCAGTAGGGTGTTGGTAGATTGTCAGTAGGGTGTTGGTATGTTGTCAGCAAAGTGTTGATAGATTGTCAGTAGACTGTTTGTGGGTATGATGTTGACCAACACCCTGTCAACATATTTACTTATGTTATAAATAGTTGTTGTCATGGCTTTGTTTCTCGTTCTACATACCTTGGTATGGAACAAGTCAATCAAATGAGATGCTATCAACTACATCTAACCTGCTTGTCTTGATAGGTACATTCAGCAAAGCAAGAGCATCTTTCTGCTCATCATGTCCAGCTGGTTTTACCTGTAATGACCCAAGTCAAGACCCACAGCCTTGTGCAGCTGGAAATTACTGGAACAATGGTGCAAAGGTGAGAGATTAGTTAAATTAATATTTATTTTAATTAACTTTCTTAGAAAAAACTAATGAACAGGCTTGATAAAAACCACAAACCAGCCTGGAAAAAAAATTGTCATTTACATAGAGAATCATCCACATTTGTTTATTTCATCAGTGAAAACATACTTTAATCTTCAGAGTAGAATGTAAAATTATACTTTTTTCTACTCCTGTTTGATAATTAAATATTTGCATTTGGTCTGTATGGGCTGCTATTCGTGGTTGCATGTTATGAAATAGCCAACATGTTTGTTGACAATAACAAAGCATTCCTTGTTTACTTCTCTTGTTAGAAAAAATAACCTGATGGCTGTTTTATTTATTTTTATATTCATGTATATCTCAAGGGGTTTTGAATCATGTGGTTCAGCACCAAATTTTGTGTCTATGTTCTCTTGTCTTACATTTAACTAGGTGCCTCAATGTGCTCCATGTCCTGCTGGCTACAAATGTGAAAATGCATCTCAGCCCCCTGTGCCTTGCAATCCTGGGTCTTATTCACAACAGGGAAAATCAACATGTGAGCAGTGTACTGCAGGGCAGGCTTGTCCAGATCCAAGCAAAGCACCTATCACTTGTCCAGTTGGTACCTACAGCGATGTGGTAGGTCTTATAAAGTTTGTTTACAGTTTATAAAAAATGACGTTTTGACTGCATCATTCTGAGCTAGTTTAGTTTTTCTCTATTTTACTTCACATTACAGTGCATTAACTATGATCCTCTTAGTCTGAGACAACATGTCATACCTTAATGACTCATGCAACAGAACGACGAGCGTAATGCTTTACTATTTCATTCATGTGTCATTTTCTTGAGAATATCATATTCTTTGTTTGATTAGTAACAGTGTTCATTTGTCTTCTAATAAACAACCGTTAAACAAAGAAATTGTACTTTACGAAATGATACGTTCACTGACATGAAAAAACACTCCACCCAAGGTAACTATAATGATGAAAAGGTAAATTATACACCATGAAAAGATGAAACAACTTACTGACGTTTCGGACGCTAGTCCTTCGTCGGAGTAAAAGAGAAAGAAGTGGTAGAAAGGAGTGTATATATGATAGAATAAGACAAAAGAAACCAATGAGAGCAAGGTAGGCAAGGAAACAAAAACAAACAATCAAAAGACAAAAGAAAAGGTTAGTTGAAAATAAAGCGTTCATTAATCCCGTTGGGACTAAGAGTGCCCAATAGGTGAATAAGCCGCATTTCTTTGGTCTTGCGACAATCATTGTTGCCGTTAAGCAAAGAAAGACCGAAAACAATGAAGTCAGAAAGAGAATGGTTAGCTAGATTAAAATGGCGGGAAACTGGTTTGGTGGGATCGTTATTGCGAATATCATAAAGATGATTGCAAATGCGATCACCAAGACGGCGGCCAGTCTCGCCCACATACAAAAGATTACAGCGGGTACATTTAATACAATATACAACATTAGAAGTGGTACAAACAAAATGGTCAGTGATTTTAACAGTTGATTTAGGACCGACAACAGAAGTGTGAGAGACTATGTGAGCGAAAAGTACCAGGTTCTTTGTTAGAGGGAAGAACTCCAAGGTAACTAAATACCTAATTATATAGCATTTTGATAATGATTTTGCTCAATGTAGGGTGCGACTTCATGTACTCCCTGCCCAGCTGGAAAGAGCTGCCCCACGCCAGGATCACCCAGAACACCATGCAGTTCAGGTTCCTACTCCATCAAGGGAGAGGCTAACTGTACTGACTGTCCAGTTGGCTATATGTGTCCAACAACAGCTCAAATCCCCATTCACTGTCCTATTGGAACTATGACTTTCGGGAGAAAGAAGGAAATGAACTGTACAAGCTGCCCTGCTGGATACGAGTGTATTAACCCTGAGTAAGTATTTGTTTGCTTGTTGAAATAAAGGTTGCCTATTCTTTCTAATTTATGCCAGCTGTTGAACTTTTATTCCTTAGAAAACATTTCGAAAAAACATTTTCTAAAAAGACAATTTAAAAAAACTGAGATTCTCGAAGTGTAATTGCTAAGGATGTCATTAAGTCGCCATAACATTATTCTTTTAATATTCAATTTTCAATTACTTTTCTCTTAGAGTACGACTACATAATTACCAAGGCCAAAATCACTAATCATGCTTGGCTCTGAATGACAGAGAATACTGTGACAAGTTCAGGAGTCTAACCTGTTTCTTGTTCACTCCTGATCAAACACACACCAGGGAAAAATATTGAAATTTGTGCAGATCCTTAGTTTAAATACTCAATTGTGATTGGCTAATTTGTATCAAAATTTGTCTGCATGGCCTTGGTTGATTTAGTTGCACTGTCCACTTGCAGACATTGGCCCTGGTGAACATCTATTTGATTAGTATAGGGAAAAAAATATCAGAACTACACTTATGTTACTCTGAAGATTTCATATTTTTTTCTCTTCTTCTTACATAAAAGATTCACAGCTTATTATTTATTCATTATGATTTTTTTTTTCTCGATGTAGGTCAAACATGGTAGCCTGTGGATCAGGTTCTTATAGTCTCGGAAGTTCTGCAAAATGTATCCAGTGTCCTGCAGGAAGTGCTTGTCCAACCACAGATGTAGGTGTCTTTATCATTTAGTCACCTCTACAACTAAGGCAAATGAGTTTTTAAGATATAGCCAGGGGCTAATAAACCCTAGCAAATTGGTTTTCGCCGAGGGTGGAAAACCAGAGAACCTGGAGAAAATCCCTCAAAGCACAGGAGAGAACCAACAAACAACTCTACTCATGTATATATGATAGAGTTGGTCTCAGGACGTGAGAAGTGCGCGTTAGCAGTGCACACCACCAGAGCTTTCTACTGTAAAAAGCTCTATAAGCAACTAATACATATTACATAAACTTTATTATCATATAATTATCCATAAAATACCTATATTTCTCCCTCTCGAAAAACTGATATTTTCACATGTGAAAATAACATGTTATTTTCACATGTGAAAATATCATTACCATGTGTATTTAAGCTATTAGTTTATAAATAAAAACTTTTAATAATCATAAAAAGCTTGTTAAGTTTGATAATATGTATGGATAAATATATAATATATATATAAATGGATAATTATATAATAAACAGAATATTACATGGGCGCTTGGAGATACGAAATTTATCTTCTCGTGTTCAAAATGTCTTACTCATTCACTGCGCACACTCGTGAGAGATCTTTTCAACACTCAAAGATAAATTTCGTATGTCCGTGCGCCCATGTAATATCCTCTATTTATCGTGATGGCCTTCTAGCCTACCACAAGCAGTACGCTAATCAGAAACAAATAAATGATTTCTCCCTTGTACTTTGAAGTAAGTTTAAAAACTTAAAAACTCAAAACAAAATTCATCATGAGGGACACCTGAAAATCATCAGTCTGGAAACTTTACACCCTTACTAATAAAGTTATTATTATTATTATTATTATTATTATTATTATTATTATTATCATCTGTATGTCACACCTCATGTGATGATGTTCTTTCAATTGTTTTCTAAAAGAATACTTTTATACGTGTAGAAATTACCAGTACCATGCATACCTGGTCAATACAGCAATGCTGGGTCAACGAACTGTAGCACTTGCCAAGCTGGCTGGGAATGCCCATCAGTTTCTTCGTCAAGTGAAAACAGAGAATGCCAAGCCGGTAATACATACATATCTCTTTATATTACTGTAATTATTCATCTTCTTATAATAAGTGTTTATTATTTCTGATAACCCAGCCGCCCCCCCCCCCCCCCTAACATCTCCTTGGGCACCCCGAAGGCCTGATACTCAGGTTACTAGTTGATTGGAATGGAACCCCCGCATGACCTTGCGGATAGCGGTCGGATGCTCTAACCATTGTTCTACAGGAAAGACTTGACGTGATGAACTGTTATTTACTGGATTCATTCCTTTCAGATATATATTTCCATACTATATGTACATTGCTAATTTTATTCAATATTGAGCTCATCTCTCACCAGTGCAACCTTGATTCGATTCCAGGACTTGGTGGCGTATGTGAGAAGAGATGCTTGTTAGTTCTCTCCAGCTGTGCTTTGAGGGTTTTTCTCCGGTTTTCCTCCCTCCACAAAAATGAACTTCTAAATTCCAGTTGGAATTCAGTGAATGTAGAGCCAGTCTGTGGAAATGCCACTGTAAAAACTGTAAAACTAAAACTGTAAAACCCATGGCATTTTATCTATTTTGTATTCCATTTGTTTCAGGGTACTACTCAGTTGATAATGCTCAAAGATGTACTGTTTGTCCAGCTGGGTTTTACTGTCCATTCACCAATAGACCAAAAGAGGAAGCCTGCCCCACTGGCAAGTATTCAGTGGGTGGCCAAGCATCGTGTACTTCTTGTCCAGCTGGATGGAAATGCCCTGATGTAGATGGTACTGGAAATGTTCCTTGCTTGGCTGTAAGTCAACTTGTTTTCAATTTACCAAATGGTAACCAGTCATGACCCCCATTACCATTACCCCCTTCGAACATCCATGACCCCCCATACATACATACATGACCCCAAACATGTATGCCATGACTCCCCACTTGTCTCACGCCGATAATAAAGAAATAATTAATAAGTAGATTTTTTTAATGGAGTGAATTTAGTCTAACTGTTGAATAGTTAGTAGTTAATAGTAATAATAACCGCCATATACTCGTTTTAAGAATCCTGTCATCCAAGTTTCATGAAGATAGGGGGTTGATTGCTTACGACAGGAAAAACGATTAAAATATGTAAAACCAAATATCAAAGGTAGTCGCGAAAGCATACGAGAGTTGTCGCCTTCGAGAGGTTTTAATAACAGGGTTTATTTAAAACGCGAAACAGGAATTTGTGAAAATGGTGGCTTGGATAGTCACATACGGGTTGCCGTTCAAATAGATTTGAATGTAGTAAGGTTGTAATTCAATTTATTTGGAATTATTTTTCAGGGAACATATTCCACAGGAAACCAAGAAAGCTGTACAGATTGTCCAGTAGGAGTAGCCTGTCCCTACACGAACAGTGATCAAAATGTAACATGTGCCCCAGGGTGGTACTCTACTGGACGTCAAACTGTAAGCTAACAATTATCTCAGTCCCTTGCTTGCTTGCTTGCTTGCTTGCTTGCTTGCTTGCTTGCTTGCTTGCTTGCTTGCTTGCTTGCTTGCTTGCTTGCTTGCTTGCTTGCTTGCTTGCTTGCTTGCTTGCTTGCTTGCTTGCTTGCTTGCTTGCCTCTTTCCTTTTATTCAATTAAATAACTTCAGAGGGAAGATTATCAAGTTTCCAAACTTACTTATCTTATCATATTTAAGCTTTGCACACCTTGTCCACCTGGTTACGAGTGTCCAGACACCAAGTCGGCTACCAAAACCCTTTGTCCTGTCGGAACATTCAGCAAAGGAGCTCAAGACAAGTGTACACCATGTCCAGCAGGTTATTCTTGTCCCTCTAGGACAGATGACTTCAAAGTATTATGTTATCCTGGTACATACACAACTGGCAATGCATTGGTATGTGATAATAGAATAATACTAAAGTAACAATGTATATGACAATTAATAGCTAAAACTGGCGATAAACTGAAAGATAAATCTAAACAGTTTTCTTAAACATAACTGGTTTGAATGAAGGACTTTTTCTAATTGATTTTTCAAATGTTTCTGTATCAGTGCTTTGTAAAGTTTTCTTGCATGTTTGTGGGTTCTTATTTAAAATGACTTATTTGTCGTTATTCATCACCGCAAGTACAGCAGTGTTGCAGCTCAACGTTGTCGAAAACAGATGAAAACTTTAAACAACCTCTGGACTAACCAAATTCAGGGCACGGCTAACTCACAGAGCGAACCCTGCTAAAACAACCTCTGGACTAACTAAATTCAGGGCACGGCTAACTCACAGAGCGAACCCTGCTAAAACAACCTTTTAGCTGATCAAAGTCAGGGCACGGCTAACTCACAGAACGAACCCTGCTAAAACAACCTCTTAGCTGATCAAAGTCAGGGCACGGCTAACTCACAGAACGAACCCTGCTAAAACAACCTCTTAGCTGATCAAAGTCAGGGCACGGCTAACTCGCAGAGCGAACCCTGCTAAAACAACCTCTTAGCTGATCAAAGTCAGGGCATTGCTAACTCACACAGCAAACCCTGCCGAACCAATCTCTGGGTTGATCTAAGTCAGGGCACGGCTAACTCAAAGAGCGAACCCTTAAACAACCCGGCTCTGGGTTGAATACCGTAAAGATATCACTATTAAAGCACAGATCGATTTGGAATCTAACGCGTTAGGATTGTGCAAAAATTGATTTACTTTATTAGTCTGTTATTACATTAACAACCTTATTTTTCCATACTATACTAATACTGCACGCATGTTATGATATGTCGATTATTGACTTGTCTTTCTCTTCCTACCTTCCATTCAATTCTACTTCTTTCTGATCCTCAACTAACAGACAGGAAAGTCCTCCGGAATCTCGAGCCCTACTGGTGTAAGTTTTTAAATCCGTAAAATCCTTTTAAATGTTGATAAATGTTTTGAACATTCGAAATATTTATTATACAATCATAAACTTTAAAAAATTAAAAGTAAATTCAGCAAAAAAAATATAAAATACAACTATATTTATATATTTTAAGGCTTGACAGTTAAATATTCTAAAAGTCTATAAACGTTTGACCCATTTAACGTCTACTGGAAGCCTTTTTTTAAGAAACGGGGCTATTTTACGAGCATTTATTAGCAAGCCCCGCGTAGGAAGTTAATAAAACCTGTTTTGGTTCTTGAAAGCCTCAACAATATTTATTTGAAAATGTAATTTTCCCCATATTTTTAAATTCCTTAAACTTAAACAGTTTCTAAAAACTATTAAAATCGTAAAGGTTATTATATACATATTTTCTTGGAATTGATAAACGATCATTTGGTCATCATGAGATCGGTATAAAATACTTAATATAACAATATAAATGAAAAGAGTACTGTAACCAAACTCTTTTAAAGAAACCGAAAACGATCGATTTTTCATTAAAATGGCCTGTGAGATATGCTTTTACTTAAGCCCGTCGAAACTTTTAGCTGAAACTTGTGTGCAGCGGGGTTGCGAGACAAGTTTCGGAACGAATTGCACCGTGAAACGCCTCCAGCTTTCTGAAACTTTCGTCGCAACAACTGTTCAAGAAAAGTAGAATTGCTTTCTACTCGTACAACCAAAACTTGTGTCGCTAACGAGTTTCAGGACGAAATTGCGCCGTATAACTTTGAACCCCCTTCAAACTGTCCTTGACATGCCATCCAGCCAGACTCCCAACACTTCCAGTGAGCAAGCAACTTCAACATGGCGGATGATAGTGGTTTCACGAAAATGTTGCGCCTTGTAGTACCCCCTCGAAACTTGTCTCGCAACGCCGTTGCACTACACAAATTTCGAATTTCAAATTTCGTCTAACAGGACCTTAATGGGAGTGAGTAACCAAAAATGGAGCAGCGTGAAAGGTGCTTTCATGACGTTAATTTTTTTTCTTTATAGGTTTGTGTGGAATGCCCTTCAGGGTCATTTTGTCCCAATATTTCATCCCTCCCCGAGAGCTGCCCTCAGGGGACCTACAGTCTTGGTTCCGCTGTCAATTGTACAGATTGTCCAGCAGGCTATAAATGTCCAGTCACCGATGTACCTCCACAACCTTGTGAAGCGGGGAAATACAGTAATTCATCAGCTACAGTATGTACTGACTGTAGTGCAGGATACGTCTGCAAGGGTCGTAACACCTCCCCACGACCAGCTGAGGGGCTGTGCCCTGTTGGGTATTACTGTAAGGATGGACGTGATGCAACTCCTTGCCCTGAGGGGACGTTCGGGAATTCTACCGGGGCTGCGAGTGAAAGCATTGGATGTGCTGCGTGTCCTCCTGGGTATTTCTGCCCTCGAGGAACCCCTGGGTACCCCACACGAAGGTTAGTATACTATTAGTAATAATCAACGATAAACGATAATAATCAGAACTTGCGAAGAAAGTGCTCCTGTATTTGTTTGCTATCTCATTATTAGATTGGTCTGTCCAGCTGGCCACTACTGTCTTGAAGGAACTCGCACTCAATATCAAACCCCTTGTCCCGATGGAAAATTTAGCCGAGAGCTTGGTCTGGAAAGAGAAAATCAATGCATCGATTGTCCAATTGGTTACTATTGTCCTCAAGGGGATAGATACGGTGATAGGCTGTGTCCCGCGGGTCACTACTGTGGCCATTCTGTTGGAGACTATAAGACGACACCTTGTCCCGCGGGAACATTTCAAGAAGAGCAAGGGTCTCGGTGTAAGTAAAATACTCTGACTTTCAGAACTGCGCGACCCAGAAAACCATTTGTAATCTTGGACGTTTGGTTTCTTAGTTTCCTTCCATAAAAACGATTATCTAGACACGAAAATTTGAAAATGTGGTTAACACAAGAGCTCTGAAATTGTTGTTCCTCTTACTTATCGAGAAAATGGGGTTTTACTGTGTAGGTTGAGTTCTTTCGCCCATTTTCCAAGAAGGGCACTTCGAAGAAGGGAGGGGGGATAGACGACGCCACACCCTTTTCTCAGATTAGATCAGAACATGTGAAACGGTTCATTAGGTATTGAACGACATCGTTTAACAGACGTTATCAACATATTTGAAATATATTTGAAGTCACATTTCCTCATTGAATCAAAATTTTCAATGTCATTAATTCCATTACTGGCTTTAAAAAATCTCATGTATCTTTGTTGATTTTAGATAAGTCAGACTGTAAGACATGCCCTACAGGATATTATTGTATTCCTGACTCAAGTGTGCCTACACCATGTCCACCTGGCAAATACAGCAGGTTAACTGGTGTAGGTTCTCTGGGAGAGTGTCGTTCTTGTATCGCTGGTATGGCATGTCCTCAGCCAGGTCTGTCGTACCCTCCCGTTAAATGTGATGCAGGATATTACTGTCCAGCTGGCTCTGTTCTTCCTAATGCCACCAGACACGCATGTCCACCGGGTACCTATACAGACTTTCATAACTTGACCCATTCACGTGAATGTACTCCATGTCCGGAGAGACAGTCTTGCCAGGCAGGCACGGGAGGGTTGCAGAAACCTCCACAGACATGTGCTGCAGGTAAGTCGTTTTCTTCAACGGGAAGCAATGTACAATTAAAAAATACTCAGTATGGTCGTGTTACAGTAGAGTGCATACCATATATATCCACGAAAAAGTTAAACAAAATTGGGGCAAAGTTTTGTAGGTCTACGGTTTACTGAACTTACATGTACTAGACATTACTAATTTTTGCAAAATTGTGCTATTTCTTACAAAGTTTTTCGCGGATATATTGTATGCACTCTATGAACTTCATCCCAAGGGCGGATCCAGGAGGGGCAAAGGGGGGCTGAAGCCCCCCTTCAGCAGAAACAAAACCAAACAAAACTGAAGAATTAGATGCTTTTTTTATTGTTTTCCGTTGTGTTGACGGAACTGATCAACTAACCCTCCTAAACTCAATTAGCCCCTCCCCCCCTAAAATTTTGGCTGGATCCGCCCTTGCATCCACTAAACCAGACACAGCATCAATGATCTATTAAAGTACACCTTACCCCTAATTACTCAAAGACACCTCATATGAAGAAATGTTTCAACATCCAGTTATTTACTTACTTTATGTGACATCAATGCTGATAGTATGTTATTATGGGTTAGAAACACTTTGAAATTTTTTCATAATGAGTTAATCACCGTTTTTTTTTTGTTTGTTTGTTTGTTTTTTGTCTTTGTCGTTGTTGTTGTTGTTTTGGTTTTTTTTCTTTTGTGCTTCGAGGGCTTTCCCGGTTTTCCAATTCTCGTTCCTCCACGAACATTAACTGAGCACTGAATTCTCATTGGGTCTAGTAGGAGACCCCGTCTGAGGTTCCAATGGTAAATCTGTGTTATCACCAGGGTCCACAATGAACTCCTTGTACAAAGTCCATAGAAAAAATTGTTCTTGGGGACAAAACAATTGATTTTTTTTTTCGTAAGAAAAGACGAGCTATTGTTTTGTCCCCCAGAACAATTCCTTTAGGAAATCGATGCAAGAGGTCTATAATTGGTGTAAGCTGTTATTGTGTCCCTGCCCTAACGAGAAAAGTTAATAAAAATGAAATAAAAAATATTTTTCTTCATCAGGCTACTTCTGTCCTCGTGGTACTCAAAGTCCAACCCAGTTTGCCTGCGCTGCAGGGTCCTGGAGCAATCTAACAAACTTAAGAGACCAAAGTGAATGTTATGCGTGCCCAAAGGGATGGTTTTGTCTCATGGCAAGTGCTGTGCCCTCAGGGCTTTGTAAACCAGGACACTATTGCCCAGAAGGTTAGTATTATCTATTATTGCCTCCGTTCTTGGTAATTAACTCTTACATATCCCTCTTGTGGTGATACCAATTTGGGAATATGACCCAATTTTGTTTCCAAATGTTTTGATTTTTTTGATAAACGAAATAGCTTCATTGTCAATTTCTCTCTATTTCCAGTTGTTTCAAAATTCCATTACTATTTTCAATGTTTTCACCTTTGAATACTGAAAGCTACATTAGCTTGATAACTCGAGTTGTTTTTATCAATGTTCTCAACATTCTTAAGACAACTACGTAAAATATTTATTTGCAGTAATATCATAGCATTAGCACGGGCATGTTGTTCACTAATCGTCTTTGGGCTCATAGACTTGTGTAAGAGAGTATATATGAAATATATATTGTACTGCGGTTTAAATGTATCAAATTGAGCTGCTCCTCGCAATATATCATGCAACTTATGCAGCTGCAAATTGAGGGGATTTGAACCCGTTCCCTGGCGATTCCGGTGCCATGCTCTAACAACTGATCTACCAAGTCTGGTATGAGACTTCAAGGATACATTAGGTGGGTTTATCGGCCCAGTGTTATGAATGATGTAAAATCCTATTTTGCCAATTTTTTGCAATATGGTATCCCTCTCTTAAATTATATTTGATATCAATGTCCCTGTTTACTTGCAGGTACCCAACGTGGAACTCAGTTTCCTTGTGCATCTGGTACATATTCCAACAAAACTGGGAACGTGCGATGGGAACAATGTGAGCCGTGTCCTGAAGGCCATTACTGTCCTAGAGGAACTGCTGTTCCCGAAAAGTGTCCAAGGGGAACGTATAATGATGTCCTTAGTGCGAAGGTGAGTAATGGGCTTTGTATAATCTATTTGTTTTAATGAAGGAATTAATCGTTTCATTAATCCTGCCTTTAATAATAATAATAATAATAATAATAATAATAATAAATATGTATTTATATAGCGCATTATAGACTCTCAATGCGCTTTACAAATATTACGATGAAATGTTAAGTGAAAAACTAGATTAAAGTTACAAATTGAACAAAAATGTTTTTAGTTTTCTCTTGAATATTTCCAAAGACTGCGATATTTTTTTCCGTTTGTACAACTCATTCGTACTTGAGATGTGTTGTTTCAACTATCTTAAATTTTTAAAACGAGTTTTGAGATTTTGGGCATTTTGCTCATCTTTGGAGGTTGTTTCAATCACAGTTAATAAGGGATGGCAAGATCTACGACGTCAGCAATTGACCCCCTGGCTTCCAAGCCAATAGACCCCTTGCTGTACGTCGGAATGCAGCTCAATTTGGAGGACATAACAATGGATTTCCAATGTCATGAGATTGAAATTATTTTGTTTTGTCCTCCAAAATTGAGCTGCTTAGGCGTCACATGCAAGGGATCCATTGCTTACCATAGTTTGTAAACTTGATTAACAGAAATTTAATACCAGTAAAATTGGCACTCCTGAAGTTACTGAGACACTTCTGGAGTTACTTATAAGTCGTAAAGAAGTGCTCTAGCCAAGCAAAGCTAAAGTCAGTTATAAAATTAAATATTTAAATGATTTTATTTTTTGTTTACTTGCAAGGATCTTGGAGGTTGCAAGCCGTGTGTCCCTGGATACTACTGCCCAGGCACTGCTAACGTCCAGCCCGCTGCATGTAGAAGAGGAAATTATTCGGTAAATTAACTTCTTTATTGCTATCCACCTCTCGCATTATGTTTTCCTCCAAAACCTCCTCACAAGCTTCAAAACAAACCTCAATTCCCACAGTCATGAATCTCTGCCTTTCCCCAAACGAGCTCCTAATAAATGGCTTAAACTTTTATTCTTGTTGTTTGTGACTAGGCATCCGGTGCATACGTATGTTCAACATGCGAACCAGGATTCTACTGTGCAAGTGAGACAACCAGTCGTAGTGAGATGTTAACTGTTATGATATGCCCCGCTGGTCTTCACTGTCCTGCTGGTACTAGTGTTACACCTGATCTTGTCTCGCATGCCTGCCAAGCTGGATCCTATTGCCTCAGAGGAGATCAGGTAAAGAGCGTAACTCATAGTTGTCATAGTTGAAGCGTTCCCTTCTCTTCTCTGGTGTCTCGGGGTCGAGAATTGTTAGTGAAACTCCTGGAATCGTGGCCATTTGTCTGTGTAGCCTGATTGATTGAAACTAATAAATACGATCATCTAAAAACTCAGGAGTAGTGACATGGAAAATGAAAGTGAATGTTTTTTTGTATTTAGAATGCCTTTCCTATTAAGTGTCCCAATGGAACATTCAATCCAAATACTGGACGCAAACTTGTCAGTGAATGTCAGAAGTGCTGGGAAGGATACTACTGTGAACCTGCCGGACTTACTTCAGTGGTAAGACGTCTTCATTATTAACAATAGACATTATTGACATTTTCTTTGAAAGAAGGTATCTATAAAAAAGAATAAAAAACACAAAGGAAAACCTGAAAAAAAGTGAAACGTCGAATAAATTTTGTCCTTTGAGGATTTCTCCCTCCGCAAAACCTAGCAAGCCAAATTTCCATTGGATCTGTAAGTCTGCCACAGTAAGACCGCACCATTCGGGACCTGCTTTTTAATGAAGCACCTCTTTTGTTAGGTTAGGTTTAGTTTTGTTGGGAAGACCAATCTATTGTCATTTTAATCCAATATATTATTTTTTAAACCAATCATGAAACTTGTTGCAAAAAAATTCCCCTTTGCTACGCCCTGAGTTTGGCGAGCCCAGAGCTATTTCAGGGAATTGATAAAAAATGCTGTAACATGCATTTGCTTGTGACTAAATTTCACAATTTTATCATGACAGGCTGATAAGTGTCCTCCAGGTTACTACTGCCCTGAGGGGACTGGCTACAAGTACTCGTATCCTTGTCCCATCGGCTTCTATCGCAACGCATCAGCTGCTGTCTCTGTTATGGACTGTAGTGTCTGCTATTCTGGTCACTACTGTGATGACCCTGGCCTATCAGTACCTAAGATTTGCCCAGAGGTTAGTTTTTAGTTATTATTAGAGACCTTTAGCAACATGTTTACCGCTAACCGCTACTAAGGATGAGGCACAGAAAGACGCCCCCCGCAAACACAGAGAAACACTCGTTAACACAGAAACAGGAAAAAAAACTTTATAACAGGGTTTGTGCTACTCCTTAAACTCCTTGAAAACTCCTCGAATTTAATTCACGTTTTCAAGGGCACTTGAAAAGCTCTTGAATATTACGATTTTAGCGAAACTCCTTGAAAACTCCTTGAATTTTTGCTTTGATCATTACTTGCATGGTTCTGAAATAGATCTAGTCAGAAAGATCGGAAAATCTGAAAGTCGGCCATGTGCAACCACCGTGCAAAACCTTGGCATAGTTAGCTGAACATACTCCTTGAAAATTCATTTTTGGGTCCTTGTATACTCCTCGACTAGTCCTTGAATGTTAAGTGGTTACCTCGGCACGAACCCTGTTATAGGTAAATTAATTTTATTTATTTATTTATTTATTTACGACATAATATTTAAACAAGATGCTTCTTCACTATAGTGATTTTCAAGAAGATCCTTTAAAACCAATAATATGTAACCAAACTGAATTATGAAAAGAGTTGATGAGACGAAATACAAATTGATAAACGCGTAAAATTACAATTGAGATTTTAAAACTTCTTTTCGTTCAGGGTCAATTCTGTCCAACCGGAACGACAACGCCACAGCCTTGTCCAAGTGGATACTTTAACAATGCAACAGGTGTCAAGAGAAGCGTAGACTGTACTCCATGTCCTGCAGGAAGATACTGTGCTGGCTTTGCTCTGAGGGAACCAACAGGGCCTTGTGATGCTGGCTTCTACTGCAGAGAACGTGCCTACACATCGGTAATAACATACTTGTCACTACGCAACTCAATCGTCACTATTATAGCAGGCGTACCTCGGTTATTTAGTGCGCGGCCTCCAGAGCTAGGGGTCCACGGTTCGATTATCAGGATCTGCACGTCTGTTTCAACTTATCTCTAAACCGTGTAGTTTGTCTTTGAATATTCTTAAAACAGAGCACTGATAGAGAGAGTAGTAAGTGCGCATCGTCGGCTTTCTGGGATACTATTAACGTAACTGAAGGAACTATCGACGTTAGATATAGTTACTTTCCCTTTTTTTGCATGTGACGTCTTAGCCGCCATTTTGGTTGCTTTTGACAAAATATTTATTCTTCTTGGTGTTTTTTGTCATGTCAACCAACATGGTGACGTCTTCTGTCTGAAGATGTAAGGCCCTGGCTAAACGAGGAAACGTGTTTCCAGAAACATGTTTAACGCGTGCATGTTTCCTCGATGTTTCCCAGTTTAGCCACATGCGAAACATTGCTGCGTGCAACAAATTTTGCTTCCAAGACGCAAAAAATGTTTGGCTGTGCGGCAGAAACATTTCATGTTTCCAAGACGCATGGAAACCGCATTGTTTCCCGATGTTTCCTGACAGTTTTGCCACCTTAGGAAACTTTAAGGGAAGCGTGTTTCTAGAAACATGTTTCCTCGTTTAGCCAGGGCCTAAATCTACTCTATGTTATTTAGTAACGCTCTTCATATTTTCACTTTTCGAAGGCGCCTCCAGAGGGTCTGACTGGAGGCCTTTGTCCAGCTGGTGGGTACTGTCCAGAGGGTGCAAAGGTTCCTGAACCTTGTCCAATAGGCACATACAGTAGCACTAAGGGTGCTAAAGCTGCGGAAGATTGTATTGACTGTGACCCAGGGTAAGAACGACTAACTTTGTGTACAGGGGCGGATCCAGGGGGTGTCATGCTGTGCACCGGACTCCCCTCTAACGCCGTAGTTTCTCTTACCCTTTTTTGAAGCGATGCATGATATCTCTATATACCTTTCTTTATTTGGGACACCACCTAACAAATTCCTGGATCCTTACCCTAGTGTACACAAGCTTTTATTCATAATCCGATACTTAAAACACACAAGTATTCTTTGTATTTCCCCTTTTTTGATTCCAATTTGATAATGGAGGAAGGCCAGAGTAAGGTCTGTTAGCCACTGACTATATTTAGGGCATCCCTACTCATGGGAAGTTTATTTATAATTTCAAAAATGCTAAATATCTTTTCAGAAAAAAATTCGAGTTTTATTGCTTAGGCTAAAATGATTGATGAAGGATGAATAAAAAAATAAGAGTATTCTCACCAATGCGACCCGAGTTCGAGTCCCGCCGTGCTCGCTTAGTGTCGTATATGAGTAGAGTTGTTTGTTGATTCTCTCCTGTGCTTTGAGGATTTTTCTCCGGCTTCTTCAGTTTTCCTCCCTCCGCAAAAATCAACATTAAAATTCCAATTGGAATTTAAGTTGATGAAGAGCCACAATTTATTATTATTTATAAGAGGGAGAGATAGAGAGATGAAGAGAAATATGCATGGCAATCGCAATAATAAGGTTTTTAATCTGCTAACCTAGGCATTATTGTGCTGGAGATACCAACCCCGAGCCTACAGGTCCTTGCTCACCCGGGCATTACTGTACTGGCAAGGCAAGTACACCTATCCAGTTTGTAACACCAGCTGGTCACTATTCAGAAGAAAGGGCTTCAGCACCTATACGATGTCCTGTCGGAACATATCAAGAGGTATGTATATAGCTTATTGTTCTCGGTAGCTAACTCTTACATAATATTTCTGTACTGTAATATGAACCTTCTGGGAGCTTTAAAGCACGAGAGAAGCAAGCTTATGAACATGGGGCGTAACCGAGTGTTTTTCTTGTTTTTCATGCGCCCTACAGCTTTCAGAATGTTTATATCACAGTACAGAGACATAAGCAAGCGTTTTATATTGCTGTTATAAAATATTTTTGAACGATTTTGCGCGAGCGTGTATCTGTTTTTTCTGATATAAATACAGTAACTAGCCAATCAGCGCTCGGGAGTCGGGGACTTGCAGCTCTAAAAACGTCAGCATTTGAAACCCTCATAAAATTTGACTCGTAACACCATCGCCCACAATTGCAACAAAAAGCATTTTCACCTTGTAAAAACACCCTAGGGCACCAATAGGAGTGATTTGTTCTGTAAGAGAATAATAGTTACGCTTAAAGATATTGATTAAAAGTATAAAACAAAAATATCCTTCGTTATGTGTTTAGGCTAATCGAGCATCAAAGTGCACCAAATGTACTGAAGGAGGATATTGTAACGCTACTGGTCTGGTGAGCCCAGTCAAGTGTCCTCCTGGTTATTATTGTAAAGCTGGAACGATAAATCCTACTCCATGCGGTCCTGTAAGTACCTACTAATTCACTTATTTCTTGGTCTGGATTTTGAGGGGTTCTTATGGACATAGAATCGTCTGCCATTCTTCACTTAACGTGGAAACTATTACCACTTAGAACTCCGCGCAGAATTCAGGATAAAGTTAGCTATACCAAGTAAATACAGAAGTACTGTATCCCTCCCTCGGGTCGGTATGAAAAGCCGGATTTTAGATCAGAACCATTTGCTTGCCTGGCGAATTAACGAAGAAGACTGCCCCTTACCCCAGCAAATTCCCAGCAGTCACAACAGACCTCTTTACCTCGGACGTAATGTTTTTCCATTTCAGACCACCTGTCATTCTGTAGAGTATTATTTCTTTGTTTAACGATTGCGCAGGTTAAGACACATATAGATACAACTTGAATGTGTTTATGGGCGATTTGATTCTTGACCGTTGGCATTGTGTTTTTCAGGGGACATACAATGGCAATCCTGGTGGATCAAACATTGCATTTTGCGTCAATTGTAAAGCTGGACATTACTGTGGCAAACCCGGCTTGGAGAAACCTGAAGACAAGTGTGATGCAGGCTATTACTGCCATGATGGATCACCTACACCAACACCAGTAAGTCGACTGACATGACTGGTGGTAACTAGAGCAGTTTTCGTATGACTGAAAAGTTTAGTGCCGTAAGCGTGCCGTGCCGTGACCTAGAATATGTCATGTTTTCTAGAATATTAATTGGCTGATTTTTTTCTCGCGCAATGTGATTCGTCTGGTAGTGCCGTGACATTGACGTGACCGTGTCTGCGCTGATTTTATGCCGTGTTCCGGGTATTTAATCGTGCAATGTGATTGGTCTGGCATATCCCTTGTCGTGGCATGCGACCGTGTGCGTGCTGTGATCTTTTCACAGTCATACGAAAACTGCTCTAGTTCCGACTGTGTTGGTGTGGTCAATACAACAAGTGGACAAGAAGGGAACTTACAGCCTGTAAAAAAACTTTCAACTGTGCTGACATCAGTATCGGAAGTTTGTCCTTAGTCCCACGAAAGACTAATGTCCGAAAGTTTACGTTTCCTTCTTATTCATATGTTATCTCTCAAATGTTACTAATCTTCCTTCATGTAAGCAATTATTTTCGGGGCATGGAAAAATTTCAAGATTTTATTTGACTTGATTTTATTTGATTTGATTTGGTTTTACTTTGATTTGAAATTTAAGCTGATGTAACTTTTTTCCTACAAAAATTTGCATCAAAATTGAATGAATCCTATTTGTTTGAAATTTCTTTTTTTCATTTCTTTTTTTCCTTTTTTTTTTTTTTTTTTTTTTATGATTGAAATTTTCTTTTAAATGGAACCTTTAAAAATCTATAAAATAAGATAAAATAAGGATAATAAATAAAATGTATCTTCATGGTATAACAATTTATCATTTAATGTCATTTAATGTTATTTGTCAATTTTAGGATAATGGCACATTCATTAACTACAACGTGACCTCGGACTATGGAGGTGTATGTCCACCCGGCTACTACTGTCCCAAAGGCACCGAAGGTCCCTACCAATACCCCTGTAAAAACGGCACCTACAACCCTGTCCAGCAACGTACTAGTTCTTCAGACTGCATCAGCTGTGATCCTGGAAGAGTCTGTAACGGTAGAGGCCTTACTGCACCGACTGGAAACTCCAGTGCAGGATTCTACTGTGAAAGGGGATGCGTTACGTCTATGCCAACGGATGGAGTTACAGGGAATATATGTCCAGTGGGTTACCACTGCCCCGAAGGAAGTGCCACAAAAAGAGAATGCGAAGATAGTACCTACAGGTAAAAAATGCCATTTCTTCAATTAAAGCAATGAGTAGCTATTCATGAATGGAAGATTGTTATACATACCCTACATAGAGCTCATGAACAACTAAGGGAAGCTGAGGGATATTATTAAAGCGGGTGTAGCCGAATTTTTCTCTTGCTTGTCGATGGTATTGCAGTTTCCAGTGTGTTTATATCACAATACGGGAAAAAAAGCGGCCGTTTAAATTGCATTCATAAGATATTGTTTGCCCCCGGATATATAGTCGGTAGCTAACCAATGTTTCTCGCTTTCTTGTTCTTATCAGCAATATCACAGGACTTGCTAAATGCTTAGATTGTCCAGAAAGGTTCTACTGTAAAGGAGGTGCAGATGCTCATACACCATTGCCATGCCCAACAGGACATTACTGCCCAAAAAGAACAGGTATCTCTCAGCCAAAGTGCCCTCCTGGTACCTACAACCCCCAGGTAAGAACGACATATATAATTCCAATAATTATTAAAGTAATATGTCTTCAACATTGATGTTATATACCTCTTTAGCTTGGGTGTACTATTTTTCCCTTTTCAGACCACGTGTCATTCTCTTGAGAACAAGATTCTTTGTTTGAGTTTCATCCATATTCATGCGTCTTCTCATGCACAACCGTTAGATAAAGAAATGATACTCATACGAATGACTAGGGATTTGAAATGGGAAAACATTTACACAGGCCTCGATCCGAAAGTTTCGTATATTAACCACCCTATTTAGTTAATAAAGCTAAAATCAGCCCAGGAAGTCTTAGTGTCTTCCTTTTAAATATTTGTATAGAGGCGTTGCACCATCACGTGATGGCAACCACGACAGGAGGCACAACAATATATTTTTGTTCTCCTGGGAAACTGAATTCTTTCTTGCGTAAATCAGATTAGACCAGATTCAATTGTTCCTGCCTCCTGTCATGGCAGCCATCACGTGATAATGCTAAACCTCTATTCACGGTGAATACTTTCTTTATTAGACTGGACTTGCTGGTGATAAAGAATGTTGGCCATGTAAACCCGGCAAATTCTGTTTAGGCTACGGCAACAAAGAGTTCCCAAGTGCAACTTCAGGCGATTGTGATGCTGGTTTTTACTGCAAACTTGGTGTCAACACCCCAAGGCCAAACTCTAACTTTACAGGAATAGGTGGTGTTTGTCCTCAAGGGTCGTACTGCCTTAAAGGTACTCCAGAACCGATTGGGTGCCCCAATGGAACGTTCTCGAATGTAACTCAGTTAGAAGATGCTGCAAGCTGTACACTTTGTTCGGATGGTCACTATTGCGAAGAGTCAAACCTGACCAGTCCTACAGGTATACTTATGCTATATACACCTATCTCAAAAAGCGTTGTCGGTCGGAGATCGAAAATCTGAGAACGAGTAACACTCTGCAAAATGTAATATATTTAATGCCGAACATCGTAGTTTCCTATTATATTGGAATACGAACATGGTCTTTGAGTTAGGAATGTGATTTTCCGTAATTTAGTCAGAAAACATGAAAACACAAAAATTCCGTTTAATATCAGATCGCCCCGGCATTTCAGATCTTAGGGCCCGGTTGTACGAAGGGTGAATAGCGCTGTCCAACGTATAAATCCTTATTCAGTGGATAAAGTGATGCTGTAATCCAATAAATTTATCCACTGGATAAGATTTATCCATCGTATAGCGCTATCAAGGCTTCGTACAACCGGGCCCAGACCGACAACACTTTCCAAAACAGTTGTATACACTTTCTTTTCTTTTCTTTTCTTTTCTTTTTCCTTTTTTTTTTTTTTTTCCAACGGTGCTAAGAATATCATCATCATTTAATTATTAATGACAAAACCCACTTCGTCATGATACCGGCTCCGTCATGATAACGGCTTTTTATTCATTGCCATGTTGTGTTATATAGATATAGACCCCTTGCACTGACTCCCGAGAGGAATTGTTCTGGGGGACAAAACAATGGATTTTTTTGCATAAGAAAAGATGGCCTATAATTGTGTCCCCAGAGCAATTCCTCTAGGAAATCAATGCAAGGGCTCTATTCATTTAATAGATAACAAAACGTAACCAATTTGTTTCCTTTGTTAAGGCCCATGCGCAGCCGGGTTTTATTGTAAGAGAGGATCCAATACAGCCCGACCTACCATTACCACGTCAACTGGAGGGCCTTGCACTGTGGGTCATTACTGTCCAGAAGGCACGTCTGTCCCCAAGAAATGTCTTGCAGGCACGTATAATCCAAACACAGGAGAAGCTGAATGCTTTCCATGCATGGAGGGATATTATTGTACTGAAGGATCTACTGGTTATGTTTCCAGTCCTTGTCCTGAAGGTCATTATTGTCCGAATGGAACGAAATTTTCCACCCAATTTCCGTGCCCGAAAGGGTATTTCAATAATAGGACGATGGCTACGAATTTGGGTGACTGTCTCCCTTGCCCTGGTGGAATGTACTGCAATGCTTCTGGTCTCTCAGGACCGACTGGCGAGTGTGATGCAGGTTGGTTTTGTGTCAGGGCTGCGTGGGAGAATAGGCCTCGAGATTATGATAACTTCACATCAGGAGATTGCTTATGCCCCTCAAATTCTACCGGAGGGGAATGCCAACCTGGATTTTACTGTCCTAAAGGCTCGCACGAACCAAAGTTGTGTACTGGAGGGTATTACTGTGGAACCAAAGGACTCAGCTCAGAGACTGCGCAGTGTGACGCTGGCTGGTACTGTACAGGTGGAGCAAAAATAAGTCGACCTAATGACGGAGTAACGGGTGACATCTGTCCTGAAGGAAAATATTGTATAAAGGGAACCAAGGTACCCGAACTATGCCCTAACGGAACCTATTCTAATAACACCGGGAACAAACAAATAGGGAACTGTGCCCTTTGTGTAAGTGGGTACTTCTGTCGAGGAATGGGAAACACGAAACCAACAGGGCAATGTAACCCAGGTTTCTACTGCGAAAGTGGCCAGGACAATCCAAATGCCGCTCAATGTACTGCAGGTCATTACTGTAAACGTGGAAGTCCGGCACCTGTTAAGTGTGAATCTGGAACTTATCAGAATGAAGTGCAAAAGGAAGAATGCAAAGAGTGTCCTGCTGGATACTACTGTGATAATACCAACGATCTTACTTTATATACTTCGTATATTTGCCCTAAGGGTTATTACTGCCCAAATGGAACTAAATTCTCAACACAGCATGGTTGCCCAGAGGGCACGTATGGTAATGAAACGAAATATTACAGCGCCGACCAGTGTATCAAGTGTCCGCCCGGCACCTATTGTAGAGGTAAATTTTTATCTCTTTGCAATAAGATTTTTTAATTTAATTATTTTTATTTACTTTGTTATACCAATCAACTTGTTATCCATGTTGTTTGCCTATATTTATTCCCTAATTATATGTATTTCAGAGATATTGATATGTAAACTACTTCTCTACAGGTTCCTCTGACAGTTTCACTGAATACTGCACGGCGGGTCATCACTGCATTCTTGGATCATTCACACCAACGCCCACTGATAACGTGAGGGGACGTGAGTGTCCCCAAGGACAGTACTGTGTAAAGGGCACTAAAACCCCTGAAAACTGCCCTGCCGGTACTTTCTCGAATGCATTCAAACTGAGGAGCGCTTTAGAATGCACAAATTGCACGCCTGGGATGTTTTGCAATGATTCAGGGCTGACAACACCAAGTGGTCCTTGCCATCCACGTTACTACTGTTCAGGAAGAGCAACACATCCTGCACCACAGGATGGCATAACTGGGGGTAACTGTACACCAGGACATTATTGCCCCGGTCAGACACCACAGCCCATACCGTGTGAAGTAAGTCTTCTCTCCAATAAAGTTGCATGCTTGATTCATTTCTCATTCATATTTATCTTGTCGTTGTCGTCATTGTCTTTTTTTTTTTTTTTTTTCGTCTTTTTGCTTGGTTCAAGTCAAAATTATTTTCTTAAACGCTATTCAAACTTACTTGATCCATTTATCCATTCATACGCTATAAGCAAGACTTTTCCTATCCGACTTGTTTCTGACTAGCGATTCTGCAACCCAAACATCCAGATTGTTTGAAAATGGCTTCTAATGCCCAAGCCAACACTTCTTGCGAACTTGAGTTTGGGTTTTGTGTGTGTTCTAAACTTAACTTAATGCCTGTTCATTTAACTCTGCAGGATGGAAGTTACATGAAAGACCCTCTAGCAGATGCCTGTATACCATGTCCTGCTGGGTACTACTGTGTTAATGATAAGAGTTTAGATCCAGAACGTTGCCCGTACGGTTACTACTGTCCATTACGTACTGGATTTAACTGGAGTTCTTGTCCAAAAGGAACCTACGATGACAGAGGAGGTCTTGCTAATGTGACATGTACGTAGATTCCTGTCTTTCTTTCTACTAAATCAATTCGATATATATCCAATAAATATCAGGATAAAGTCAAAAAAAACAAAAAAACATTACTTGTTGTTTGATTTTTCAGCCTGTCGTCAATGTGGTACCGGCAAGTACTGTGCATACCCTAATGCCACCAAAGAAACCGGCTCCTGCAGTGCTGGATACTACTGTCGTGAAGGTGCCGATACACCAACTCCAGAATTCGGTGCAACAGGAGATGCAGGGCCATGCCCTAAAGGACACTTCTGTCTAAATGCAACTGGTGAACCTTACAAGTGTCCAATAGGGACGTATTCCAATGTGACGCACTTGACAGACTCCAAATATTGTGAAAAATGTGGCTATGGTCATTACTGTGGTGAACCGGGTCGCTCAGACTATTCTGGAGAGTGTGATCCTGGTTTTTACTGTTTAAGAGGATCCAAAGTGCCCAACCCACCAAACGTGACAGAATCTGGAGGGCCCTGTCCTATTGGTCACTACTGCACAAAAGGAACTTCATACCCATTAGGCTGTAAAGAAGGGACTTATAATGACCGCACTGGACAATCAGCATGTCGAACATGCTGTGCAGGTTACTATTGTCCATCTAACTCAACGTCTTGTATTATGGAATGTCCTAAAGGACATTACTGCTTGAATGGAACCGAGACGCCGTATCAGTTCCCTTGTCCAAAGGGAACTTATAACAACTTAACTGGCATGCAAACTAGGAGGTATTTTGGTTTTTATACTTAAATGTTTTCCTTGAAATCCCGGCTATTAATCTCCCCCCACGGAAGAAGCCCACCTATGTTTTATTCATTGAGGAAACATAAGTGACTGAGACTGGGAAAATAACAAAAAAGTAATGATCGTTTCCTCTTCATTCCAAACTTTGTTACCTCCAGGTATAATAAGGCCTTCCCCAATATTAGGTCTCCCCGAACACAAGCCCCTCAAAAGCCCTTCAAAAGCCCTTCAAAAGCCCTAACGAATGAGTATAAGCCTAGCGCTTATGGATTCTACGGCATTTTAAAGTTCCCTTGTTAGGATAGTTGGTAGTAGCTTGACTATTTGTAATCTATAGACTATTGGTAGCCATTTTCATTTATTATTTTTTTCCAGTACATTGTACACTTTCTCTAAATACCATTTTTAATATCTTCTGTTTTAGTTCCTGTAAGCCATGTCCACCTGGTCAGTTCTGTGGTTCAGAGGGACGTGATGTGCCGTCAGGCAAATGTTCTAAAGGATTTTATTGCATACGTGGGGCATGGACCGATAAACCAACAGATCTGGGAGTTGTCGGTTACAGCAACAGTTCCAATATAACTCAGTGTTTCTGTCCTAATACTACCACAGGAGGAATGTGTCAGCCAGGAGAGTACTGCCCAGCAGGATCACACGAACCAGTGCCATGCACTAAAGGTAAGAATTCAATGGAATTTAGAAAACATTTCATGAACTGAATGATTCTCAACTTGTTTCTGTAAGAGTTAATGGTTTGAAATCAAGTTTGTGGGGTGCAATCGTCCGGGTGAGTGTAGTCTTGAGAAAGATTGTTGTGGGTGGTGACTGACTTTTGGACAACCTGAGCGGAAGTCATCTTCAAGGTCTAGTGAGTTTTTTCAAAGACAAGTTTGTGTAAATTAGAAACAAAACTTAATCCCTCTTCAGTTACTGCATAAATGAACATGACATGAATTAATAATGATTTTTCTCAACATCGTCATTTTTTTTTGTTTAATTAGGATATTACTGTGATGCCTCTGCTTTGGCGAACGTCACTGCACCTTGTGATCCTGGTTTCTTCTGTGTTCTCGGAGCCAAAGTTTCAAATCCTCGCGATAATAAAACAGGAAATGTCTGCCCAAAAGGCCATTATTGCGAAAGAGGAACGTACAGCCCTACACCGTGCCCCAAAGGAACATACTCAAACTCTACCGAAAACAAAAATGTTTCAGATTGTAGCCCTTGTCTAGCCGGTTATTACTGTGGTTCTCTAGGTCTTGGTGGTCCTACGAATGAATGCGATAGTGGATATTATTGTCCACCTGGTCAATCAACCAGTAGACCAACAAAATATGAATGCACGCCTGGTCACTCCTGTCCACCAGGAAGTCCTATACAGTTAACTTGTGAATCAGGGAGTTATCAGGATGAGTACAAAGGAAGCTCTTGTAAAGAGTGTCCCGAGGGGTACTATTGTGATGCTACTATAATCAATGTTACTCACTGTGTTCATGGAGTTCAGCTTCCTTCACCTTGTGTACCGGGACATTTTTGTCTGAATGGTACCAAGTCAGCAAAACAATACCCATGTCCTGCAGGTTAGTGAAATATAACATCTTTATGCTTCAAAAAATAGTTTTAATGTGAACCTGTTTTAATGTTGCTGCAGCTAATGTTTACTGTTGTCGTTGTTGTTGTTTATGTTGTAATTGTTGTTGTTTATGTTGTAATTGTTGTTGTTTATGTTGTAATTGTTGTTGTTGCTGTGGTTTGTGGTCGTTGTCGTTGTCGTCGTTGTTATAAATGATCTTAAATGGAATTATTGCTAGACAGATTGCAGGAGGGCTATTACTTAAGCAATGTTCCGAAATTGTTTCTGTAAACAATTGCGGCAACGCTGCAGCGTGATTTAGTTTCTTTACTTCATTTGCGAATACTAAATTGCTGCAGGCAACATTCTTTTACTAAACTTTGCTTTCTTGTTAAGGAACACATACAAATAAAACGCACCGCAAGAATGCTGCGGAATGCAGTCCCTGTCCACCCGGAAAATTCTGCCAAGGAACTGGTAACAAAATGTGGACCGAAGAATGTAAAGCTGGTTTTATATGTTACGGTGGTGCCAACACGTCTAGTCCAACTGATGGAATAACGGGAAAGCCTTGCCCAAAAGGGTAAATAAATATTAATTGTATATAAACTACTATTTACTTCCAAAATTACATAACATAGCTAAAATTTTGCTTCTTTTGCTTCTTACAGGAATTATTGCCCGAAAGGTACTACAGCGACGGTGCCGTGCGATGCGGGTAGCTATGGGCCAACAGAAAAACTTGAATCTCAGTCTCAATGTAAGCTATGCGATCCTGGAAGTTTTTGCGACAAGCCTGGTCTGGAAGCGGTGTCTGGAAATTGTTCTGCTGGGTTTTACTGCCGTGGTAATTCATCTGTGTCAGAGCCACCTGACGATGAGACAGGCAAGTAGTTTGATTTTACATTTGGCAAGACCATTCACGGTTGTGAAATTCTTCATCCATACTTTCTAACAGGGATTAAAATAAAGTATTCCATTTGCCATGGTTTTTCTTGTTGTGACTAAGACAAGCACTCTAGGTTTTGTTTTTGTAATTTCATTTTTTAGCATCGTGTAATATAATTTTGAATACCGATTCCATTTATTTGATTAGGGGGTAGGTGTTGGATTGGCCATTATTGCCCGTCTGGTAGTCCTATTCCTTTCCCATGTGAACCAGGAAGTTTCATGAATCATACAACATCTTCCAAGTGTTATACGTGTCCCGCAGGACATTACTGTGTGAATGGCATCAAGCCTTTACCTTGTCCGGCAGGTAAGCGTTATAACCGATTAAGATATTAATATTATTATTATTATCCATCTTTATAAGTTCATTCTAATTCCTTGACCAACTTTTGTAGTGAGCAAGGGTGGCGCAGCTGTGAGAGCGCTCACCTCTCACGAATATGACCCGGGTTCGAGTCCTGGCCGTGCTCGGTGTCGTATGTGAGTAGAGTTGTTGGTTCTCTCCTGTACTTTGAGGGTTTTCCGGGTTCTCCGGTTTTTCTACTGAATTCCAATTGCAATCCAGTGGAGGAAGAGCCACTCTGTGGAACCCACTGTTAATCCCATTCATTATTTATTTAAAGCTTTAAAGTAGTATCAGCTAATTCAGCTTGTAACTTGTAATAGGTTGGTATTGTCCAGCTGGAACTGGTTATAATTGGAATCCCTGTCCTCGTGGAACTTACAGTCCGGTCCAGTACATTTACGAGGAAAGTCAGTGTCATGCATGTGACCCTGGTTACTTCTGCGATAGTATCAATGCAACGTCTCCCGCAGGAACGTGTGCTGATGGCTTCTTTTGTCGAAATGGATCAGATTCAAGAACCCCCATGGGTGGACATAGAGGGGATGCTGGTATATGTCCAACTGGTCATTATTGCCCAGCTGGTAATGCACTATCTCCTATAGCATGCTCTGAAGGCTACTATAACAACCAAACTAGTCGCTCCAAAAGTGGTGACTGCCGGGCTTGCCCAGGTGGGTGGTATTGTGAAAAACCAGGTTTGGAGTGGCCAAGTGGGGAGTGTGACGCTGGTTTTTATTGCATAGAAAAAGCTACAATTCGTAATCCTAACAATGTTACTGACACTGGAGGTCCCTGCCCTCCTGGACATTTTTGCCCTCTTGGCTCACCGTCTCCTCAAGCTTGTCCAGGTGGTGAATATAATTCACTGTGGAAGCAGAGTCACTGTTATGTTTGCCCCGAAGGACATTTCTGTCCTAATGCATCCTCTAATTACACTGAATGTTATGAAGGATTTTATTGTCCAAACGGCTCCGCCAGTCCTTCACCGTGCCCCAAAGGTACCTACAAGAACTACACTATGGGAAACAAAGAGGACGACTGTAAGATGTGTCCACCAGGAAAGTATTGTCCATTGAATGCTATGAAACGTCCAGCTGGAAGCTGCTCTCCTGGGTGGTATTGTAGTGGAGGTTCTTGGGAAAAAGAACCCTTAAATACCGCAGACATAGGCAATGGCACAGCAGTTTGTCCTTTAATTGGAAGTATAGGTGGTTACTGCAAAAAAGGATCTTTCTGTCCTGAGGGTGCTAATGCACCTCGACCATGTACTTCTGGGTATTACTGTGACCGAGATTATCTTGATAAAGAGGCTGGGTTATGTACGGCTGGTTACTACTGCAATGGAAGTACGGTTTCCTCACATCCTGTGAATCAGTCAAACGGGGATCGTTGTCCTAAAGGACACTACTGCCCAACTGGAAGTCCATACCCATTACCTTGCAAACCAGGAACCTACGCAGACAAAGAATACAACCAGTTTAAGAACAACTGCTTGCCCTGTATTCCAGGGATGTACTGCCCGCAATTTGGAATGCACTATCCCAAAGGAAACTGTACTAAAGGATTCTATTGTCCTGCTGGGCAAACTGAAATGACTCCCCCAGATAAGGAATGTCAGCCAGGTCACTACTGTCCTGAGGGTAGTGGTCAACAAAATCCTTGTTTGGCAGGAGAATATCAACCATACAAAAGGCAAGATCAATGTATACAGTGCCCTGAAGGAAGTTATTGTGATCCAAATGAGGCACGAGTGAACTCATCTAGTGGTGCAAATAGTTCATCCCACGGTGTTGTTGCTCCCACGGACTGCCCTGTTGGATATTACTGCCCTAAGGGAACTCAATCAGCCAGTCAATATCCATGCCCTATTGGAACATTTGGTAACACAACAAAGCTTGCGTCAAAGGGACAGTGCACGCCATGCACTAAAGGTCACTACTGTGCTACTGAAGGCAAGAAGTTTTCTCCTACTGGTAAATGTCATGAAGGGTACTATTGCATCGAAAGAGCAAGTCTTCCAAATCCTAACGATACAGTAACAGGAGGACCTTGTATGCCCGGGTTCTACTGCTTGTCTGGGTCTTATAAGCCTGAACCTTGTTCACCGGGAACGTTTGGGCCACGTTACAGATTAACGAACTCTTCAGAGTGTGTTGATTGCTATGGAGGTCAATACTGTGCAGCATATGGTTTATCGGCACCTAATGGGTCTTGCGATGCTGGATTCTTTTGTTCTGGTCGTGCAGTCCTTCCGAATCCTGTGTCTGAATCTTACGGAGATGTTTGTCCCTCTGGTCATTTTTGTCCTGAAGGGACGACCACGCCATTCAAATGTCCACCTGGAACATTCAATAATAAAACAAGAGGAACGATGGCTGAAGACTGTACACCTTGCCCACCTGGAGAATATTGTCAAGGTTATGGACGCGAGTATCCGAATGGTAAATGTGACCCCGGATGGTATTGTACGAGAGCGGCTTATTCTCCTCGTCCTTTGCCTCACATGAGAGATGTCTACAATAACTCAAATCTCTTCAGTTGCCCTATCTATTCTGTCAATTATACCGGTGGAATTTGCCCAATAGGTCACTATTGTATTGAGGGTTCCTCAAAACCACGACCATGTGTTGCAGGAAAATTCTGTTCTAGAGAAGGGCTTTCTTCCACTTCCGGAGACTGTCATGCCGGTTTTTACTGCAAAGGTGGTGATACTGTCCCAAATCCAGTCAACTGTTCAGCAGGACATTACTGTGTCAAAGGCACTCCCATGGAAGAACCTTGTCCAGCTGGAACATTTTCTCCCGATACTGGTAACCAAAAGAGAGAGAATTGTCAAGACTGTACAGCAGGATACTATTGCCCTTCCCCTGGTGCAACGTCTGTTGTATTCCAGTGCCTACAGGGCTATTACTGTCCAAGTGGGTCCATTAACAACGCAACAGAAATATGCCCAAAGGGTTATGAATGTCCAACCGGTAGCCCACTTCCATCCAAGTGCAAACCAGGGTTTTATCAAGATGAAGAAGGAAAATGGACGTGTAAGGCTTGCACTCCCGGTTTCTACTGTGATCCAACGTCTTTATCTACTGGAGTTATCAATCCAGTCAAATGTTCTGCTGGAAATTACTGTCCTCGGCAAACAGCTACTGAACAAGAACATCCATGCCCCCCTGGTACCTATGGTAATGAGACTGGTTTAGAAAAGGTTGGGCGATGTCGACCGTGCCCTCCTAGATATTACTGTGGAGCAGCAGGGCTGGTGAAACCATCAGATCTTTGTAATGAAGGTTCGTATGATATAACAATTATTTAATTTATGTTCTAAGATTGTATGCTCCAGGATTTTTTGTTTGTTTGTTTGTCTGTTAATGCATTTGTCATTTGTTAATGTAATGTTGACACGTTTGCATTATACATAAGCAAGTATTTAAGGTAGCTCCATATAGTTAATTTTTACCGCGAGGGAAATGGGAACGAGTTTTATGATGGCGCGAGCTTTTAAAGCCACGAAAAACAAAATAAAGATGGCGGTGCGCCAAGCAGTTTCAAAAAATGTCGTAAAATTACTTTTCAAAACATGCTGGAATAAAAGAACACTGCAAATAATCCAAAAAAATGTCCAAACAATTACATCAGTGCCTTTTAACGACTCAAGTGAAGCTCAAAACAAGTTCAATTTTAATATTTCGTGCATTATCGATGAGCCTGCGAGTGGTAATTCCGCGAGAAATTCAGCAATATCATGGATAGTCGGTGGGTTTGTATTGGCTGGCACAAATGTTTACCTCGCTCGCTCAGTTTCGCACATGCGCAAATACGGATCTTGTAGAAATTTTATTTTGATGACGTAATTGACTAATTTTTGTGCGCGATTTTTAAAATTAAAAATCTCGGAAATTTGGCGGTAAAATGTCTTCAAATTTTTACAGTGTTTTTTCGATATCAAAAGCAATTAGCTTGCAAAATATTTAGCGAGTTCTAACGACAGAATGTTTTTAATTGTGAAAAGACAGAAATTGCGTTAAATCTAAGGTTCTGTCGTTGGGATACATAAGTCGCGGTGTCAAATGATGAAATAAGTAGTATGATTTCACTTAACAAATTTAGAAAAAAATTCACCGCGAAAAACTCGAGCTTTAATTTTTTTTATTACAAAAAAGCCTCAATTAAGACTAACGTTACGTTGCTATGGCGACCCGTCATGTGATATTTTTTTGTAAAAACTGAAACCTTGATTTACTAATATTAGTACAATGCGCAAAAAAGGGTCAATACATACTTTGTTTTATTTTTAATACAACAATATGTAACATGTACCTCAAAAGCCTTTTAACTATATGGAGCTACCTTAAGGGTAAACCTTTTTTTCTTTTTAAAGGACACTTCTGTCGCCTTAATGCCTCCTTGCCTACACCAACTGACGGAATAACCGGAGATGTTTGCCCTCTCGGGCACTATTGTATCAAAGGTTCTTCTGAAGGAGCTGCATGCCCAGCAGGTAATATTAATATCTTTGTTAGAAACACATAAATATAATCTAATTATCACTCTTAATTAATTTCGGAAGAAGAAACTTTGCGCAAATGACGACTTTCTGTTTTTCAGGCACGTTTGGCAATCGCACAGGGCTTAAGAATGACTTGGAATGTCATCCTTGCAATGCTGGATATTGGTGTCCTTCCCCTACAGTTGTTCCGACTAAGAAATGTTCTAAGGGCTTCTGGTGTATAAGTGGTTCTAAGGAACCTTCGCCCATCAATAAACCATACGGAACTGACTGTCCAAACGGAAGCTACTGCCCTGAAGGCACCCCAATCCCTGTCCCTTGTCCTAAAGGGTCGTACAACCCTTATCGAGGAAAAGAGAACCGGACTGATTGCGTTGCGTGTGATCCTGGAAAGTACTGTGAGACCACAGGACTCATAGCCGTGACAAACGACTGTGACCAAGGCTACTATTGCACTATTAGTGCCCAAAGAAAAAATCCTACTGATGGTGTAACAGGAGACAGATGTCCAATGGGACACTACTGTGTAGTGGGATCCAAAGCACCTGCTCCGTGCGAAAATGGAACTTTCATGAATCATACAGGTAAAATCAAAAACGCTGTATATTAATCTTAATGAAATTTTTTTAAAAACCTCTAAATATTTGTAATTAATCTTCCAGGTGGGCACAAGTGCTATATTTGTCCAGCAGGCTATCAGTGTATTCGAGGCGTACTTCCCGACCCATGTCCAATCGGCTTTTATTGTCCTGACGGTACTGGATATGACACAGTACCTTGTCCTGTCGGTACATATGGTAATCAAACTGGTCTAAAAGATAAAACTTACTGCACACCATGTACTGGAGGAAACTATTGTCAAGTACCTGGAAAGTCTTCAGTCACTGGCAAATGCGCAAAAGGTGAGGCACAGTGGTAACTTAAAGTATTAAAAGTAACGTCCAGAACTTAGTTTATGTTTTTCCTGGTAGGATATTACTGTACATCTGGTGTTAACGTGAGCGAACCAAGTGGTGCCAACACTGGTATTGGTGGCATCTGCCCCGTCGGCAATGAGTGTCCAGAAGGAAGTGCCATACCATCACCATGCAAAAGCGGCTCTTTTGCTCGAATGCCCCAAATGGCAGCTTGCGAACCATGTACGGAAGGTAAGCTGGAGATGAGTTTGTGAAGATTCTTAGTGTGCTATGGTTTTCTTGATAATTGTGATTGTTCATAATAATGATGACGACGACAACGGCAATAATGTTGATAATGTTCTCATTTTTTTTGTTGCTGCTACTGGTAGGTCATTTGTTTCTGAGTACAACCTTTCCTTTAAAAAAAGACCTTTCCTCAGAAAATATAAATAGTCATTTTGATTGAAAGCAAAGAGACCCATGAAGAAACCTTATCAACCAAACTGGCAGTCGTTAGATAACTACCAAGTTATATTTTTTATTTGTAAAATTGTAGTACGTTGTATTTCAACTAGTACCTAACTGTAGTGAAGGTATCTCTGAAAGAATATTTATTGTTTCAGGATTTTACTGTACTGGAACTACCGAGAACCCACAACCATGTCCAGTCGGGCATTATTGCCCGCTGAGTACTTCTACTGCTAAACAGTATCCTTGTAAACCTGGTACATATAATAACCTAACACAGCAGTCTTCTGAAGCTGCCTGCATATCCTGCCCTGCTGGATGGTATTGCGAGGGGTACGCAAGGGTAGAGCCAAATGGTGAATGTGCCGAAGGTTTTTACTGTTCCGGCGGTTCCTGGTCAAGAAAGCCTGGAGATATTGGCAGCGCCAACTACGACAATGCCACCAGTCCTTCTGATACTTGCTACAGGAATTTTGAGTGTGTTTGCCCAGCCTGGAACAAGACAACAGGTACCACTATCTCAACATCGTAAAATGTTTACACAGGGAAGCACGGGTTGCGTAGCGGTGAGAGCGCTCACGTCTCACCAATGTGTTTTCGAGTTCCACTGGCTTGGTGTCATATTTGAGTAGAGTTGATTTTTTGTTGTGCTTTGAGGGTTTTTTTTTTTTTCTTCCTTTCTTTCTCTGAACTCTGATTTTTTGCTCTTTACTAAGGCACTTCTTTAATTCGCAAGTTAACTTGTGGAATTATTCTTGAAAACATTCAGTGATTGAATGAAATGTATTGGATAAATTAATCATTTAAAAAAAGGATTCAATTATAGCACTACTAAATTATAACTATGAAATAATCCGCCTTTGTATGTATTATTCTTCAGGTGATATTTGCCCTGCTGGTTACTTTTGTCCCCTTGGTTCCAAACGTCCAAAACCCTGTACCTTGGGTTACTACTGTGCACATGCCGGGTTGAAAACACCCACAGCACAGTGCAGCCAAGGATACTACTGCAATGATAGCTCGACTACTCCAAACCAGGCAAAATGTCCACCAGGATATTACTGCCCTAACGGCACAGGCGTACCAGAGGCTTGTCCTGCAGGTACATTCTCTGGTACATTTGGCAACGTTAAACTCGAAGATTGTCAGAACTGCACTTCAGGAAAGTATTGCGGGGGAACTGGACTTGATAAGCCCACAGACGATTGCGCTGCAGGTTATTATTGTCCAGGTGGTCAGGCCACGTCTACACCATTAGGTCTGGAATGTACTCCTGGTCACCATTGCCCTAAAGGAAGTCCTTTCCCTCTTCGATGTACGAATGGATATTACCAGAATGAGCCGCAAAAAGAAATTTGCAAGACTTGTCCAGCTCGTTATTACTGCAACAACACGTTTTCTGCTGTCATAAACCCAGTACCTTGCGAAACAGGTCACTATTGCCCAGAAGGAACTGGTGACTACAGAGACTTTCCATGTCCCGAACGTAAGTATTGCACGCTTTTGCAAGTTTTTTTTATTCACTCTCATTGTCCTTTTAATTGTTCTCTTCTCGTTTTCAGGATTTTTCGGTGGACAGCGAGGGCTGGAGAATGCTGATAACTGTACAATCTGTACATCAGGCTCATACTGTAGAACCCCAGGTCTAGATGCACCTACTGGTCCTTGTTGGGGCGGACACTACTGCAGAGAAGGTGCCCTTCTTCCAAACCCTGAGAATGATCGGCTTGCATCTGTTAATTGGCCTCATCAACTCTTTCCTTTCGAATACCTTAATGCCGCATGTCCTCCTGGTCATTACTGTACCAATGGCACCAAGGTACCAGAACCATGCCCTCCAGGATTTTACCACAACACTGGTCGCATTTCATCAAAAGCAGAATGCATGCCTTGTCCAATAGGAAAATATTGTCCGAATATTACAATAACAGGTGGTGTGGCTCCTGACTGTAGCGCAGGCTATGTGTGTAGTGGAGGTTCGAGTAAGCCAGAACCTGATAATCCCAATATGGGGTATTTGTGTCCTCCTGGATTCTACTGCCCGGCCGGTGAGTAAGTTTTACATAGCCTCTTCGCGAAATACTGAAATTTGTTATTTTACTGCCGTCGACCAAAAATAATCAGTCGGTACCTTTTATATTTAACTGATGGCAGTAAAAACCGATTTTACAACAAACCATTGAAATATCTGAGTTTGCAGAATATCGAAAACCACAGTAAATGTTTAGAGAAAATACCTTCTTTTTCACAGCTGAACTAAACGTTACATAAACCTTGTAAAATCAAAGTAGAAAATTGGCAAGTAAGAGTTTGCGTTTCAAGGGAACTCAAAACCTTTCTTGACGTACGTTGCTTAACATTTAACTTGATTTGGTTTTAGGAACAAACGCTCCTCGTAGCTGCCTACCCGGATCTTATCAACCCAACAAGGGCCAAGGAAATTGTACCAAGTGTAGTCCAGGAAGTATGTGTCCGTACCAAAATATGACTCAAGTCGTGGCATGCAAAGCTGGATACTACTGTCCTGATGGAACGCCTAAACCCTGCCCACTAGGCACATATGGAAACAAAACTGGTCTAAATAACATTAACTTATGTACTGATTGCCCTGCTGGGGAATATTGTTCAGAGGCTGGAAGTACAAGGCCGAAGGGGGATTGCGCAAAGGGACATTACTGTGAAGGCGGGGCTAATTCTTCAACTCCAGGTCCAAGTGCAAAATACCCCGGAAACGGACTTTGCCCTGAGGGACATTATTGTGTGGAAGGAACCCAAACACCTCAACAATGTCCTCCAGGGACATTCCGTAATAGTACTGGAGCTGAATCCATACATCAGTGTCTTGATTGCACACCTGGCTGGTACTGTGAAGGCTATGGGAACAAGCAACCAACAGCCCAGTGTGACCCTGGTTATTGCTGTCCAGAGTTTTCAAGAGCCAATGTATCACAACCAACTGGATATATTTGCCCGAAAAATCACAAGTGTCCAAAAGGAACAGCAGATCCAATAGAGTGCAAGCCAGGTAATAAATCTTCCAATGGACATCTATCTATTTATTTATTTTTACTTGTACTTCGCCTCTAAGAAAGTTTTCGTACATTTTTAGCCAACTGTCGTAAATGTTGTACCTCTTGTAAAATTTTGTTAATATTTGTTACTTTTGATCACAACCTATGACTTTATAGGGCACACTATGATATACCTCTATAGCCCAATTTAGACCATAAAATAAAAAAACAAGAATCTTATTCTCTAAAGAATGGCACGTGGTCTGAAATGGGCAAAAGCCCAAGGTCAGTAAAGAGGTATATTGGACGGGATCTCTGTTGTTTGACCCTCACCCTCAGTCGATTATCATTATTAATTTATATTCAATAGACGTCTTCGAATTAGTCAAATACCGCTGTGTTCCTTGATCGCAGACTCATTAACATAGGGTTAGCCTCGTATCAGTGTTTAAATATTCACAAATACCAACGGTAAAGTGGAGAATACACAACTTCAACAATACAAACCTAAAATATCAAAATAATTCCATACGAAATTGAGGCTAACCTTGTACAACAAAGATTTTGAAACTGGGGTATTTTAAATACTTCTTTTGGTATATTTATATTTATAGTTAAACTGTCATTTTGTTTTGTGCAGGGTCAAATCAAGATTTAGAAGGCCAATCTACATGTGACCTGTGTCCAGCCGGCTATTATTGTCAACCAACACCCATTAAATGCCCAAAGTACCACTACTGTCCAGCAGGGGTTACTGTACCAATACCCTGTCCAAATGGAACTTTCACCTACGACGACATGGCCGGACTTGCAAACGCATCGCAGTGTCTCCCTTGTATAACAGGCCACTACTGTCGTCTTGGTCAGATAATTAGAACTTGTATGGGGGGATACTTTTGTAAAAGTAGAAGTCCAGATCCTAACCCGGATGGTTATGGTCCACCAGTTGAGGCAGGTCCTTGTCCAATGGGTTACTTTTGTCCTAATGGTACCAAAGCTCCAATACCTTGTCCAATCAACACTATGAAAAACTACACAGGTGGTACTGGATATATTTCGGACTGTCTTACATGTCCTGCTGGAAGATATTGTGTGAACGGTAAGATAGCTAAACATGACGAAATATTCATGAAGAGGAATCCAAAAAATTACAGTCTTGGGACATGGTTACATCAGCTTTTCAGTCATCCTTGATATGTTCGTTCAATAGAAGAGTTTGTCACTATTAAAGTGCACCTAACCCCTGATACAATACTTTCTGACTGTGACGTCACCTCAGGCTTCATTAAATATACAAATTTTGACTGGTTCACACAAACAGTATTAAAAAAAGCATCATCATTATACACAAGGTTTCCACAATATTAATTGTAAATTTGATGTCTCATAATGGCTAGTGTTTAGTATTAAGAATTAAAACGAATTACACTCAAAAGCCTGGGGTGACGTCACAGTCAGTAACATATTGAAAGTATAGACCTTCATAACTTAAAGACGCAACATTCAAATGAAGAAATATTTCACCATTCAATTATTCACTTTATGTAGAATCAATACTGAAAGTATTGTATCAGGGATTAGGTGCACTTTTTTTTAAGAAAAGTGCATGTTTGACTAGCTATATGGTATTACATTAGGTGAAACCGCTAATTGTTTTGAATGCACTTGATTAATCTGATTAACCGTGGTACCGAAATTGTTTTGGTCTAAACTTTTTTTTTTTTTCCAGGGTCGGCTTCCGGAGTTCCTTGTCCTCCTGGTCATTACTGTGAGTTAGGAACATATCCCAAGGAGTGTCCAATCCATCGTTATCGAGATATATCGGGAGGCAAAACTCTCAATGATTGCTTCGAATGCCCCGCTGGACATTGGTGTAACGTTACAGGCATGAATAACTATAATAACAGCAGATGCCCTCTTGGATATTACTGCTTAAGAGCTCAGGAGCCAACACTTTGTCCGGCTGGACGGCGTCGAGAATTTCCTGGTGCCAAAAATGTAACGGATTGTGGCTATTGTCCGGGAGGACATTACTGTCCAGAAAACCGAACCAACATAAACGGTATCATTTGTCGGGCTAAATATTTTTGTACCAATGGATCTGTATCGGAAAAACTCTGTCCTGCTGGAAGTTACTGCAAAATACAAACAAGGGATCCAAAAATATGTCCAGGTATGTATAGTCTAGGAAGAAGTTGTAGGCTGCGGTACGACTTATTTCCCCATAAGTTGTTGCCTGTATTGATATTGATATGATCTTTTAATTTTTTGTGATGTTAGGTGGAACTTACTGCGAAGAAGGATGGTCCTCTCCAGTGCCTTGTGAATACCCGTACTACTGTCCAGAAGGATCGACTTACCAACATTTATGTAAGCTAGGCTATTTTTCCTTGACTAGGGATAGACCACGTGAGAACCACACCCAGACATGTCAGATCTGCCCAGCTGGCACCTATGGTAATGATGAAAAACGACTGAACTGTACTGAATGTCCTTCGGGGTATTACTGTCCTGCTGGTACCATCGGACCACACCAGAACCCATGTCCCAAGGGATATTACTGTCCGTTGGGGAGTGGAGACAAGTACCCATGCCCTGCAGGTAGCTATGGTAACCGCTCCCTAGCAACAAGTCCATCTGATTGCTATCTGTGTCCCAATAATACTTTCAACAATGTAGCCGGAAGGACGGCTTGTAGGCCGTGTGGAAGCAGTTCTACCGCAGGAAAAGGCCAGGCTAAGTGTACATGTATTGGTATTAATCGGGCTTTCCAGATATCCGATGGATCTTGTCAGTGTAAGTCCGGTTATGTCTATTTTGATGAAGCTGACTTGTCGAAATCTGAAGGCAATAGCGACAACGACTGTCAACCAGAGGTAAATTTTATGTTTTGCATTTGTTTTTTTCATGCAAACTTTCAAGTTAAGGTATTCGTTGGAATTTTTTTTTTTTTTTTTTTTTTTTTCACTGCCGCAAGTCAAAGATACTGATAAAAGCTACCGACAGATTAGTTTTGATTGAAGGCAACGAAAAATCAATTTTACAGCAAACCGTTGAAATGTATAAGCTTGCCGAATAGAGGCTTTGCGTCATCACGTGATGGTAGCCATAACAGGAAACGGCAACAATTGAATCTGGTTTAATCTGATTTACATGAGAAAGAATTCAGTTTCCCAGACTCTATTGTTGTGCCTCCTGTCATGGCTGCCATCATGTAATAAAGCAAAGCCTCTATTACATTTAACCCTTCCTGACTTTAAAATCTGTCTTTCCTATCCTTATCTTTGTTTGTTTGTTTGTTGTTGTTTTTTTTGTTTTGTTTTTTTTCTTTTATCTTTCCTCTCAATTCCAATTTATTCATTTCTACTTTTTGCATTGTTAATGTGTTATATTTTCTTTTTTTTTTCTCGATGCGACCTCGCTACGGCAACAACAAAGTTACCATTCTGATTTTTTCCCCATAAATTAGGTTGATACTCGATGTGGTAACGGGCAATACCGCCAATCATCCACAAGGCAATGCAAAACTATGGAAGACTTGCAGAGAGAGTGCAAACAAATAACATGTAGTGGTCCCGGGGAGTTTAAAGAACAGTATGGCTCATGCGTTTGTAACTATAACCCAATTGATTGCGACCTTCAATGTGAAGCGTCAAGACCCAAGTTTACCGTCCGAAGAAACGATTTGGGTATACTAGAACTAGTGACCTCAAACGGTTCGAATTCCACCGTCCAGGCAATCACAGGAGAACTTGGCGTTAGTGACTTTGATCGTACTGATCACTCTTCTGAGATTATCTCGTACGGGGCAGATGGTATTAAAGGTTATATCCCGCGGGATTTCAGTCAAGCTAGTGAAGTTGTATCACAAACGCCCGTCACATTTCCTACTCAAGCACCTACTGTGTCTGCGCGTCGTAGACGGAGGGCTGTTACCCTTCCCAGTAATGAAACCTCAGTAGGCAACAACGCAAGCCAAGTTGTCCAAAACCCGTTATTCTGTTTCCTGATTGGACAATCGTTAGTCTTCAAAATCCTCATCAATGAGCAGAACCGCACGTTGAGTCATTATCCCCGATACCGAAAGAACCACTTGTTCAATACTAATCCTTCGTTCGACTATGGAAACTTCCGTCAGCTCCATTCTATTATCACCGAGACAAACAAGACTCTCTACCTGTTTGTTCACGTGTTTGAGGAAGCAGGAACGTTCGTGTTTTATGATAACGCCGTGCCGTCAAGAGAGACCGTTGTTTCTGTCATGAAACTGGGAGAAAAATGTCCCTTCAACAGAACCATGGAGGCTACAAATGAAAAGACTTATAACTTACTAGGAGTGAAGAAAGCTGAGGTGGGAATAGCACTTGAAAAAAATTATTTCTATATAAACCTCATTTGGTTAAATCTCTGACGTTTTTGCTTGAGGTTACTCGATGAAAACCGTTTCAGTGTAACTGATACGAATACAATGATTTTGTGCGAATTGTGTCTCTTCATTATGATAATTGTCTCTCTCGTCAAGCATAGTCGAGAAGTCCAACAAGAATGCATGGTATTTCCGCAAAGTTTTTACCATTAATCCGCTTTAGCTTATTCAGATTTGGTGGAAATTATTTAGTGTGGCGAACGGTCTTTAAAGGTGTGAAGACATCGGGGTCTTAAACTACAGTAGTTATTGATTGTGCTAACAATGATTTGCCTTTTTCCACAGCCCCAGAATCTAGAACCAAATTGGAAGGTTATATATGGAATGACAGCTTTCATGTTCATCTGTGTGATTATGCTGATCATCGCCATTTTCATTTGGCGGCCAAGAAGTTTTGGAAAGTATCCCATAGCATCGTTAAGGCCCAAATACAAAGCCCTGGGGGCGCCTGTACCCGTGGTACCTATTCCAGGAATAGACGACAACCCTGAAGAACTTGGGCCACGTGGTGTCGCTGAAGGAGCGCCATCTTATGAAAGTCACAATGTCAAATTCGAACTTGAGAACTTCAATGTAAGAACGCTGTACGATAAGATTGAAGATCAGACGTTACACATGAGCTCTCAACTCTCGAGACACCAAGCTGATTTGAAGGGATTCTTTGATCGTATTATGCAACAAACAGACAAGCTCAAGGGAATGCTTGATAACCTCGATGTATCTGCGCTGATTAAAGTAAGTTGCTATAGTGATTCAGTAAATGATCTTCATTCTTATAGCTTAGTACTTTATCAAAGATTTTCAATGCTCCAGGGTTAGTTTGGTATTCTTTGTTGGCCAGGGCTATCCTCAATTTTGTTTAATATATTCCTATACCCCAATGAATGTCCTTCAATTTCTAAGTGTTTGTATTGTTTAAATAGTACGTTGGTATTTGTAAATATTTTGATACTGAGACGTTACTAACTCAGAGTTAATAGAGACCCTTAGCACGACACTCTTGCTAAGTATCGCAAACCTCGAACTGCAGTTCGACGTCAGTTGTTTTCCGTCCAACTTTCAACATTTCGCAAGGTGTTCCTGAAGAGCCGCCATATTGAATATCATTTATGCTAAGTGTTTCTCCGTGTTTACGGGTGTTTCTGGGCCTGATTGGCATTTAGCGGTAAACCTGATGCTAGAGGTTTCTAATAAGTCTGTAAACACAGCGGTATTTTGGAATAAAAAAGCGTCGTATTTTTATATTTGACTGGATTATTCCATCCTCTATTGTAGGCCACACGTGAGCAAGAACGTACTGGTGGGGGTGGCCAAGGAGGACAAGGTGACGTAACACAGGAAGCCCACCAACAGGCTGCTCCTTCAGACAAATCAAAACACAAAGGCATGACTGCTGGATCTCAGCTTCGCGAACAGGATCTCATGGCTAGTCTACAGGCTCTCCTTGAAAGAGTAGAAAAGGGAAACTTTGGTAAGAACAGATAGTTTTGTGGTTGCAGCTCTCTTCCAATTGTTGTCGTTGCAATTGTGGCCTTTGTCTCTTTTTTTTTTTTTTTTTTTGGTAGTTTTGTTTGCAATTAGTATTTTTTTGTTTGTATATATTTTCATTTTTTGTTTGTTTGTTTGTTTTCATTTTATTTTGTCATGCTTTTCTGTTTTCTATTATTTTCGTTTTTCTGTTTGTTCTTTGTCTTTTGTTTTTTGTTCGCTTTGTTTGGTTTTTTGTTTGTTTGTTTGTTTTCATTTTATTTTGTCATGCTTTTCTGTTTTCTATTATTTTCGTTTTTCTGTTTGTTCTTTGTCTTTTGTTTTTTGTTCGCTTTGTTTGGTTTTTTGTTTGTTTGTTTGTTTTCATTTTATTTTGTCGTGCTTTTCTGTTTTCTATTATTTTCGTTTTTCTGTTTGTTCTTTGTCTTTTGTTTTTGTTTTTTGTTCGCTTTGTTTGGTTTTTTGTTTGTTTGTTTGTTGTTCTTTTTTTTCTGGTTAACGATAACGTAACCCTTTTCCAAACATTTGGGATTGCCTATCGGAATGTAGTCCTCAAAAATGCATATATTGGGATTGTTTTAGGGCAAGCATATAGCATCGGTACATCTGTATCAGGCATTATACAACAACAAGCGGCAACACCCCAAACAGTGCACACTCAGTACCAAGCCAGTGAAGCACCCGCCACTCAATGGCAGATTCACAGTACGAGTGATGTCAGTGAGTTCTTGCGTACAATGAATAAAGAGAGAATGCACTTGGAACAGCAGCTGAGTAGAGAAGAAGAAACAACCATCCACAAGCTTGTCAAAGAACAGGTAAGACTCGACAGAAAACATCGTAGCTTCAGTTGTATTAATACTCTTTCAGAACATGACTTTCAATATGATATTTTCTAGGAACAAAAACGAGCCCAAGGTATGAAAGAATTAGCAGAAAAGCTCGCCAACAGGCTTGCTGCAGGAGACTTAAGCGAAGACGAAATGAAAGCCATAATGGACGATCACGAGAAAGAGGTTGCCAATCTTGAGAATGCACTAGATGCGGAGAAAGAAAAACAGATGGCGAACCTGAGAGATAAGCTAAGGCAACGAAGAGAAGAAAAAGAAGCTGCTCTTTTAAGAAAACAGAAAGAGGAGGTAATAGTATTTTCCAGAAAATAAGCTAAGGGAAACAATCTCTGATATTTAGGCTTGTACCATCGTAGGTACGATTTCCTTGCTTTTTCCGAAAGAATAGCATCTGTATGGTCACATGCATAGCATAGTCACATCCAACTAATCACTGATAAACCTGTGGTTATCTGTTTTAACGTCTCTAAGTGAAACGGCACCACCATTCTACGTGGTCATCCGAGCCGCGGCGAAGGCCCAACTATTTGCAATCATTTCAGAGCAAAGACAGCACTTTCTACTCAAATATTTCAAATCCTGAATGTTGTTCCGGTCCTTAGCAAACCGAGCAAACTGGACGGCTGTATAAGGAAATTAAGAATTAACCAGATGCAATGTTTTTATGAAAGAAACAGACAATGACATCCCATATAAATTAAACTTCCTCAGTGTCTTTGCAAGCTAAAGGATATTTTTGAATTTATTTTTAAGGCTGAAAAATCTAAAATCAAGCTCGATGACGAGGTCCCCAAAGCTAACGCTGAAGTACTGATCAAAAGCCAGGAAGGCTTGCAGGAAACTATCGTCCAGGAAGAGATCATTGGCCAGGCAAAGGCTGAGGTGGAGGCATCAAATGAGGAAGTAGAAACTTATAGGAAAAGAATGGGTGACATGTTCTGCAGTACAGTGGTAAGATGAGTTTACGTAATGACAACATTTATATAATGCAGGATCAACTTTTAAGGTGCAGACACACGGTGCAACATTGCACGCAACAAATTTGAACCGGAATGACACACGTTGCAACAAAATCACGCAACATCGCTTGTGTCAGCCCGCTATGCTAAGAAATTTGGACAGCGGTCATAAATGTTTGGAAGCTGATTGGTTCGAAATTTCAAAATGTTGCACGCAATGTTCACACCATGAAATCTAGGGCTCGATGTCGTATGTGAGTCAGAATTGCTCGTTGGTTCTCTCCCGTGCTTCGAGGATTTTTCTCCAGGTTCTCTGGTTTTCCTCCCTCCCCAAAAATCAACTTCTAAATTGCAATTGGAATCCAGTGGAAGAAGAGCCACTTTGTGGAACCACTGTTAATTCCCTTCGTCTATGTACTAATATTAAGATTTATTCTCAATCCGTCTTTAAGACAGAAAATAACTTTGTTAATGACCTTCAAAGGTTCAATTTCTTTTGAATAAAACCCATAAACCAATACATCTTGATCATACAAGTGGTCCTTAGTCAACGAGTCTAAAGAAGGCTCGCATTTTATTGATGATTGCATGTAACTGTTAATACAGGATGATCTCGTAACCTCGGGATCACTTGATCCTGATGCTGCAGAACGGCTAAAGAATGAACAGATGAGTGCTGAAGAGAAGCTGGCTCGCGACTTGGCTCAACGCAAGGCTCTCCAGGTATCTCTAATGAAAGCTAAACTGGCCAAGAAGAAGAAAGACAGAATGAAGAAACTGCGACAAGAAGAAGAAGCTGAAAAGGCGAAGGTTTGTAATCAACTCGATCAAGACTCAAGACTCAGAATTTTTTCTGAGTCTTTCAATTTGCAGCTGCAGAAGTTGCTTGATATACTGCGAGGATCAGCTTAATTTGATACAATTTGATTATGTTTTCATTCTGCAAACATGCTGAAAATTCTAGGTATTATTTGTTTCTCGAATGTGTTATGGACCATTATCAAAATAGCCCTGGATGGGAGGCTAACAGGAAAATACAAAAAAATGCCACAAATTCCAACGAGAAAAATTAGGATTTCTTTTGTATTTTGCTGCAAGCTTCGCTTTCAAAATAGTTTTGAGAGTAGTCTGTTGAGGGGAGAAAAATCAAATATTAGTTAATGATGGCCTGGGCGAAGCTATCCCGATTGACCGTACTTCAGTGCAAGAACGCTCAAAAATACTCACTAATCCGATTTGATCGAACAAGAAAATTTATAAATTTGATTCATAAAATAAGTGATAATAGAGCTCATGCTTGGGACGTACTAGTATTTGGTGGTAAAGCATAGAGTTTTGCGTACAAATTAGAAATGCTATTATCTTGAAACTACCTTAGTCAAACTTTGGGGGGCGGGATTTTACGTTTTATAATGAACGGGAAATAAAGTGGTAAATGAAATGGAAATGTTTTTCTTTATAGGCCATAAGTGAAGGCGAAGATTTGGAAGAATTACAGAAGCAACAAGAACAAAGACGATTGGCCATGGAAGCTTCCTTAGAAGCAGAAGCAGTTCGTAATGTTGGTGAACTAGAGATAAGACTTAACGAAGAGCACAAAGAAGAGGTTAAACAACTACACAAGACTCTCCTAGAAAAGGTTAGATTTATAGTCTTTTATCAGGCTAATTCTCTTACTAGACCTTTCGCTGATCATTAGACGCTGAACATTGGGGGAGGGGGGGGTGGAAAGCGATAAATAAGTAAAATATAAGTCCACTTTTAAAGCTGAAAATCATATAACAGACCGACCCAATTTGAAATAATCACTCTATTTTCTCAAGCCTTTCCCAGCCTCGCCCTAAATTTAAAGCTACCTAAATTTAAAGACAAAAATATTATGGCTGCCGAATTGAGGTCATCCCGACATTGTTAGATAACAGCTGTTATCTTCTTCAAAGATCCAGTCGCTCTTTTGTTGCCTTTTCGATTATCCTCTGTCCTTCCTACCGATCGTCCGCTTCTTTTCCCTCCAACTTCTTATTCGCTACCTATACATGTTTGTGTACAATGCCGTGAGTTATTCATATCAAGTGGTTTTTGTATGGTTACAGCTGACTACAGGAAACAATCTAGACGCGGTACTACAGCAGCAGATCTTGGATCAGTTCCGTAAAGACAATGAAATGCTGCAGTCCCACCTTGAGAAGAATAAAAACAAGAGTCTCGATGAAACAAAGGTTGGTGGAATACAAGTCCTAGTTTTTTGATGCTAAAAAAATTAAAAATTATAATTTATCGTATATTACAAAGCTGATTTCATAGATAGTTGAGGGGAGGTGGGCTGCGTAAATCTTCGAAAAAAGTTATCGAGCAAGCGTTTCACCTGTGAAATAAAAATGGCGCAACCTCTCCTTTCAGTAAAGAAATATCGAGCAAACCAAAAAAATTGCGTTCAGGGATTACCAAGAAATAAATATGGTGCAAGATAAACTCGTGCAAACTCTCTAATGGTCCATTCCTTAGTAATGATAAATGGGTAAATTATACACCGCAAAACTTACTGACGTTTCGGACGCTAGTCCTTCGTCGGAGTAAAAGAGGCAAATGCAGGCAAATGTCAAAGTCTCAAATTCCATCGAGGTCAGATATTCACATTCATTTTCAAAAGGCAATGCTCGGAATAATCTCGTTGGACATGTTCGCACCATCACTTACCTATTTCTTTGTCAGGCTGAAGTCTTGATGAAACTACGACCAAAATCCTCTTCAAAATTTGATTACTGTTGGAATGTTTTAGTTTCTTTGGTTGTTGCAAGATAATAATGATCAAAGGAACCACGTAACTACTTAACTAAGATTGTTTTAGCAGTGGCATCAAGACGCACAAGAGGAATGAAGAAATATTTTTAACTTGGGGCAATTTTCAAACATAAATGACAAGACTTAACAATGTATTTTCCGTATTTCAGGCTAAGTTAGCAGCGCGTTTAGCACGCAGACAAGAAGAGGCCCGACGTAGGTCTGAAGAAGATGCTGCGAAACGAATATTAGAAGAACAAAGCAAAGCTCTGGCCGCTAACAAACCAGTAGATGCAGACCATGTTGCTGTGCCTGATGTACTGATACCTAATGAGACCGCTGAAGAGCAGGTGAGTGCTCTGGTCTTGGTACATCGTCGTCATCATCATCATCATCGTCATCACCTTTAATTATGTGTCATAAGTACCTAACTTACATTAAAGTAGGCTAATTAGGTTCACCTATCTAAAGATAAACAAATATACATAATGTAAAAATATATAATATATCATATACGGTCACGCAGAACTCCGAACCGCCATCTATTGAGTATTGTTTTTTTGGTATTCTATTCTCTCCTATGCTACGAGGGTTTCTCCAGGTTCTCGAGAAGTTGTAACCGAGGTTCAACTGTGTGATTCCAATTTTCATTACAGGCTCTGAAGAAACAACAGCAAAAGGTAGTCGAGGAGATGCGTATACGTCATGAAGAAGAAGCTCAAAAAGCCAAAGATAAAGTAGGCAAAGAAATGAAAGAAGAAGAAGAAAAAGCCTTACGGTCAGTAGACGCAGACAAAGAGCGACAGATGAGAGAAATCAAAGAAAGACATGCTGCAGAAATATCAGCTCGTAGTAACACCATGACTCCTGAAGAACTACAACAGGTAACGAATGCCAGTCTTTGCTTTAGTATTATGTGTATAATAGGTTGCGCCAAGGAAGCAACGTGTTCGGAGCTCTCTCGGTTGTCCCGAGGGTTGCCCCGAGGGTCGTGGTCAATGTGAGTCTTTTCTTTAGTATTATGATTATGATAGGTTGCGCCAAGGCAGCAACGTCGAGGCCAACGTGATTAATGCAGTGTTCTCTCTCCTGCAAGAGTTTTATTATGTCAGTTTTCCTATGCAAAAATGAGCTAGTGCGAAGAGTTTTAGATTGTAATAGGTTGTGATTTAGGCAACAGTAAGCAGTCTCAGACATGCATAGACCTTTCCTAAATTTGCTTGATTGACCATGAAACGATGGCTGCAAGCTAGAGGAAATTATTTACAGTTTTTCTGTTGCTGCAAGTCAAGGCTGGACTCGATGTGCTCTTTCTTTTACTGTGTTTTATCAAGACCAACCTTGAATTGGAACCATTGTTTAAATGGTCACTTGCGTTGTATTTGCAGCTTCTTGCAGCTCATCAACATGAAGTCGATGAAGCACTGGAGAAAATAGATGCTGAACGTAACAGACAGCACTCAAACCTACGAGCCAAACTCGCTGAAAAGAAAAAGAAGAAACTCGAAGCTGTTCAGCGAAAGCAGGAAAATGAAATGTCGAGAGAACTGATGGAACAAAAGAAAGAATTTGATGAAGTTCGCAACGAACAGGTAAAGTTTTTGTTGCTTTGTCCGTTTAGTTCCAACCTTTTTTCCTTCCTTCCTTACGTTTTTTTTCGTTTATTTTCTTTCTCTTGTTTTCTTTCTTTCCTTTCTTCCTTCCTTCCTTCCTTTCTTCCTTCCTTCCCTTCTTCTTTCTTTCATTCTTTCATTCGTCATCATTCTTAGCAAATCAAAAACCTAACTCACGCTTTTGAATATTACAGGTGAAGGAGGCAGAGAAACAAGCCATGATCGAAGGCATCCGTGAAAATGGTGTTGAAGCAGCTGAGTTTGTCATTCGAAAGGTAATGATTTATTCCATATCCTCAAATTGTAACGATCATCTTTTGTTACAAACTTCAAAGAGACGAGACAATATTTGCCTGTCATCGTAACCTTTTGAGGGCCGTAAGCTAGATAACTCACTTCACCCTCTCTAAAGTATATCGTATCATAACCTAGTAACCTAAGTTTCACGAGATTCGTTAGATGCTAAAATTTACTTGTTGGTGTGACGTAGGTCCTAGAGAAGAGACAAGAACAAGAAATTAGTGACTTGGAGAAAATGTTCAGAGAGGAAAGAAGAGTGGCTGTCGATGAAGCACTGGCCAAGATGGAAGAAAAACATGCACAAGAGCAGGAGGAACTGAAACAGAAGGAACAGGAAGAACTCGATGCTCTTGGTAGAGAGAAGTTGACCCCAGAGGAACTACAACAGCGCCGCGCTCAACTTTTCAATAAACAGCAGTTAAGACAGAGTGCTTTGGACAAGAAGCAAGCAGACGAGAGAAAAAAGATCCAACATGGTGCAGTGGCTGATTGGGAGGTCAGATATGCGCGAGCTAAGCTAGAGTTGAAAGAAAAGCATTACAAGGTACGTTTTGTTGTGCTTCTTGTTTTGCCTCGTTATTCATTCCTTTGCTTTTCTTTCCTTTCCTTTGCCTTCCTTTTCTTTCTTTTCATTTCCTTTCCTTTTCTTGCCATGCTTTTCGTCGCGATTCCTTTTCTTGCCTAGCAATTGCTTGCCTAACCTTTCCTTCTCCGTTTCTTTCTCAAAAGAAGCTAGCTTCTCTTTAGCTCAAAAGGGGTTTAGTTTGCATGCTTGATTTCCAATCACTTGATAGTAAACACCTACCTTCATGCTAATCTATCCTCTCTATATAAATCCCCTTCTTTACCAGGAATACGCCGACTGCCTTAGCCAGCTGACTCCAGAACAGGCAGAGGAACATCGCAAGTCTGTTGAGAAGGCATTGGCAGCAGCGAGAGAACTGGATGAAGTCAAAAAGAAACTCGATGAACAGCGAGTCGAAACCGAAGAAAAAATCAGGAAAGAAAATGAAGGTGCTTATTTTTTTCAAGTTTCATACAACTTCTGTTTTTAAATGCTTTCAAGTTTAAGTTGCTAACTGAGAAATTCTTTTGGCAGATTTTGAACGCGAACAGGAGGCTCTAATGGCAGCTGAGTTGAATGCATTTGAACAACAACTCCAGGACGAAGAAGAGGAAGAAAAGAAAAAGAACGAAAAGGCAATCCTTGCTCTAAATGCTAGAAAAGAAGCTTTGCTTAAAGAAAAGAAATCCAAGGTCAAACAAGAGATTGAGAAGCTGTCTAAACAAGGAGGTTCAAAGGAGGAACAAGAAGCACTTCTTAAAGAACACAGCAAGGATTTGGCGAAACTAATGAACAAGATGGACGCTGACAGGATGAGGATGCAGAGTTCGCTCGAGGATAGGTTAAAGAAGAAACGAGAAGCCAAAAAGAATGCTAAACTTCACGAACTGACGGATAAGCTAATGGAGGAAAAGACTGAGCACCAAGAAAAACAACAGGCTGAACAAGATAGGGAGCAGGTACGACCATTTTTATTATTTCATTAGTTTACTTTCTGGTACAAATCTACAGTTTGTAAAGGGGAAAGAGAAAGCTTTAGTGTAGATCTTATCGTGTTACCAAAGCAATACCAAACTTTTTTAAGACCTTCTGACATTTGAAAACTTTGAAGAGAGTTGAGCAAACCATAAATCCGTGAAATAGTACAAACTAATTCGTACAAAATAGCACCAATAAAACAAGTGGAAACAAAAGAAAAAGATGTGTTTTAGTGCTATTCAGTTGTTGTTTCACGGATAAATTATATGGTTTGTACTCAAGTACCTCTGTGAAGTGGTCACCTTAAGACCTTTCTTGGTGTCCGCTTAATAAAGCGTGTTCCGATGAATATGAATGTGTGTTATTTTGGCATCGTGTAACCAGCTGTCCCTTTAATGAAAGGTATCCACCAAAAAGAGTATCTTTGAACTTATGTGTGTTTTGTTCTAGGCAAAAGAAGTAATAGCATTGAAGGAAAGCATTCAAATTGACAACTTGGTGTCCGATACCCTAAAATCAGATGCACCACCCCCACCCCCTCTTACTGTCAAAGCAATGCCAGACAGCTATCAAATGGCCGCACCTCTCAGTGAAGGAGAGCTAACCAATCTCCTCATGTCATCACCGCTGTACCAGAAGTTAGAGGCAATCAAGTCATTGCTGAAGGAAGGCGCTGGGAAAAACGTTGGATCATCAACCACAGCTGGTAAGACTTAAAAATTTGCATCAAAAAGATTCCAAAGATTCCTTAAGGGAATTCTATTGTGTTGGCCCCTACAGTGAAAATATTGGTGTAAGGGATATATATATATATATATATATATACATTGAAAGTCGCATTACTTGACTCCAAGTGGTTTTCTGCCGTGCGCACTCAATATCGAGATCTCACCGTTGTGATTTTGGGAGCTTTTTGTTTGGGGGGGGGGGGGGGGGGGGGGCATTTTGAGAGGTAATTTGGCAAGATTTTGCATGGGAGTGTCCTGCAATGAACTAACATGTCCCTTAGGAAATGAGAACCGGCAATGATGAGCCACTATTGGCTCCTGCTATGTCATGAATTTCCATTTGGAAAGTTTTTCTTTTAAAAGACCGAGGACTAAACTATATTTCGTTTCAGGAGAAGGATACATTGATATCAAAGATGATACTCTGTTTGGAGGCGATGACGAGCTTGTTCCAGTAGATCTCAACACTCTGTCAGGTCGATCGTTCGTGGTTTATAAATTTGGCTGCTTCATCACAGACCTCCTCTCTGTTCACTGCCATCATATCCCAGTGACCCTTCTTCTCGCTACCAAGCTCCCACCCAACACACACCTCGAAAGGAACGCCTATCGAAATTCCTTCTTTTTCGATGCAAATAACAGAATTTTGTACCTAAGAGCTGATCGTATGGACAACGTTGGAGAATTTGTAGTGGTCATTGTACACTGCCTGGCTCACATCGCCGCGGGTGACCTCAGAGATGATTCCAACCCTGTGTTCTTGAAGGAATTCCATCAAGGTCTGGCAGTTACCTGTGATGACCTGTTCTTCTCACGGTACAGACGCTCCTCTGCTTTGTCTCACACACTTGCCTCATTACCGCAAAATATCAAACTCGAAGAAGCCAGTCGAGAACTTTTGGAATCCGTTTTCGGAGATTCACATACCGAAGCAGATAAATCAAACGTCGTAGAGGAGCTACTTGATTTGCGTCTTCTTCGTGGGGCCGGCAGAGATGGTGTTCACTTTACGCAGGAGGGATTAATAGAACGTCTTACAAAGTACAGTGGCTTTCTACTAAGCTCCAACTTACGTGGCTACCTCGGGGATGTTGAAGACAAGACGAAAGACGCAAGACTTCAAGGGTCTGAAGAATATATTGACAAACGGCTGCACCAGCTTACTGGACAACAACAACAAGACCGACTGAAATCTCGGTACTCCCAGGCATCTGGGGAGTTACTTGCAAGAGGAATGTCCAGGCAAATGTCACGGACGATGGCAGTGTCCAGAACAGCAACTAGTCTACCTCTGTCAGGAAAATCCCAGTCAAAACCAAAGGACGGATCGAGAGACGAAGATTTATACCGGGTTTTCTTAGAGGTAAGAACAGACTACGTAGTAGGTTTGTTAATGCTTGGTGGCTGACTCTACTTTTGCTTAGGGCAAGCCTTGTTTTCTTTCCCAATGGATTACTAAAAAGTAAGCTTGTAGCCCACGGTCACCCTACCTTTGTACAATCGTAGCCATAAAGAATTTGATGTGTTTTTCAGGACATGACAATAATTTGTACATATTGATGGGTTGCAATCATTCTCTAGAGAGTCAAAAGACAAAAACATGGTGGCCATTGTGGTGCCGTTAACAATGGATGCTAATGAGAAATCTTTTGTTAAATGGCACCAACATGGCCGCGATGACGTAACGTGCAATCGAAGAATATGTGTGTCTTGTTTAACAATGATCACTTTCTAAGGAAGTTGGATTACTTTAATTTCATGGAATTTTAGCTTATTAAATTCACAATCCGAAACAATGAACTACAATCAATTTTGAGAAAACCAGAATCATCCCTTTGAAGGTGCAGTCTCATCCGATCATCATACAAGGGACGACAGACGTGTTCTTGGGAATCATTTCACTCTCCTGTGTTTCAATGTTCTTTGCCAAAATGTTTATAATGTTTAAGGCCTAGGGTAAACGTCGAACTTTCCATGCACCGAACTCATTAAAAACAATGGATATCAGGTGATAATGAGGGGGCATTCTTTGATGTAATTAAGTTCGGTGCATGGAAAGTTCGACGTTTGCCCTAGGCCTTAGGACGGTTAATATAATATATCTATTCATTATTTTGAAGGTCCAAGTAAGTGAGGTACAAGAAAAGGTAGACAGCCTTAACGAAGAGTTCACCAGACTTTCCAGACAATCATTAGAAGCTGATCAAAGTATTAAAGAACTGGAACAAGAACTGATGGCACAGATGGACCTCTTGAAGGACGCCCCTGAAGGCTCTAAGGAATATACCAAGAATAGACAACTAATCCGTGAAAGTGCAAGTAAGCTGAACAGTGCTAAGTCTAACCGCGACTCCCTTGCCCTTCAAAGAAGCAACTGCCTTCAGAGGTTTGAATTGTTCAAAAAACAACTCGAAGAAAAATTGAGCCAACTAGAACTGTACAGCGGTAAACCAGAGAGTGAAAGACAACAACAGACTGAAAAGAAAATGCAATCTCTGACTAAGGGACAGAAAAAACGAGCTAAGAAGTAAATAATGAACAACCTTATAAACTTTATAGAGGCTGAATACTCAGCTATGACTAATTCTGATCTAAAATGAATACAATTGTAGTCTCACTTGATTAAGCTTCAGTATTTATTAATGAATAATGAACGAGGTATTTATGATCATCAGTCAGAAAACATTGATGTCATGCATGCAGTATATAAACTGCTTGGAATTAAGTTATTTTTTTTATCATTCCGATAGTCTTAATTGTATATTTTTATAGAATTATAGTCAAAATTGTAAATCTTAGAATAAAATCTACTTAGTAGAAAAGAGTCACAAAAAGTTCCATTAGAAAAAAATCTAAATTTATCAGGTCTTCCAAGTGACTCCTGTTTTGGTATTTTCTTTAATTTATATTAGTAGTAATAGTAATGAAATGGTACACCTGCTTCCGCTGAAAAAAAATCAAATGTTGTAAATATTGATGTGTGAGACCAGAGTTAATAGAGGGGACCCTCTTTTAACTCTGGTAAGACTAATAAACTTTTTTCTCTCAACTTTACATAAAATATGAGGCTTGCTTTAAGGATCTGCGCGTCACGTTGGGTTTGGTGTTGAACACAATAGACCTCGGCTCTGGAGGGGGAGCGCTCGAGCGTAATGTTGTCCCATTTCAGACCACGTGTCATTCCCTCGAGAATAATATTCTTTGTTTGAGTGGTATCAATATTCATGTGTCTTCTCATGTGCAACCGAGCGCAAACCTTAAACGAAGAAATGATACTCTAGGGAATGACACGTGGTCTGAAATGGGAAAACATTACGTCAGAGGTGAGGAGGTCTATAGCACAAGACATCAGGATCAGTGTATTTGCTGCTAATCTTTCTACACAATAAAAAATGCATGCTCAACTTGTGTTGCTTTTACTGAGTCACTTGACAATGAGATTAATTTGTTCTCCTTCACCATCACACTTTTCTTTCACACCCCAGGTATAACCTAAAGATCGTTCGTTAAGTACCTATCTGGGTTCACTGCTTACAAATACGACGCTTTTTTCAGTCATAATTGATTGGTATTTGAAATATGATAGTGGAAACTGAACCGGCCAAACGTGCAAAAACACAATGGTTCTATCGCTTTACACTTAGGTCCCTCATAACAATCGAAAAAGGATACCAGAGCCTGCACAATGGTCATACTGCTTCATATCTCAGACCCCAGTAACACAGATTGTGATAAGGGATACCATGGTATTCAGGATTCATTTTTTCACACCCAATAGCCAAAAATGATACAAGGGATCCATTACTATTATAACTTCATTTTCGTTCCCCAATAACCAAGGTAAAGAGGGTGGTATAACTTGGTTATTATAGCTTCATTTTGGTTCACCAATAACCAAGGTACAGAGAGTGATATAGCAGGCTTGGTTATTATAGCTTCATTTTCGTTCCCCAATAACCAAGGTACAGGGAGTGGTATGACTTGGTTATTATAACTTCATTTTCGTTCACCAATAACCAAGGTACAGAGAGTGGTATAACTTGGTTATTATAGCTTAATTTTCGTTCACCAATAACCAAGGTACAGGGAGTGGTATAACTTGGTTATTATAGCTTAATTTTCGTTCACCAATAACCAAGGTACAGAGAGTGGTATAACTTGGTTATTATAGCTTCATTTTCGTTATCCAATAACCAAGGTACAGGGAGTGGTATAACTTGGTTATTATAACTTCATTTTCGTTCACCAATAACCAAGGTACAGAGAGTGGTATAACTTGGTTATTATAACTTCATTTTCGTTCACCAATAACCAAGGTACAGAGAGTGGTATAACTTGGTTATTATAACTTCATTTTCGTTCACCAATAACCAAGGTACAGAGAGTGGTATAACTTGGTTATTTTAGCTTAATTTTCGTTCACCAATAACCAAGGTACAGAGAGTGGTATAACTTGGTTATTTTAGCTTAATTTTCGTTCACCAATAACCAAGGTACAGACAGTGGTATAACTTGGTTATTTTAGCTTCTTTTTCGTTCACCAATAACCAAGGTACAGACAGTGGTATAACTTGGTTATTATAGCTTCATTTTCGTTCCCCAGTAACCAAGATAAAGAGGGTGGTGATAACTTGGTTATTATAGCTTAATTTTCGTTCACCAATAACCAAGGTACAGAGAGTGGTATAACTTGGTTATTATAGCTTCATTTTCGCTTCCCAATAACCAAGGTAAAGAGGGTGGTATAACTTGGTTATTATAGCTTCATTTTCGTTTCCCAATAACCAAGGTACAGAGAGTGGTATAACTTGGTTATTATAGCTTCTTTTTCGTTATCCAATAACCAAAGTACAGGGAGTGGTATAACTTGGTTATTTTAGCTTCATTTTCGTTCACCAATAACCAAGGTAGAGAGAGTGGTATTACTTGGTTATTATAGCTTCATTTTCGTTTCTCAATAACCAAGGTACAGGGAGTGGTATAACTTGGTTATTATAACTTCATTTTCGTTCCCCAATAACCAAGGTACAGAGAGTGGTATAACTTGGTTATTATAGCTTAATTTTCGTTCACCAATAACCAAGGTACAGGGAGTGGTATAACTTGGTTATTATAACTTCATTTTCGTTCACCAATAACCAAGGTACAGAGGGTGGTATAACTTGGTTATTATAGCTTCATTTTCGTTCCCCAATAACCAAAGTACAGGGAATGATATAACTAGGTTATAATAAACAAGGTAAGAAAAAAGACGATCATGGTCATTTTAGCTTCATTTTTGGCTTCCAAATAACCACGGTATGAAAAAGGACGATCGTGGTTATTTTAGCTTCATTTGTGGCATCGAAATAAACAAGGTAGGAAAAAAGACGATCGTGGTTATTTTAGCTTCATTTTTGGCTTCCAAATAACCACGGTAAGAAAAAAGACAATCGTGGTTATTTTGGCTTCATTTTTGGCTTCGAAATAATCACGGTAAGAAAAAAGACAATCGTGGTTATTTTGGCTTCATTTTTGGCTTCGAAATAACCACGGTAAGAAAAAAGACGATCGTGGTTATTTTGGCTTCATTTTTGGCTTCGAAATAATCACGGTAAGAAAAAAGACGATCGTGGTTATTTTAGCTTCATTTTTGGCTTCGAAATAACCACGGTAAGAAAAAAGACGATCGTGGTTATTTTAGTTTCATATTTGGCTTCGAAATAAACCACGGTAAGAAAAAAGACGATCGTGGTTATTTTAGCTTCATTTTTGGCTTCCAAATAACCACGTTAAGAAAAAAGACGATCGTGGTTATTTTAGCTTCATTTTTGGCTTCCAAATAACCACGTTATGAAAAAGGACGATCGTGGTTATTTTAGCTTCATTTTCAATTACCAATAATCCAGGTACAGAGAGTGGTATAACTTGCCGGTTATTTTAGCTTCATTTTCGTTCACCAATAACCAAGGTACAGAGAGTGATATAACTTGGTTATTTTAGCTTCATTTTCGTTCACCAATAACCAAGGTACAGAGAGTTGTTTAGCTTTATTATTATAGCTTCCTTTTTCGTTTCCCAATGACCAAGGTAAGAATACAAGGGTATACTTTGGGTATTCGGGTTATATGGTTATTCGGTCCCTCATAGTGGTTTTTCAAAGGAAAAGTATGAAATCATGGTGGAATGATAAAAGCCTTTATTTCAAAATACACAATGTGTAAAGGTTTTTTAAAATTTTCTACAAATAGGACGTTTGCATGATAGCGTCACTGACCTCTACTACCAGACTCCCTTGCATACTTTCTTTTATTCAGTTAATTAGCACCACTTGTCTTACTATTCTCATAGGGAAATACAAATTTGAAAAAGAAAGAAAATTCGCGAAGCATTATGGTTGTGGGAGTCAAATGACGCCATCATGCAAACGTCCTATTTCGATTTCGACTTTGCTCAGTCTTAGCCTCGATTGTGTACAAATGTGTTCTTTTCTTTTATTAAGGTATGAGACCTGAGTTGTGGCTGGAAAAAATTCCTCACTTTTTACTAACTAGTTAGCTTGTTTATGATAATATGAATCCATATTCTCGATTTCTCGGAGTTTAGTTGTTCCGTTTTCTTAGAAAACGGTGCTTAACTTTGTATCGAAGGAAGCCATTTTGTTTACTTCGTGTGTAATGCGAGAGTATTTCACTGGTAATTGATCCTTTTGAACATGCGCTTTGAGATGAACATCTAGGGGCCCACGCGGAGCAAGTAACATCGAAATTTGAGTCCGGCTAGCGGCTAAAATTGGTTCGAATTCGCTTGCGCTTGTTTCTTGTTCGATTAAGTATTGCCTCACCGCCTTCGATGAATAAAAAAAATTTTGCCTGAGTAACTGCAGTAAAATTAAAAACTTTGCCGGACCTTTCGACTTCCCAACCACGTTCTTGAAGCTCTTGGTTTGAGAAGGGTTTCCAATACCTTGACCTTCGAACTTTATTCTAAGCAACGCTGCAAAACTTATTGCGTCTGAATATATACTTTTCTCTAATTCATATTTCTGTTACATTCATTGATAAGCTAAATAACATATACTTTCTATAACTACTGTATAAAATACTACTATATATCATTAAAACACTCGAAGAAAGTCTATTGATAAGTAGATTGCTGTTTGTCGTCAAATTTATGGTGTGGTTTCGTGTTTCACTGTTGAAATACGCATGCGTTCAGGCCGTTGCTATGGATGATGTCATTTGTTTGGGACGCGTTACGGGATTCGGATGAAGCGACGCGTGGGCGATATAAAACCGAAGTTTTCCGATAGTTTTTGTGGCTCAATCGGCTTGATATCGTGAGTCATGACGTAGTTCGATGTCAGAAACAATATGGCGGCGAATTCTTTCGTTTGAATCCAAAATTGAAGAATTATAGCGACTTTAGCACATTAAAGCACCACTCTCCCTCACGCGTTCTTCGATAAACTCTTTTGTATTTATCATACTATCCTTAAATTTGGAACAAAGCTTAAATAGACTTTAAAGATTAAAAATTAGGCAGCCCGGAGCAAATACATATTTTGATAAAATGTTACGACTGAAAACCGTGTCACGGTAGTTTTAACTCGCCAAAAAAATATTTTGCTCCGGGCTGCCTAATTTTTTTTCTTTATACAGTTTATTTTCATAGCTCAAGTTTTATTTTCTTTATAACATTTTCTAGAGAGAGATATTAATAAATTACTGAAAAAGAGCCTTGGGTTGCCTGCGTTTTTTTGGCACCTTAGGTGTGAAATTTCACACTTTTGACATGCAATTTGGAAAGGAAATTTTATGTATATATTTATTGTGAAGTACTATTTCAGGTGTATTGGATACAGTGTAAATAAATTTTGTAGAAATGACAGCCACTTTACCCAGTTCTCATACCTTAAGGTCCATTGTATAGTAAGGAATGTACGTACTGCGGAACAATGCAAGTTGATTAAAATGCCACAGGTTTTGATTGAATTGCTGATAAATCATAACGCACATTCGATAATAAAGCTGAGCAAAGAAAGTTTGGAGCTATACTCCCTGTCGGTTTTCTATTGTTTAATCGCACTAGTTAGTACTTTACTATGAGTTCATCGTACATCAGCTTGAATCATAGTTCACACAAAAATCCCACTAAAAATACTTTTAAAATGTGGTTGCTTTTTTCATGAACAGGCCTCTCTTTCTCATACCCTTACACAAAGGACTGGTCGGTCCTGAAGGGTATTGATCCGGCCAGTACTGAACGACTGCCCAGAAATTAATTTTGTTGATGCGATCCACTGAAACAAAAAAAAAACATTTTCGTTCTTAAAATTCTTGACTTGCATTAAAAAAAATATTCCATGTTTATAAGCGTAGCACTTAACTCTAATATCCTAACCATTCTAAAGGCCGGTTTAGACGGTACGATTTTCGCCTACAACTATCGTATACAACACGCTCGCGTCTGTCGTAAGCGAGTTGTAGGATTGATTTACACGCTACGACTCGAGTTGTAGGATGGCGCGAGCGTGTTGTATACGATAGCTGTAGGCGAAAATCGTATATATGATATATTATGCGTTTCTATTTGGAAACTTCTACTCTCATTAAGTGCAAAGACAAATCCGGCCTTCCGCTCAAGATTATCTAAATATCCGTCCTTTCAACCGTTAGACGCGATTGTACCTTTCAACGGAAGTCAAAAGTTTTTTGGGATAGGAACGCACGTACCATTTTGGCTATCAAGGAAATCACTGTATTTTTATTGAAGGCTCAACATTTCATTTGCGGCTTGATAATTAGTTCATAAATCTCTTTGGATGGAAAATGGTCAGCAAACAATTGTTTTACGGCCGGATGGAATGGTTTGAGACCTGACGATATGGCCTCAGAGAATTCTGGTACAAACGTAACAATTTGCGCACTGAACAATACTGATTCAACTGCTTCACTTCGTGGGATTTTGACGTGTATTGCATGCGACGAGAATTTAGCACTCATGCAGAACAAATCAAATTCTCTCTTACCTTAAAATCACCACAGTTCGTGCTTGCGTGGACGTCGCTACCATCACATTTGATGTTTGTGTTTTTAGGAACTTCGAGTAAGTATGTAGAATAAGGACTCTTGCATTCACTTTTAGACAGGCTCCCTCCTCCTACGTCGTTGTTGATGCGAACAAGCAGTGTTCCAACTTTTGTCGGTCAAAGAGTTGAGGCAAGCATTGGAATCTAAAGAACGAACGTATAAACATATAAAATTGTTGACGCGTAGATGCCCTGGAAAGCAAAGAATGGAAAACTGGAAACTTATGTGCCGCTTGGAAACTGGGTAAACAATTTGGCGAATTAAAAAGAAAGATTGAGCAAGTATAAGTTACAGGTCACCCATCCAAGTAACAACCTAAGCTTAGTGGAACCCAAGCTCTACGGCAATTTACACTGGACCACGGACCAATGTCATTTCTACTGAGACACTTCTGGACGTCAGTCTTCACCAGACGGTCATAGCGAGCTGCCCAAGGCTGTCATCGAAACCAGAATTTATGAATGCAAGTTTTACAGTAACATCTGAATTGAAAAGGGGGAAAATACGCTTAATGGAAAACATGTTGCTACAAGCTACTGCTGTACATAGTTGCTGCCTCGATACTCGGACGGATTATCTCTTGTGTTCGGGCGTTCCTCCGCATTTCCTCTCTCCGCAAATATCATCTTCCAAATCCCAATTGAGTTATGGGTTTATGGCTATTTAGTACTGATCTTTTAAAATACAAGGATGATTGATGCTGATATATTTTTAATTTTTGTTTCACGATATTTACGAAATAAAGTCTGCCTCTTAGAGTCGAAAAATATTGAAAAGTGTATGTATGGAAGGGAGAAGAGAGGAGAAGGCATAGGCTTTTTTCTTGATCATAAATAGTGAACAAAACGCAAAGTAAAATAAAAAAGGGGACTTTAGTGTCCCTCCTCCCCAGTCCTCTCCTCCACATGGTAATGAACAAAGGCTAAGCATATCACCTTTCATAAGCTGTTGCTTTTTTGGATCGTTGACTTTAGATGCGAGTCTTAGAAATCCAACGATATTTTTGGCTTCCTCAGCATTCCCCCTTCCTAACATATCTCCTGCTACGTCCATGATTAGTTCTAGGGATCCAATAGGAAACTTCGTAAAGTCCTGGTTCTTGATGACATCAGTAGGGGGACTTCAGGCACGTCCTGCTTGACCAGCTACGAGAAAAATATATAAAACACAAAGGCTTCGTGAAAATATGGTAGAATCATCGCCACAGAAATACATTTAGCCCGAAACTAGAGCAAAACAAGATTAATTATTCTCTTTTTATGAGTAAAACAAGCAACACATTACCGATGGTAAAAAATATCAAAATCATTCGTAAAAAATTGTGTCACAGTTATCAAGCGCGTATTAGCAAAGTATTTTTTTATTTTTTTATTTGGTGGCCTGGAAACCCATAATTTCCTGAGGACACCTCAGTTTTGGAAATATCTCTCGATTTTTATTGGCTACCATTTTTTCACAGATCAGCTGGAAATCATTCGGATCGTAATTTTCCAAACACAGCTGCAATCTATGCTGACGGGAAGCACGAGTGCCCGAGTGTGCGCTGCTAATGCGTCGCCTCTCATCAAAACGACCCGGGCTCCATTACCGGGCACGGGGTCGTACGTGGGTAGAGTTGCTTATTTTCTGTACCTAAAACTTAATGTTGTTCGCCAGTTTCAATTTTTATAAATCACCCAACTTCGTTCTCATGCAGAATCCACTTGCCCGAGAGGAGAACGATGAGAGCTGGGGAACCGGGGAGCTGAGTGAGGTTGTCAGTCGACCAATCAAATCTATCGGAAAAAGTGTCCCTCTCAAGTATGTTAAGGTCTTGGTTGAAGGCCATTTATGGCTAAAACCATTTTTTTAAAAAATTATGTTGTCGTTTCTTACTCAATTCTTGCTAAAATTGTCAATGGCCACATGACTTTATGAGCTTCAGATTCTAGGAGGAAACGTTTTGTGATATGGCGGTCACGTGACCTCGATCCTCACTTCCATGCACCCAAAACATTTGAATTAAAAAGGGGTGATGGTTATCATCTGTCCTTAAAATGTTATGGCATATTTTTCCTTCTCCCCATAAGACGTATATGAATCTGCCCTAACACCTGAAGGGGATATCATTCAAAAGGGGTCACGTGCCCTGCTTCTACAATCAAACATCGCCTTCAAGCCAGGCTTGAGCTTGAGCTTGATTGGAGTTACATGAATGAATGAATGAATGAATGAATGAATGAATGAATGAATGAATGAATAAAATGCAAGATAAATAAAATAAAATGGAAAGAGAAAATAGGTCACTTACATGTTCCTGCTTTACCATCGTTGCCCTTCTTTCCATTTTCACTATTGAATGTATATTTAATAAAGCTGCAAGAGCAACCACCGAATAAACTACAAATTTTGTAGCACGCTACACTTCGTGTCCCTTTTCCTGCTGCACCACCTTGAAAACAATAAAAAATATTCACTCATTCTGGATGGATTAGTAAATAAGTATACCAGCCTTATACACACCACTCGCGCTATTACCCCTAAAAGAAAACCTCGCTGATTTGCAAACCTTTACTTTTTAGTGAAGTCTAGTTCGATTTACACAATATCTCAGTTGTTGGTTTACTACATGCATAAGCTTCATGACTGATTTACTCCGAGGAAAAAATGAAGCTAAAAAACAAATTCTAAATTCAGCAGATGTGAACTCGCCTCTCAGTCATCTCTGGGCTCTCGGGTTTGATTCCTAGCTTCACAGGTGAGCAGCTTTGTTATCTGATTAGGGATATAGATGTTATTTAATATATCCCTGTTCATAGATATTTTGAAGGTATTGAAGGGCGATCCTAATCCCATCTCCCAGCCCATATTTTCAGCCCAAATCCCATAGTCCCAGCCTGTTTGTTTTGCTCAATTCCCATTTTCAATTCCCATTTACAAAAGCGTGAATCCCAGTTCCCATTTTATCCCTTCAGGACCCTCTTAACAAATCTTTCGAACTAAATTCCAGTTACATTTATGAATTAGTGTTGATAAGATTCGATATCTTATTACTAGACTGCTCTGATAATCCCTAATTAATCCGTCCCTGGTAAACAAATCGTTATATCTATAGATATACCTTTTCCTGCAGTTCCAGGCTAGCTGCCCCCCAGGATCACTCTTCCCAGCACACGTTGTTAACTGGACCAGACCGGTGGTGTTATTCACATGATACTCAATAACACCTGCGTTTCTGCCATTGCCTAGAGCAATAACAAAGAATAGCTACGAGTTAGAATTGATATAAGTGATAAGTGACTGGCTTGGTTTGGTATAAGCCTTTTCATAGTTTAAGAATCGATTCCACTGCGCATGCGATTTTATCCCGAATTTCTCAACTTCTTTTGTTTAATTAAGAACAAAAGAAGGTTTAGACAAAAGAAGGTGAGAAATTCGGGATAAAATCGCATGCGCAGTGGAGTCGTTTCTTAAACTATGAAAAGGCTTATTGCGTGACAACACATCATAACATTTGTCATCGCTTGAGAAATATTGATTATTCTCATTGCCAGAAACAAAACATGAAAATAACATAATTGATATCCCACAATCCTTTGCATTGTATAAATTACGGCCATTCCTTTCTTTAAATCCTCCTGGATTTAAAACTTTTTTTATACTGTGACACTAAAATTCCCTGCCAAATAGACACAAATAATCAAAATGAGCCCAGAGACTTCATTACCTACCCTTAAAATGACCAGTTGTGTCAAAGTGAACAACAAAAAATGAAAAGAGCACCTCAATATTAATATGGAATCGGAGTTTCAGTCAATCATGATGATGACTAATAAAAAATAAAAAATAAAAAAAATCATGATGATATCAATACTTAGAGTACTTTTCCGCCACAGGATTAAGCAAAGTGGAGCAATTATAGAATACCCTGCAAATGATATGCAGTTGCCGGAACTCGTTCATAAAAAGACGCATACAACGATAGAAGTCATGGTCATTAAGTATATGTGCATATACCACACATATGAGGATCAACTCAATTGGATATGTGCATATATATATGTGTACATGCCACACATATGATTTGCGGGGTATTCTATAAGTATTATAACGACAAAAGATATATGTTTAAAGCAAAGCGCCTTGGAATACTATTCATGGATTGTCGAAATGCGTCAAAAACGCTTTATTGCACATCTGAGCATGCGCATCGAAGCTGAAATTGAGCCCGCGGTGAATTGTTAGCCTTCCCGCCAAGTTTCCATGACAATCATGACGTCATCGAATTCGAAAAGTTCCGAATACGAAGTGTTCTCCGTCCACACCATCAAAAGGAATAATCCCTGATTGCTTTAAATTGGAACTGATGTGTTATCCCTATAGCTATTATCAAAAAAATATCTCAAATTAGCATTAATTAGTAATTATAGGCCAATCTCCTCATATTATATATATTCAATTGCATACTTGAAATTAAAAATGATGTATATGAAGTTATTGAACTTCATTATCAAACACACTGGAAGCCTCCCCCCTCCCTCCCTTCCCCCAAAGTCGGTCTTCATGATTGTCAGTACTCCATCCAGCACATCCGAGAACTGTTCTCCAGAAAAGCAGTTTGACTGATCACCTTGGTGATGGTTGGCTTGGTAACGATGTAGTACACGCCACTCTCGGCATATCTGATGATTCATTTGATATTGAAGTTAACAGGGAAGACTCAGTCACGAGAGTGACGAGAGTGATATATGATATATAGAATTCTCTAGGTATGATTAGGATAAAGTCCTTTGACTAAACGTTGTCGTTGATCGGATCATCCCTACGCGCCTAGACCGAAAAGGATAACTGGTAAATTACCCAGAACTTGCGTCATCCAAACTGCTCGCCAGTTTAAATCTTCGCCGTATGCTCGAGGCATGGTTTCAGCAAATTAAATGGGATCGAAAACAGCGAGCTCAAGACGTGTTAGATAACATGTATGCGGCAGCTAGTAACTGTGAATAAATTATCCCCATGATCCTTTTCGGTCTAGGCGCGTAGGGATGAAGCCGATCAAACGACAACGTTTAGTCAAAGGACTGTATGAATCAACAGAAAAAGTGCTCAGGGGAAAAGAAGTGGCAGGTGATATCAGCTGGTCAGTGCAGTTTGTGAATCTTATGGTGGCTGACCGCTGACCGGCATGTATTTACAGGCAGAACTAAAATTGCGATTGAATTGAAGAAAGTTATACTCACCAATCTCGTACCCAGACTCTTCCAGCTAGCGCCTTCCTTTTTTTCGTCAGCGTCTGGTAAGACAGACCCGAGGGCTTACCTGCGACAGCCCGCTAACCAAAAAACCGGAAGACTTTAGCTCGAGATTGGTTACTCACAGACAAGACAGAAATGATATCTAGTGAAAGTAGGAGATGAAACATTTCAGATCATTGTCATTATCTTACTTTATTTTTTCTAGTTGTCATTATATTCGTTGCAATGGCAGTTTCTTATTAGTATTTGTCGTAAATGTTTTGCTTTATTTTGTTGTTTTAAAAATCTAACTCAAGTGGAAAATGATCGAAGTTGCCTTTTTTAGATTAGTTCCGGAAAACCCAGTTGAGCGAACGAAAATGGATCCTAGAAGTAGATGCATGTTCGTGTCAGATTTTGAGTGGCATAAATATCCAAAAATTTGGAAAATTATAAGTACAGCCATCAAGAATGACAGATTTCCACTTCGATAACCATGTACAAAGGTTTCAAAGAAGTTTTTAAGAGAATTTATTATTTAAAAAAAGAGATGAATTTCACAATTGAGCGAGGCAAATGCTCAATGAATAAAAGATAAAGATTTTGCGTAGAAATTTTTGAAAATTTGGATGACAACAAGATTAAGAATGACAAATTACAATTTGAGGGCGCTAATGGGGTTAGTATAGTTAACTGACAAATAAATAACCTAAACGTTAGTAGTTAACAGTTAACTGATCGATATTTTATTAGTTTGGTTAATATTATGGCCAGCGCTGGTTAAAATTTTAGAGTTAACTAACGATTGGCCTCAAAATTAGTAATTAACTTGACAATAGGGGGTACCCCCATTGATACCCTCTTATTTAGATGCATGGATTTTTAGTTCATTTCTATGAAGAAAAGATATTTTGTATCTTGGTTACAAATGAACACAGGAAATGACATAACTAATGAACCTGTGCAATGATAGAATAAATCATGAAACCAAACGGGTACGTATTTTTGTAATTTATCAATTATTATCTCAAAGGGAAATTTCAAAAGGAAATTTATTCAATGCATGCGTTCTCAATCAGTCCAATTTCATGCAGTGTGGTCATGTCCAATATATGCCCTTATTTGTAGTTTCATTAACATAGCCCCAAGCTAGACAACTAGCTGTTCGGGAAGTCTTGCCAAGTCTAGCTTGTCGTTATAAATAACTTGTTGACTTGATGAACAATTCCGCATCCTTACTTTTACTACAAAATACTGATCTTCTTTTAGAAATGCTTAAACGAATGTAAACCGAGTTGCAAGTTCTAAAACAAGAAAATTCAGGATTGACATTTCGGAATTCGAAGTACTTTCATGAACGGTAAGTACTAATAATTACTAAAGTCAGTAGATGCTGTAATTCTTTTAGTTTGATATTCGCAAATCCATGGCTTCCCCTGCTTCCCCTCTTCCAAGCGAACGTACGGCTTGTTTAGGTTTAAGTCAATGACTGATTATTTTCCCAGGCTAAAATTTCCACTAATCTGTTTTTCGTGATCATAATGGAATCATATTACCTTCAAATGCTTTAATTATTCGGACTTTCAAAAAATTCCGTGTTTTCATCCAAGTGCCCTTATCGATATGAAGATTGGATTAAGATACAGGAGTTATTTTCGTGATTAGCATGTTTATTTGTGCTTGCACTTGCTGTGCATAAATTCATACCAGCTTATAATTTGTATATATGCTGACTCATATTGCAGGGTAAATAACGTTATTATTATTATTATTATTATTATTATTATTATTATTATTATAAATATTATTATTACATCATATAACTTTAATTATTTTTTATATTTTTCCAATATGTTTTTATCGATAAATAAGTAATTTGTACATATATTTGTTATTTTCATACTCATAATCTCTTTATTATCGTTATTGTAAATTTTTTTCTTATTCTTATTAATAGTTAATTGAATTCATAAAAAAAAATATATATATGTATTATTATAATGCCATTGAGATTATGAACTTTGAATCCTATAGTTTTTCATTTTATTTTTGTTTATAATTAAAATGACATTATTATTATTATTATTAAAATTATCATTATTATTATTATCATTATTATTATCATTATTACTATTATTATTATTATCATTATTATTATTATCATTATCATTATTATTATTATTATTATTATTATTATTATTATTATTATTATCATTGCTGATGGCTGATGGGAACGAAGAAATTTAGGGGGTTCTTATCAGCGATCTGTGGTATTCTCTCCCCATCTCCTTTCCTATAGGTGGGCGTACTGTTTACATTCCCAAAAATCAACTTTTGAGCCATAAATGATTGGACTTAAGAAATATAAAGAAGTCATAACTGTTGATAATATCTATCAATTTGAGAGCAGTTGCTTCATTAGTTCAGGAGATACAATAAATTAAAGTTGCTAAATTTTGCAGTAAATGTTTGTCCGGCAACATCTTGCCAACCAACATACATTTACTGTCATATTTCACAATGTTAACTTGAAAACCAACAAAAGATTTGTACTCAAATTCTCAGATATCTTCCAAAGCGATAGGATCTTGCCACTTTTGACATTTGTTTGTTTGTTTATTGCTTGAATTTCCAAGAATTTCATGTTCTTGATCAAAACAAATTACGTCATCGTACGCCCACCTATAGCGCATATTCTAATTGACAGCCAATTGTTGTGCGAGTTGCGCGCGAGTCCAATTCATAGCCACATCAAGTGATTCATATATATTTACTTTTCTGATATTCAGTCTTAGTTTACGATGGCTGACAATAGCACAGACGTTCACGGCTTGACAGCGATTAAGATAGTCTTCAGTGTGTCACTGTGTGTCATAGCAGTTATAAACTTCATTGGAAATTCTCTAGTCATCCATATAATTCGCACCAATAAATTGACAAAACAACCTATGAACTACCTTCTGGTCCACCTTGCTCTGGCTGACATCATGGTTGGCACTTTCATCCCATCGCGGTTTATTTTCACTTATTTTGTTTCTCATCCTGAAGGCACGACAGGAGCGGTCATTTGCAGGATGTTTACAGGAGGTCCACCAGCATGGATTGCAGGCCTTGCTTCCATTTTCTTTCTCGTTGACATCTCTATTGAACGTTACCTTGCCGTTATACATCCGTTTTCCAGGAAGTGGAGAATTAAATGGATTAAGGTCAAGTACATAGCCATTATTGCCTGGATTTTTGCTCTGGTGTTTAATTGTCCGTATTTCTTTCTCATAAACTTCGTTAAAGAGGAAAACTTCTGCTATGAAAGATGGCCTGTAGAACGTTTATGGCTACCTCAGGCATACTCTACTCTTTGGTTGTTGTTTGGCGCGCTTTTCCCGGCCATTATCATGATATGTCTTTACAGCAGAGTTATTTTCACTCTCTGGATCAAACCCGGAAGTGTCCAGTTTTCACAAGTTGGCGTGCTGAAGTTCAGAAGAAGAGCAACCAAGATGGTTGTCATTGTCAGCCTTATATACTGTGTGTGTTGGATTCCTAACCTTACATTGTATTTTCTATATTATATCGGTGTCAACTACGACTTTTCTGACCATCATTTTATCATCAGTAACATTCTTATAACGTGTAACTCCGCTGTCAATCCTTTTATTTATGGGTTTCAGAGCAAAAAGTTTCGGGATGAGTTGAGGAAGCTTGTCGGATGCAAGAACCGTGTTCACTCCATGAGCACGAACCCTCAGTTTCTTTCAGGAAAGAATTCTAAATATATTTTCACGGTAGATATCAATAAAAATGTTAAATGAAGATAAGGGATAGCACCTGCTCACGACTCTCTATAAGCTATCGACACGCTACTAATGTCGTCCCACAATACCACGCACGACGAGGTCGTTACCAGCCTTTTCTCCTTTAAACTTTGAAAAGACAAAGTGCTCAGATTTCTTCAGTGTTACAAACTCTTTATAAATTGCTAGTCAAATAAACTTCGTTTATATTACATAACGACATATGGCATCGTTTTCTCTCCAAGAAAAACCATGCGCAATTTGACCAGGAACGAGCCCGCGATGTGGCTAGTCAGAGGGTAAGCGCGCAACACGCTGCTTTTGGTATATCAACCAGAAAAGACTAAATGCTTCAAGTTTTTACTTAATTGCGCTCTTTTTCAGTATCAGTTTTTTCATTGGAAAAAAAGAAAAATGATAAGATGAAATTTTAGAAAGGTTATCCACAGGGAGCCCCATTTAGATTAAAGTGAATGGTGAAAATAAAATTGGAAAAATTAAAAAGCTATTTATTTTTTAAATTCGAGATCAAGATAATGTCCTCCGTAATGCGAAAGATGCCTTCTATTTCCTTTTTTTCCTTTTTTTGAAAGAATCACCTGTGTATTTATACTAAAACAATCATTTGCCTCAGACTCAGTGATTATTGGGGAATATTTACCGAGACGCGAGTCTTTCCCGATAATCACTTCGCCTTTGGCGAATAATTGTTATTACGGAGGACATTATCCTGATCTCGAATTTAAAAATTATTAATTTTTTAATTTTTCCGATTTTATTTTCACAATTCACTTTTAACTAAATTGGGCTCCCTGTGGGTTATCCAACGTCTTTTCAAAATAATCACAAGCATGAAAAAGTGCATTAATACCTATTTCAAAAAAAGTCGGTTGGGTATCTGAAATCCGGGAAATCTGCGACCGAGTGGAATTGTGGGGGACAGTGTTTTCTCGTTAAAAATTAAAAATGCACTTAGCCAGACTTATTGGAAAGGGCAGGCCAAAAAAATTAAACTTAACATATTTACAGGACCCTATTAAATTTAAACTAGCCCTAGGCTAACCTGGATGTTCTTGTTGAAACATAAAAAAAAATTAATATTTATATAACACTATAATTCGCCAAAGGCGAAGTGATTATCGGTGCAATATTTACCGAGTCATGAGTCCGCTTCGAGCGGCGAGCTAAACATCACCATAATCACTGAGGTGAATAATTGCTTTAGTATAATTTTAGACTTGAATATCAGAGAAAAGTCGAAATTCAGGATGAAAAAAACAACTTTTTAGTATTACATCAGATCTAAAAAACTTTGGAAAACCTCATAATCATCGCTCCAGCGAAGATTATCGTCTCATAATCACCGGTCGCTCGACCAATCACATCTCGAGAAACTCTATATTCAAGTCTAAAATTAAGCTAAAAATGAATAACTTGATGTCCTCCGACCGACGTTTTTGAAATTAGTGCATATAACTTCTGATATTATATTTATTCAATATGACTCTTACCTTTTTCGAATACGGATTACCTTCTACATTTATCTTGTATTTGAAGTTGATTACGTAATATTAAATAACCGTTATAAATATCGTTTTTTTAATCGGTTGAGGAGCGTTAGTTTAAGTTATGCTCTTATAAATTATAGTTATTAAATATGGTTTATGAAGGCACATTAAAAGCGTGTGTTTTCTATTTCTTCATTATTGACCTTGCAGAATTTAATATTCACTTGGCAGTCTTAATCTATATTCACTTAATCCAAACTGAGATCCGTCTATTTTATCATTAAAAAAATATCTTACCTAATAACAATGCTTAATTAAGTTTTGGCTTGCCTCATAGCTCTTCATTCAATAGTTAAATTCTGTGTAACACACGCTTAACTTCGGAGGTTGACTGAATGGATGACATCTTTAGTTTTTGAACTCGTTATCAGTTTTCTATAAATTCAATTTAGCAGTCTATTACACCCATCCTATATATCTATAACCCCCCCTGCACTAATCTTCTAGCTTTCTGAGATCAAAACAAAAGCCCTTATCGCCAGCGTGGCTAGTGCTGGTCTAACTCTAAATATCAAGGCAATAGAGGCAAGCCTTACCCTTGGGTCTAGAGAGTATTCACAAGTCTTTTTGCTTTTCAAAACATCTTTTTATTTAAGCGTCAAAATACGTTTTCAAAGTATTTTCGTTGACAGGTTCGAATGCCTTGTTTCGTCTTGAGAAAATAAACATTTGGCCATCCCCAATATCAAACCACAATGCATGAAGTTGAAGCTCCTTACTTCTCAAGCGTTCACGTACAAAACTGTACGACCTGATGTTGTGGAGCTGCTGCAAAACGTTGATCTAAAAAGAAATTTATTGTAAAAAATTATATCATCCGCATCATCATGATCATCATCATCATCATTATCATCATCATCATCATGATCATCATCACCATCATCATCATCATCACCATCAACATCATCATCAACATCATCATCATGAACATCACCATCACCATCATCATCATCATCATCATCATCATCATCATCACTTCCACCACCACCATCATTACAGATCACACTATAGATAAACCCCCAGACATAGTGATGATGGTGGCGGTGGTGGTGGTGGTGGTGTGGTGGTGTGGTGGTGTGGTGGTGGTGGTGGTGGTTGTTGTTGTGGTGGTGGTGGCGGTGGTGTGGTGGTGGCGGTGGTGGTGTGGTGGTGGTTTGGTGGTGGTGGTGTGGTGGTGGTGGTGGTGGTGGGGGTGGTGGTGATAGGGGTGGTGGTGATGGGGATGGTGATGGTGGTGAGGTTGGTAGGAAGAGAGTGAGTTGGTGTGGTAATGGTTAAAGTTCCTAAGAAATGTTTGTAGGAAAAATATTTCATGCTTTTGTCAATCAAAACAATTATATTAACTCAGAAACACAAGTCATTCCAGCAATTCTTGGATCTTGAAATGACATATATCCTATCGCTTTTCGCCTATCGCCTATTGCCTATTGCCTTTGGCGATGACAACGTTTTTTGAATTAGGTGTAATTCTTTTTTATCAAAATGATTGTGTTGATGTTTTCTATCCTAAAAAAAGATAACATTATTATTACATACTTGTGAAAGTTTATCAATGGGCTCCAGTTTGTCATCTTTGTCAATAATGGCTTCAATTTTATCAGGTTCACTTTCTTCACCAAACACTAAGTGAACTGGTTTACCCTCCTGAAACATTAGCTGATCTAACTTGGTTATGGATGACTGTCCATGGGTCTTGATCCAGTTTTCTAATGCTGGATCATTTTCTTGTTTTGGTGAGCCACTGTGAGTCTTGTATAGGCCCTCCATTGCCTGAGATGATAGAAAAGTATGAACAGAATACATCAGGTGTCAAGGAGTTCAGTTCATGCTTTAAACAAACATCCGCCTTACTGTTAACACTTTTTCACTAAACTAAAACATACTCATTTTATTGAACAATGAAACAACTTCTGATGTTGTTAGATGTTGTTGATGGCCTATACCCCACAAGGGGTGTACAGGCTTAGGAGGAAACAACTTCTGGGCAGATCTATCTCAGGAACTCAGGGCATGGCTAACTCACAGATTAAATTGGTATTGGCGCTTTAGGTTTTGCACAGAGGGAAGAAAATCAGAGAAAACCCCTTAAATCAAGGGAGAGAGCTAGAAACAAACTTTATTCACATGTGATGCAGAGTCCCCAGAGCCCTCAGAGGTAAGAAGCAAGTGCATAATAGTACCAAACCACTCTTGATTCCCACCCCTATAATCAATTCCTAGAGAGTCATATTACAGTGCAACTACTATGACCGGGGCCACTTAAAGTGCTACTACGACGAAAATCGCTCAAACTTGGATTCAGTTGAAACTTCCTAAGAATACTCTTTAAAGGTCCAATAATCACTGTATGAAGTGTTTTCTCGATATTCAGGACGAAAGTATGATATTTTTACGATTATTTTTTGGAGTCTGTGACGTCATACACTCAACATCGAACATCGCTCCATACATTTTTTTGTAGTTTATGATCAAAATATCAGTAGTAAAGGGAGAAAGGAATACCCAAACACCCCAAAATATTAATTATAGTCCCAAGTAATGTGAAATAAGCACATTAGCCACCCTTTGGGCTTCATAGGAATAGAATAAATTAAGGATTTATATACAAAGAAATATATGTAGCAATGTTTGATGTTGAGTGTATGACGTCACAGACTCCAAAAAATAATCGTAAAAATATCATACTTTCGTCCTGAATATCAAGAAAACACTTCATACAGTGATTATTGGACCTTTAAAGAGTATTCTTAGGAAGTTTCAGCTGAATCCAAGTTTGAGCGATTTTCGTCGTAGTAGCACTTTAAAAAGGGGGAAACAATCAAATTATAGAATAAAAACAATACATTCCGACTTTGGGTAGTAGAGCCAATCAGAAATAAGCAGAAAACAATGGCCTTTCAACAGATGTTTTTATTCCCATGAGAAAATAACGATAGCTATCTAGTTGTTTACACAGAACACCAGGGTCAAATTACAATTCTTGCGCAGTCTAGGTTTCTGATTGGCTCTACTACCCAAAGTTGGAATGCATTGTTTTTATTCTACATTTAAATTGGTTCTCTTGTCTGACTGTCTAAGTAATCCTGGCTACAGTAGTGACACTGTAAAGTAATATGTATACCTGAGTACAATAAAGTTAGAGTACCTTGCAGTTTGAATGTCCACAAACAGCAACATGTTTGACATGGCTCTTAGTAACAGCCAGTTCTAGCGCAGCATGTTCAGAGTATGTGTGGCCGAGAGAGCCAAATAGTCTTGCATGAGGTACAAAGTTACCAGCATTCCTAATTACAAACATGTGTCCAGGACTTGAAGTTGTATAGCTGTCAGGCACTATGCGACTGTCCATGCAGGACACAAAAAGTACTTGTGGCTAGAATGAATATAAGGAAAGTATGTCAAGGAAAGCTAGCAGAGCACCGTAAAAACCCAGGGGGGGAGGTGGTACTCCCATATATGGACTATACGGGGATGATCCGCTGAACAGGGTATAGTTTTTTGAGCTTCTTGTCATAAACAGGGTATGCAATTTCACTCAAGTTTCAAGTTCTTTCTGAGTTTCCTGTCATATTCAGGGTTTCTATTTTCCTATTGACCAAAACTGTTTATTATGGTCGTAAAAAAACGATACACGAGGTGACATGAAAATTGAAACAGGAACTCAGCGCATGAACAGGATACCCCTTTCAGAATCCCAGCAGAACACCCCTACCCAAATTCTGGTGAAGTACCCCCTCCCCCCCAGGCTTAAAAGGCTGGAGAGCCAGGGGGACAGGCCCGGGGGGGGGGGTACTACCACCCCAACTTGGGTAGGGGTGTGCCGCCAGGACCTCAAAACCCTGACCCTATCCCAGACCTAAAATTTTGATTTTACATACCCTACCCCAGACTAAAATTAAGAATTATACACCCTATCCCAGACTAAAAGATGTAAAAAGACGGCTATTCAATAGATTGCAATCAATATTTACTAACGTTTTTATTGTTTTTGTGCCGTCAGAAAGCGTAGTCTATTCGCTTGACAAAAACGACCAAATCGTTAACCCTATCCCAGACTAAAACGACCAAATCGTAACCCTATCCCAGACAAAAATGATACCCTATCCCAGACAAAATGTCAAAAAATGATACCCTACCCCAGACCCAAAAGCCCAAAAACCATACCCTATAGGGCGGCACATACCCGTATAGCAAATATAGGGGAGTACCCCCCCCCCTGGGGGGACAGGGGGTTAGGGCTTAAATTGTCCAGAAAATATAACAGACTAGTATGCATAAAAATAAAATTAATGCGTATGTGTGTGTGGTACGTGAAGAAAGGGGGGATGGGAGTTCGAAATTTAATGGCAGTGAATTTTTTAGGGGGGGGGGGGGGATGTAGCTGTCTAGTTCCTCCCACTGTGGTCCAGCCATGTATGTGAAGGGTCACCATTAAAAAAAGACAATCAGAATACAGGAAAGCTGTTATATATAAGGCATTAATACAATGCTTTCAATTTCTTGACTAAATGTTATGGTTGTTTCGTTAGCAAGTGGTAAACTAGAAGGGAAGTGTGAATGTAATAAAATATAAGTGATTTGTGGAAAAAATTGTAAGGTGTGTTACAAGAAAAAATTGTGCAACTAGTATGTATTTTAAGCTCTAATTAGCAAAGCACTATTAGCCACTCCAAGGTTCAGGAAAAAACTGGGTGGGTCAAGTTGGCATTGCAATTTATTGTGGGACTGTTTTAGGGGACATATTCCCAAGATGGCATCTATTTTGTGCCCTAAAACAGCCCACAATGCACTGTGATGTCTACTTGACCCCGTTTTTTCCCCTCAACCTTGGAATGGCTAATTGTAATTACAGCAATACCATTATATATAGTATATAGTTGAAATTCATCTGATACAAGTGAAACATACCTCTGCCTTATTTGCTAGTTTTTTCAGTGTGGGTAGTAAACTAGAACGCACAGTATTCTGAAATTTCAAGACTCCTTGAATTACTTTATCCATCGTACAGTATTAGTTTACCTAGCTCGTTGCAGGCTCTGTAAAAACTGAATGGTATATATAAGACTATATAATTAATTTGAAGTAATTGAATGGATCATAATAAAAAAGCTTGTTTGTATGTACAAATGTTAAGACCAATATCATTCATAGCTTGTTAATACATAGACCTTCCTACCAGCAAACAGCTTATAATCGATATGCTCTAGATATTAGAGAATAGCATTTTAAAAGGATTTTAAATGATTATTTAAAACAAGTGCAGTGGGGTTAGAGGTTAAGATGATCTGATATGGAATGAGGATTCGACGATTTAAAAAAAAAAAAAAAAAACTTCACAAGCTAGAGTCGAATAAAAAGCTCTTTGTTATCCTAAAAGCTTTATTTTTACCTGGAAGTTATTACCTGCTTTTTGACTATAGAATCAGCTTCATTTCTTTTTCTTTTCTTTCAAGCCTGAAAACGTGTGCTAGAGAGAGCGAATACCTCTAATTGTTGGTTCCCTTTGTTTCATTCTTGACTCATTCCCAGTCTGCCTCAAAAATCCATCAAGAGATTATCAAAAATGGCGGGGATTTCGAGTGGAAGGATTCTCTCTATTGCAGAAGTAACACGGTTAAATGATCATCTGATTGGCCAGTCAGTCAGGACTTGGGGAAGGTGAGTAGCGGAGACGATATTAGAATGCATCGCTTTATGCAATACGACGATAATATTAATGCAAAATTAAAAGCTCATTTATATATAACTGTTATTAAAAATTTACAAGCTTAATTTATAAGCTAATAGAGGCTGATGATCAGGCTGAACGTAAGTCCTATGACCCCATATCTTAGGGGAAAAAAGGGGTGTAACTTGGTGGAGCTCCTGTCAAACTCTAGGGAGGACTTAGGGAGGGGGAAGCATCTTCATTAGGGGCTGCGGAGGGGTTGGGGTAGGGAGGCAACAGCCCCCCTCTCCCCACTTTTTAGGGTGCTAAGTAGCCCATGCTCATTTATTTTATTGCAATAATCTTGTACGATGTATCCAGAGTCCTCTAGTTCCTGCTTTGTCATGACCAAAAAGCCAGAAAAGACTCAGTTAAAGATTGATTTTATTGTGAAGTGAGACAGAGCATGCCAGAATGAAGGATGGTGTACATGTAATGATAGTTTATTTGCCCTTCACCTAGCTATGGGGTTTTTGGCTCAACAAGCCTAGTACCTTCAGCATTATAACTTCCCATTTAAGACCATGTGTCATTCCCTAGCGTATCATTGCTTTATTTTTAACATTTGCACATATTGCGGAGACACATGAATATTTTGATTTCTTCATTTCAGGATTCTCTCACATAACATCAAGACCAGTCAAGTGAAAATCAAAGATGGTAACAATGAACTCACTGTGGACACATCCCTTGTTGAGCCACTAGCATTTGTCAAGGGTTCCCAATATCACTTTATTGGGGAGATAATTAACCAAAGTGGGGTTCCTGTGGTCCTTAAAGCAAGAATTGCGGGCTGCATTGATGGTATGGATATGACTCTCTTCAAACAAGCCCTGGAAGTTCGACGGCGTTACTTAAAAGAAGAGTTGCCATCATGATAAATTATTCCAGACATTGTATAAAACATCATTTCAACAGAGAAAAAATCCCTGGACAAAAATCAAACAGGCGGCATCAAAATCAGGAACATATCTTGAAAGATGTGTCAGTATAATGTACAAAAGCCAGTCTATAAAAGTATGTGGATACATTATCAACAGTCATAAACCTCCTTTGAGAATACAAAGTCAATAGTGAAAAATAAGCATAAAAAACCAAAAGGTATTTTCGAACTAGAAGTACGAAATGTCATCATGATTGAGGCCAATTTACTAACAGTACTAAATGTACGGAGACACAGTGCAACATTGCACGCAACAGGACTGTTGCAGCATGTCTACCCCTAAAACTTGTTGCATGCAACGTTACATGCAACAAATCTGAAGTTGAATCACGCTCTACTCTTGCAACATTGTGCGCAACAAATTTCATTGTGTGAACATGGCTGCAACATTGTGTGCAACATTTTAAAAATCCCAGCCAATCAGCTTGCACCAAATTTATAACTGCTGACCAAATATCTTAGCATAGCACACTGACACAAGCAATGTTGTGTGATTTTGTTGCAATATGTGTCAGTCACCCCAATTCAAATTTGTTGCTTGCAATGTTGCATGCAATGTTGCACCGTGTGTCTGCACTTTAACAGTAAAAGAGCATTTTCAAAAAAAACTTAAATGGAAGAAAGAAAGCAACAAAAAGTTAGAAATAGTGTTTGTTGTTGTATTGGTAATACTTTTGGTTAAGTGAAGACTGATACACATGTACAGTAATCTGTAAAGATTATAAGTCAGATTATTTATTTCTGCCACATCTTGATATATGCAAATATTAGAAGAACTGCTGTTAAAAAGTAAATTCTATTGCATTACATAAATGTTTGTTTGTTTTTGACTGAGCCTTTTTGACTTGCTTCCAGGGGAGGAGGGTTGATTACACCCATATAAAGAAGAGCAGGAAAGACCGTCATATGTCTATTAGGATTGAAACTATTAGTCACTCCTTCATTGGTTTTTAGCACGTGGTATCTTTTAGGGGTATGCAATTGGTTTAGCCCTAAACATTAAAAGGAATATCAGTCATACTTTCTATCTTGTGGTAAAAAGTGGTATCTGTAGGGCTAAAATTAAACCAGTACCTTGCCCAAACTCTCTCTTTTAGGGGTTAAATTATAAATTTTGTTCTACAATTTTCCTTGCCTTTTCTTCACGGACATGTTGATTTAAAAAAAAAAATGCATAATATCAAGTCATCATGGCTTTAAAAAGAAAGACCCCCAAATCAGTATAGGTAGGATTCTTGTCAGCAAACAGTATACTTTAATCCTACCAAAATCCTAGGCTATTCCATGGGAAATGGCCTCGCATTCGAGATAAAGGTAAGTTTGAAATAAGGAGACTGCAGTCACTATTTTAATAATGGTGGCAATCCTGACAGCTTATGCTTCTATAAGTATCCGTAGGGGCGAAGGGGCATATCCAGGATTTTCATGGTGAGTTTGAACTGCCTTGCAGTTTGGCAAACCCCCAAAAAAGCTTTTAATTAGAGGGTTTGTACTTGTCCTTTTGGGGTTTGATAAAATGAAGACGATCTAAAGTAGGAACTTTAGTTCATATAGTTGTCATTTAAGGGGGTTCAATTCTGGTTTAGAGGGTTTGGACGAACCTCCTAGATCTGCCCCATTCATGTGTTAAAGTAGGCCAAAGGCCCTAAGAGTATCACATAACAATAAATTATCTAGAAAAAATCAACCGCCTTGGATCGGTTAGATGGCGTGCGTTTCTTGGCAGCTATTACAGGCTTTGATTTAGTTAAGGATTTGGTTTTCAGGAGACTGAATTCTGGTGTGCGGCTTGCATCAAATGGAATATCTGGACTGCTGGTTACACTCTTGACATAATCTAAAGATTAAAACAGACCAGAGGATAAGATATGAAGTCTAACCTTAAACCAATTATTTTAACAGTACCATTTCAACAAACTGCACTAAGGGACTAGACAAAAATTAACTGGAGAGAGGGCAAATTTAGATTAACCCTTTATGCCCCAAGAGAGCCATATAACTTACGTACGTGTACATACATTTCTCTCGGGCAATTTACGGCGAAAAAATCTTGAAGAAGTTGTTGAGTTTCAGCTCAAACACCTTTTCAGATGTTAGATGTTTCAATGTGTTGTGGTCTGTGGTATTTAACTGGAGTGGCTGTTACTTGAGTAGATGTGACTGGAGTGGCTTTTTATTACGAACTTTGTTTTCACAAAGAGTAAATTAGAATTTTTCCAATGGTGTGCATTACAGTACAGTGCTTTTCATATTATAATTACACAACCTCAACATATTTGGCATCAGCCCAAAAAAACGTTTTGGCATCCGTCAATCACAGTATATTATTGTGGTGACAGAATGTTATCCAAATTTACGAAGTAACAGAATATTATGAAAGGCCCTGTAAGAGGCATTACCTGAAGTGCTTTGTGCTTTATTCTTGTGCAAATGAATCCTTACTTTCTTCTTTGAGTTTTGAGGTTCTGAATTTGGACATGTGAGCTTCAATGGAAATGAAAGCATAACCATTGATATGGTTTCACTATTTTACAGAAGCACTTTTTAGAGAGGGTGACATATGACAGCTACAACTTATAGCACTGTATATACTGCATAGCACAGTAGGGTGTAGTGTTGGAAGGTTGCCAGTAGGGCGTAGGTAGGTTGTCACTAGCATGTTGGTAGGTTGTCAGTGGGGTATTGGTAGGTTGCCAGTGGGGTGTAAAGCACGGTATATACTGTATAGCACAACAGGATGTGGGGTATTTGTAGGTTGTCAGTAGGATGTTGGTAGGTTGTCAGTAGGGTGTTGGTAGGTGGTCAGTAGGGTGTTGGTAGGTTGTCAGTAGGGTGTTGGTAGGTTGACAGTGGGGTGTTAGTAGGTGGTCAGTAGGGTGTTCTATTGTTGTCAGTAGCATGTTGGTAGATTGTCAGTAGGGTGTTGGTACTGTAGGTTGACAGTGGGGAGTTAGTAGGTGGTCAGTAGGATGTTGGTAGTTTGTCAGTAGGGTGTTGGTAGGTTGTCAGTAGGGTGTTGGTACTGTAGGTTGACAGTGGGGAGTTAGTAGGTGGTTAGTAGGATATTGGTAGTTTGTCAGTAGGGTGTTATTACAGTGAAGGTGGTCAGTAGGATGTTGGTAGTTCGTCAGTAGGGTGTTGGTACAGTGTAGGTGGTCAGTAGGATGTTGGTAGTTCATCAGTAGGGTGTTGGTACAGTGTAGGTGGTCAGTAGGATGTTGGTAGTTTGTCAGTAGGGTGTTAGTACAGTGTAGGTGGTCAGTAGGATGTTGGTAGTTTGTCAGTAGGGTCGGTACAGTGTAGGTGGTCAGTAGGATGTTGGTAGGTTGTCAGTAAGGTGTTGGTAGGTGGTCAGTAGGGTGTTGGTAGATGGTCAGAAGGGTGTTAGTACAGTGGAGGTGGTCAGTAGGATGTTGGTAGTTTGTCAGTAGGGTGTTGGTACAGTATAGGTGGTCAGTAGGATGTTGGTAGGTTGTCAGTAGGGTCCAGGTAGACTGTCAGTAGAAATGTGGTAGATGGGATGTCAGTCCTATACTGTAGAAAGTTTTGTAAAAGACATTGGAAGTTTGATGGTTAAATGTCAATAAATGTTTTGGACTTATTTAATTACTTATTAGAGATAATTAATACAAATTATTTATTTAATTATCGGCAAAAAGGATGTCTGGGGATCTTTTCTCTCACCAAACTAAGAGAGAAATTTTGATGAAAAAAATGTCATAAAAATAAAGAATGTGCATCTGTAGCTTTTTTAAAAAAGTTGTAGAAAAGTTTTACCAAGCTTATAAAAATGATATACCTTTGATGTCTTAGCCTTCCTTGGTTCAGTGCGAGACACAGCTTTCTTAAAGAATGCAGGTGGTGTCACTGTCTTGGTAAAAGCAGCAAAAGGAGTTTCATCACCCTGAAGTTCTTGCTTTTTCTTTTTCTTTACAGGAGTTTTTTCTGTATCTTGTGCTGATGAAACCTGACTTCTCAACTCTTTTATTGTCTTTTCTACAATCTTTTCTGATAAAGAACTTTTTCCTTGAGCTGCCACTTCATTATTATTTGTCTCATCTTCCTGTAAGCCATTGCTTGTTTTTACACTAGACTCTTTATTTATAATATCATCTTTAGAATACCCATTTATATCTAATACTTTTTTTGTTGGTTTCTTTTTCATTTTTGGTGGCGCTGGAACTTCTTTTTCACTTGTATCCTGTTGACCTTTTTGGGTCCTTTTTTGTTTCTTTTTCTTGCCATCCTTCTGTGTTACTTCTGGTTCATTTTCTTTCTCACCAATTTCTGAAGATGCAGTGCCATTCAACCTCAGCTTTTCCTGTTTCTTCTTAGACTTCTTATTTGGTACAACTTCATCTGGTAATTTCTCGGTTTCTTTTTCTTGTTCTAATTTTCTTTTTCTTCCTTTTTCATTTCCTTCTGTATCATCTAGAAAATGAAAAAAAGTGGTACAGAAGCATTCATCTTGTGATGTGCAGAAGAAATCAAACCACACAGAAAAGAATGGCTTTAATTTATTGAAGTACATTTAGTGATACCCAAAGTAAGGATATGATTTATCTGGATTAACTCATTCTTTAAAATTATTAGAACTATAGAGCAGATTTTGTATCCATAAAGGAGAACAATTATAGTAGATTCTTACGGTACCATATCTTTTGATAACTGTAACTATAGTACACAATGAGATTGGGTTAATTACTGGACGACAAAAGGAAGCCATTTCAAGCTTACAATATGACAGGTCATACAGGGAATGTTCTGTAAGATAGTACCATATATTTCCCACTCATATTAGGACTGCTCTTCTTTGATTTTAATATAGAAAAAAAAAATCACTTTATTTAAGTGTCTTTGACGTTCTAGCGCTTTTGCACTAGTTGGGGACACTTTTCGCTCGCACGCACTACCACTACATTTACTATTCTATGCACACAACGCTCAACTCACATGTTGATTTTTACGGAGGGAGGAAACCGGAGAAGAATCACTACATTGTTTTCTTGAAAAAACATTAACGTTAAATTATTTAATTTACATACCTGAAACAGCTTTTTTGAATCTGATGAAAAGTGAAAGAATTATTTTAGAAACTTTAGCTTTTCTAGTAGTACTATAATTACTGTGCAGACACAATGGGGACAACTTGAAAAGGTCAACCAGTCACAACACAGAGTGAAAACAAAGGAATCAACCAATCATGATAATGATCATAATATTTACATAGTGCTCTTTTTCATATTATGGATATGTTCAAAGGTGCTTTACAATGAGTTGTGAATTCATGAGAGGTGGTTAATATGAGGTGTAGGCAAGCAACAAAGCATAGATATGACAAAAAAATTAGATGTTAACAATTAACAAATGTGGGGATAAACATAAAGAAAAGATTGGCTGAGGTCAATAATCGTGATCACTGAATTTGCCCTCTCCTCTTAAATTTTGTTCAAGTGGTCCCAGTTATTAGAGCAGTTGAAAAACTGCGAAAAAGTCAGTGCAATATGCGTAGTTTGCTGCAAGCGTGATGTTTTCTAAAATTTTGATGGGGAGATTTTTTTTCTAGTGCAATTGGATTGGTCTAACAGTGCTGTGACCTCGGCATGATTATGTCCGAGCCATATTTATTCAGTGTTTCTGGCATTTGATTGGATAGAAAGTATGGCATATGCCCGTGCCTGTGTCACCACTGTGTTTGTGCCATGAGTTTTTCACAGTCATACCGTATGTAAACTGATCTAATATTAATAAGCAAATATAATGCACAATTACTTACTTCTTTGCATAAAGATAAAGCAGGTTCCTGTTTCGCCCTAGTATTTCTCTATCACTGCCCAAGGAAAACAGCTTATCAGCAATAGCTTGGCAGTTTATCTAGCAGGAAACAACAGAATCAGCAGATGTGTTAGTCTTTAACTAAAGTTTTAGGAATTAATATCTTCGAGTAGTAGATAAACAAAAGAATATTTGTCTTTGGGGAAAGGGTTTGCAAAAGGTAAAGTGAAATACAGGAAAAAGATGAAAACGAAAACAGGAATCTTAATCAGTTCTAATTTCAATACAGTGTTGGATGAATTAATTAACATTTCATTTTTCTCCATTATGGCTGTCATGACTTTTGAACTTTAATTTCCAGGGAAAATAATACATGAAATATATAAAAAGAACCTTGGTAAAGTTGTCTCATTTACAGCACAACACCCAAAAGTATGACCACATCCAATGGGCTTTTTCCTTCAAAACAGGCCTTATTTGGCAAGATCAAAATATAGGGAAAACCAGCCAGCTTCCCATTGAAACGTGTCAGTTTAATGTACAGAACCCATGCATAGAAGTATGCGAATACATTAAATCTAGCCACACTTTTGCTCGTTGCGCCATAAAAATACCTGTAATATTTGTTTCTTTTCATCTTGTTTCTCATCTTCTTCATTTTCTTTTCTTAATCTTTTTTCTTCTATGTCCAACAGTTTTTCTAGAACTCCATCTTTCACAGCCCGACTAACCACTTGACTGTGCAAATGTACAGGAAAACAAATTCAAGAAATTTAATAAAAAATGTTGTGCCTTTTTACGATTCCTTGTGTCTCATCAAATGAATCACCTTTTAGTTTCTGCAGCAAGAACAAAGAATGGTTCCAATAATGATGAAATAATCTCTGATGAAACCTGTTGAGAAGAATATAGTACCATTTGTTTATAAAATAAATTAAAAGCTCGGCAGGCACAAATATTGCATGGGGAAAAGCATTTATAGCATGGGTCACTGAGCAAACAGTCAAATATTTCTTACACAATTCAGGTAGGTAGTTTGCTGGTTTCATTGATGAGTCCTAACACTCTTGTTGTCACACAACAGTTAAATGTTACGCGTCAGTTTTTAGTGTTTCTCAATATTGTTTGCTTTGACATTCATATAAAACTTTCCTTATTATTAAACAAGAACTATTCCCCCCCTTTTTTGACATTATATTTATCATCTCTACCCTTCATAGATAGGTTTTACAATGGTTTTTACATTTGATAGGTAGGTGAACTTCAGTAAGCAAAACTGATATGTAGGCGAACTTCAGTGGGCAACTATGGGAAACTATGCTTAGGCAAAACTATCAGATACCATTGACTGTGAGCAAGGACCACACTGATCTCACTCTGATATGTCACAACATACAAAGTATAATTTAATATACTCCTCATTTACATAACTCTAACTCTAACAGTACAGTATTCTCACCAAATATAGGAAATTATCTTCTCTTTTCATTATCAACTCATGATCATTGCCCATTACAAGAAAAATACAATTCATTTTTTATTTATGTATGTATGGACCCTATCATTGTTTTTCTTTTAAACTTTTACTGGCATATCTCACCTTTTCATTGGCAACATTGCTAAGCTCGTTTAAAAAGACACTACAAAGATGAAGCTTCATTCCAGCAGGAACCTGTTGGTCACAAGGTGTTTTTATTCAAAAAACCATCAGAATTAAAATCACTTTTTTATTTTTAAATCAACATGCAAAGTAATTTTTGATCTTGTTTTCAACACATGTAGGTGTCCATGGTTTAAAACTTACATTTTCTTTTGAAGGATGAAGTGGGCCATCTTTGTAAATATCACACAATCTACTACAAACACTAGAAAATCAAGAACACATATTGGTTGACTTGCACATGAGTAGAGTTTGTTAGGTCTCTCCTCTCTCATTTAGAGTTTGCCGTCTTCACAATTCATATTAGATATTAATATTTTATAATCCTTCTGCGTGTGAGAGTAACGTATTTAACCCTTTCGGGTTGTCTCTCTTGCATGCTCCACTTCTTAATCTCATTTTTGTAGATTTTGCAAGGAAAATAAAAAACTTTTGAACCTCCCTGATTTGCAGGTGTTTTTTGGGGGGTGGGGTTCCATTTTTATTCCCTCTGTAAAGCCTAAAACTATAAATTCGATCTTCAAGTTAGCTGTGCTCTGACTTTGATCAGCCCAAAGGTTGTTTCAGGGTATCTAATTTTTTATCATCATATTCCTCTTCTTCATCATTATTCATAATTATTATTGTTATTATCATTACTGCTGGGTTAATAAAAATTTGTTTTCTTTGAACTCAATTACCTTGGTTCCCAGCTGTTTCTCTTTAAAAATTCCAAATTCTCCTTTATAAACATTCTCACCAGCTGTGAAACAAAAATATGAATATTAAAGAATATTTTGGAATAGAGGAGTTTTTCTTGATAGAAGAAAAACACTGAAGGTCACTTGGCCTGTAAAGGTGTTTTAAGAGTATTTGGTACAAATCATGGGGGTAGGATGCATACAGTACATAGTCTTAAGTCTTAAGTCTTCTCGGACAAGGACTTAAAACCGTAGCCTGCCCTGTCTCCCAACCCTTCCTAACCAACAGTAAATGGGGGATATAAAAGAACCTGTTGAATTATTCGTATAAGAGTAGGGGATTGTCGCCCGGTTCAACAGCCTATCCCAATCTGGAGGCATTAATACTAACTTACTAACAAATTACTCATGATTGTAAGCTGCACGGCTGCTACTAGCGCCTAAATACGCAGCCCATAAAGTCCTCCACTGGTCATGATTGTGAAGCGCATTGAGACCATGTAAAATGCGCTATATAAGAACCCTGTTATTGTTATTATTATTATTATTATTACATACACACAGAGATTTGTACAAAGATTGTGAGAACCGTTGCCTGATGAAGACCAATGGTAAAAATCAATTGCCATTGATAAAATATGTCTAGTAAAGCTATTTCACTTATAGCTTCACAGTCACATTTATATAGGTGAATCTTTGAAAATTTTTTTAAATTGTTTCTTATGATGTGAGACTTGTAATGAAGGTTTGTCATAACTTACCAGATAAAATTTGTCCAGTCTTAATCGATCAATCCCATGCCATTCTTTGTGCATTGTCTTAAAAAATGTTATGATATATGTAAAAGCTGAAGGAAAAACAAAAAGAAAGTATCCTAAATTTCTGCCCAAAAATGACCTACTCTACATCGCAGTGCATATATCCTTTGTGCTATTGACCAATACCTTAGTTGGGTAACTGGTCCAAATATTAATAAGTATTAATAATATCAATCAATATTATAAGATTGGATCAGTCTTTCATACCTGACTCCTTATTTTTAAAACTTTGTTGTAACTTGGAAATATTTTCTGCTAACTCCTCCTAAAAGATGTTAGATATCACCATCAAGCTTTTGTTCATGAGCTAAAAATAGCAATAGCAAATAGCAGTCTTGGCTGTATCTAAGTTCTAGTTATTAATTATTGACTTAAAAGTTGTATTTTTCGAGTTGTGCATTTTTTATTTTACCATGATGATTATATAAGATTTAAAAAAACTTGCATGCTGATTGGCTGGATAAAATACTTAAGAAATGTGCACATGTCGATTGGCTAGCTACCGTTTTTATATCAGAGGACAGAGACCCACTCTTACAAATTCTTCTAAAATAAAAAAAAACATGTCTCATGGTCCTAACCTTGCTTGTCTAATGCTATGCGAGCTCCAAATGCAGTATGTATCAATTGGTGATTTATAATCATTTACGAGAAAGGCACTGACAAAGACCTAGCAGCTATTTAGGTGATATGATGCATGGTATTAACATCATGAAAGCTTATGAGAAGTCTTTTAATAAACTAAATCATTTAGTCTGAGTCATTTAGTTTGCTTTCAAAACTCCATAGTTTGTACCTGAATTAAAGGTTTGTCTGACATCCAAAAGCAGTAGAACAGTCCTTTCCATATCTTCAGCATCTCTATCTCACTAAAACCTAATATTAAAACGTGTATACCATAAATCCTCTACAAAGCCCCACCCCCAGGGGCTTCAGCATTTCAGGCACATATAAAGAGAGTGAGGGGAGGGTATCATGGATTTAGAAAAACTAAAGTATTAGGATTACATGATTCCCCCTGTATTTCATGTGGTAAGACATACTCTTTCAAAGTTTAAACTTTGGACAAAAATAAGAATAGGGGACTGCTTATTTGAGAGGGAGATCTTAATATTGGATTTACTGCACAAAATAAATCAATAGCAACAACAGGGGCCGAGGAGCACCCTAAAAGTGGGAGGTAGGGGTAAGTTTGGAAAATAAGAGACTAGTATGGGAAAAAGAAAAAGGTTGGGAGGCCTGTAGCCTCTTTTTCTCCACCCCCTCCACGACCCCTGAACATTTTTCAATATTTTTTTTTAGATTTTTAGATTTTGCCCACAGGCTTGTGCTGCACAATAGGACTCAGGGTCCCCTTCCAGGTACATTACACCACTTTCCAAACCCGTAAAATCCCCATACCCATCCCACAATCAACCCCTTAAGAAATCATAAGTAAACACCAGAAACTGAGGGTGGCCACCACTGCCAGGGTTTCTTTACATCCTCAGAAGTTGTTCTTTTACGTCCCTCCATTGTAGGGGGAGGTAATGTGAAGAGACAGGACGACCACTTTATGTGGTCATCCGAGCCACGTTAAGGTCTAACCATTTGTAGTCTTTATTACAAAGGCAGCACCTTCTCCTCATTTATTTTAAGACCTTGAGTGTTGATCTGGCCAGGACTCAAACCATGAACTCCTGCATGATAGTCTAATGCTCAACCAACTGAGCAATGTGTGTTATACATGAATATAGGAATCTCCCCTTCCTCTTAGACCCCCTCCCCCCTTTTCGCCCAACTCCCTTCTCCTTAATAAAAAGGAAAAAACTGAATAAGAAAATGATAAGGTCAAAAACACGTGCTACCAAAGACATGCAGAGCCACGTTATTCCATAATAAAGGGTATTATTCATTTCTTGATACTCGGAGATCCCTATTTTCTCTAATCTAAAGTCAATACAAAATTATTGCATTATGTTATTATTACGAAAGATTTTATGAGTAAAATAAAGAAGACCTAAAGCTTATTTCTTCTTTTTCGTAATTTAAGTTACGAAAGTGGACGGATGATAAATAGCTAAAAACAAATGTTTTATGTAAAACACACACCTTTTACAGTTGATGGTCGACTTGCTATCCATGCTTGAAGTCTTTTAACGGCTCTGTCACGGATCGTTTTGTCGTTATTTGCTAACTTTTTAGCAAAGTGTTCTTCTGCTCCTCCGACCGCCATCTTGAAATTTTCACGTGGATACAAACACGCATGCGCGTTGACACCCAACCACAGGGAGCCTATGAAAGGGAAATATAAAAATAACAGTAATAAAATGATATGCGCAAAAACATTTTTGCTTGGTTTCCTTTTTTCTCTTAGTACAATTATAAAAACACGATAAATTTATCCCAAAGTATAAAAATTCAAAAAAGGGTTTTTTTTATTGCTTTATCTATAATTTGTTTCTAAATTGGGTTCCCTGTGGCTTTCAACCATCTCGCATCTGCGTGCGTGCATCCGGTTCATTTGTGTTAGTGACTGCATTGCTCATGGTTCTCTAAAGCAAATATGCCCAACAAAAAGAACAAAAACCAACCTAAAAATGCTTTTTATTACTACATGATATCTTTACGTCCTCAGCTGGAGAGACAAGGGGTAGTTTTGGCGAATGGAATGCAATCTTTAGCTGAGTTAGCTGGGCCAAGATGGAAGGTATTTTTAGCTTTACAGCTACAGTCAAACTACCCCGTGAGAACACGTAGAGGTCGTTAATGACTTCATTTTTGGATTCTTGATTTCATTATTCGATTTGAACATTCATTACTGAAAACGAATCTTCAAAGCCTAGCATATACAAAAGCCAAGCATATACAAAAGCCAAGCATATATGCAGCTGAAATACGAGAGCAATTTTTTATTAAAGAAATATCTAATATTAATGACTTACCTTCTGTTTCCGCAATTTACAGTGTAAACAAAGAACCTACAAGCCAAGTTGATCGAAATTTCAAACTCTTATTATTTTTTGAATATTGGAGATTCGTTTTCAATGATGAATATAAATATATGTATATTCGAATCGAATAATGAAATCAAGAAACCAAAAATGAAGTAAAGTCTTTTAAAACGACTTACTGTCTTTATTAGATGGAAGTCCTTAGTTGCTGTTTAGTTTGAAAATATACACTTAGTTTGAATGACCAACTGACTATGAAGCGAGAATTATGAAAAGGCCTTGCAAATTGTTTGCATATTAAAAAATAGTGGTTTTAATATTTTGTTCATAAAAGGTCAACGCCTAAATATCTTGCAACTGATTACTGTAGAACTTGTATAAATGTCGTAATTTGTGGGTTTGGCTTTAAGGACCTCCCAGAGCATGAAAAAGAAGTGTACCAGGAAATGGCCAGGCAGGCCAAGGCAAACAAACAGAGTTATGGTGGATTGCGAAATGACCGTAGAGACTGTACTGGTCAGCTATTATCTGTGAGTATAAAAGAACAAGAAATTTGTTATCAGGAAGAATGAGCAATTACGGTATTTGAGAGGATGTATACAAATAATTATTATTGGTTTGGGATGAGTGGGTGGGGGGAGAGGGCAAAATGTTCTGCACTGAATCAAAATATGGCAACCAATTTGAATAACTATTGTTACTAGCCCTGTGTTTACAAAAGTGTTTTGACTTGTAAAAGAGGCCGTAGTCATTCCAGAACAATTGTCATTCAAATTGTTGGTTGTAATATTTTGATTTGGTGTTTAAAAATTTTTCAAACTCAGTCAAACATTTAAAAAATTGTAGTGAGTAACGTTGGGGGTACTCATTACTCATTATCTTAATGGAATTTTATACTCATTTTCTCGATAGAATTTCATATACATTTCTTGTATTTTCCTGTCCTTAAGTGTCCTTTTTTAGCCTCCAAATCTATTGTAAGTCATAAAGCAAAGTTATTAATATTTATGTTTATTGAATATGAGGAAATTTATATAGTTTTTTATTTCTTCCAACTGTAGCAAAGAGTTGATACTGTTAGCCTGAATGAAAACAAGCGACGCAGGCAGAGAGAAGAAGTGAAATCAGCCTGGCCTCCTGGAAAATGTAATCTTAAAGAAAATGCACTTAAAAACATTTTATTTTGATGTAGAAGACTGATGTTATTAGGACACCAAGAAACAGAAAATTGTGTGGATTGAGGGTAAACAAAAGTTAGGCAAAACTTAACTTTGAGGCCTGCAGGTCTGATTTCTTTGTGCTAATGTATGCTGCCCATCAATATGTAGCCTATTTGTTAGTCTGTTGTTGTGGATCATTGAGCAAGATTTTCCTTGTTTGCCAGCTGGATATTTCACAACGGCATTCTTCATGGTGGCATTTTAGCCCAACCTCATCAAGGAACTTTTGTCTCAGTAATCAGCTCATCAATAAAACATAGTTAAAACAGTATAATTCAAACTCATTCAGTATACTCACTAAGCAATGAAAGTTCATGAGAGCTCATGTGTTTAATATTGTGTTTAATTTTCAGTGGTCTGTGATGAGAGGTTCTTCTTCATTGGCTTTATGTCTTTGTGTCCAGCATCTTCTGATGACCTACAGCTACCTTGTGAGCTGGGGGTGGCGGAATTCTCTATCAACAGGGGTATTATCAACACCATGCACAGATTCATTCATCCAGGTAATGCTTGTGTATTTTTTTTTTTTTGTCAAATTCACATTCACATTTTCAGATATTTATTGCAGGGTAGTTGCAATTGTTTCCAAGACAAAGATTAGCAACAAGGCTCACTTCAAGCAATATGGAATTGTTGCCATACACCGAATTGAAATGTGATGACCAATGTGAATAACTACTGTTATGGACTGACTAGGCTTGTGTTCACGTAGAAACATAAAAGCATTTTCACATGTACTGTAAGAGAGGCATTAGGGATTCTAATTGGTTGCCACATTTCAATTTGGTGTATAATACTCTTTTATAACCAGGTTGGCAACTGTTTAATGTAGAATTGAATAGCAAGAAGCAAAGCATACATTTAGCATATATTAAGATCATGGTACTAGTATTTACTCAATAAAATTAAATGTCAGTAATAAAGGTCTGTAATGACTTTATGTATTTTAACAGGGGAAATACCACTTGGATACAGATATGAATGCATGAGTACTAGTAAGTAATGGAATGACTCAGTTTCAACCTTGAATACGATCATAATAAGATTCAATAGATCTATATATCTATACATACATATTTTATATACTATATCCTAAGAATCATGTGTTGTGATTGGCTGCATAAGGGAGTGACATTTTCTTTCTCAGCCCATCGTCCGGTTATATCCTGACGTGAGGCTCACTGTCATGTTATCCAAGTGCACACGTGAGAAAACAGATTGTTAAACAACAAAACAAATTGCAAAACAAGTGATAAAGTAAACAGGTAAAAAATGGTTATTTATGGGCCTAAAGTAGGTCCTGATAGGGGAACACTTTGCTCTCGGCCTAGATATTATGGCTTTTATGACTTCAAATATATGACACAGGCAAAAGAGAGCTACTTGGAAACTATTTTCCGTTCAAGCCATAATATTAATAACAAGTGAAACACTGTACTTTTTAGGTGAGAAAACTCACAAGATTCCTATAGAAGGTCTTGCGAGAGATGAAGATACCCACCGAAGAATATTATGGGACCTCTTGAGATTTGTAAATCCTGATGGACATTCAGTTTTTCCACCAGTATATAGCAGGGTAGGTTATTTTAGATTTGTGTGATAAGTACTGTAATACCATGATTATCGATATCCTGTGAATTCTGCAGTCACAAGCTGGCAGCGTGCTGAAATTAGATTTTTCTCTACAGTCAATCAAAAATGATCAGTCAGTACCTTTTATGTTCTTGACTGGCAGCAGAGAAAAACCAATTTCACAACAAGCCATTGGAATGTCTTAGTTCGCAGAATATGGAAAACCATGGTAAAAACTTATTAATTGCCTTCAACATTGTTTATACTCAAATTTCGAAAGTCACTAAATTGTGTCACTAAAGCTAATATCTTCAAGAGTCCACAAAAAGACTGTACAATGAAGTTTGAAGGCAATTCAGAGTTTGATAGGTCAAATTTTGATCAGTTAATTCATTTATCCATGTTCTGTTTTGTTTTCCTGTGTCTTAGGCATCAGAAACCAAACTAACAGAGGCCTGTCTTGACTGTTTAGCAAGAAATGCAGGTATGATTATTAACATAATTATTACCTTTTGTTCTTCCAATGGATCAAATACTATTAACCCATTTTAGCTGTGGCCAGTACAATTAATAGCTGTGTTTCAACTTTATTTGCAGAAATGCCAAACAGACTGAAAAAGGTTTATGAACTAGAGGGATTAATTACTGATTTGCATAGCCATATTGCAACAGAAGGGCAGTCGATATCCAAGGCTCAAGCTACTGATCTTATATCTACCACAGTCTTTGACTATGAACCAGGTGCAAGGTAAACTTAGCCCCTGTTATAACAGTGATGCCATTTTTATTACCAAATATATCATTATTTTTTGGGAGAATATGATGCCAAAATACCCAGTAAGTAGCAATTATTTGTACCCATTCAGGTTACATAACTTTCAAAACCTTCAAAACAGTAATTTGAGGTTACCCTCCCCTCCCCTAACATACTCAAGACTGGCTCAGCCTCCACCAGTTTTTCTCCCTCTTTCTCTCTCCCCTCCCCCTCCCTAACATATTCACGATGGGATTTCCAGGATATGCCCTGATGAGAGTCCATAATATCAGGTTTAATATTTAATACTTATTGATGACTGGGACCGAGGGAAATGGTGTGTTTTGTGATCCTGAAATGGCGATGTTTTCACAATGGGAATCCAAGGGAAATATTACCGTCTCAGGACCACAAAACACACTGCTTTCCCAAGGTTCAAGTGAATAAGTGTTTTGTTATATACCAAGTGTCAAAGAAAAAAAGGCAGTTATTTGATTTTTTGATTATTTGATTTCAAAAAACATAGAAAAGTGTACATTTCTGGGGAAATCAATCCTGGTATTGTCATTACTGGTCAATAACATATTGTTGCCGTCTGAAAGCCATCGGCAGGGAAACATCAAAACTAGTTCATGTTAACGTGATATCCTTTCGTCCAATCAGAGTACGAGAAAAATGGACTTTGATAGTGTTGGTATATAACAAAAATCAGTTTGTTTGGAAGTAAGGCTATTTTAAAATTCCGTCATAGTAAACCTTGGTTTATTAGTGAGTCCCATTATATTTCAACCCTTTTCCCAGATTTTCCTGGAGATTTTTACTCTAGTCTCTCTTGTACAGGGCAAAAATATTTACCGGTTTTTCACATCTAATTATTTCTTATGTTTTCAATAGATGTGAGTGGCATGATGAACAGGAAGTGAAGTATTGTGCACTAGGAACTGTCAAAAGATACAGGTACCAGCTCGTGTGTCATAAAATCCACAGGAAACCCATGCAAATATATTCTAGCACTTTATTTATGGGACTTCCACACTGCTGGTAGTGTTTGTTTCCTTGATTCCTTGACAATTATATCCTTCGTTTATGCCCTGGTAAGGTCCCTAACCTAATGTGCTTTCATTTGAGATGTGTTAGACAAGTGAAAGTCTGTTGTTCCAGACAACATACCTGGTAGAAGAGAAAAGTTCCTTGTTAAGATATTATTGTTAAAGCATGGTTTTTCCCTAGTTTTTCTTGCCTTTATACATGTACTTACTCCATACTATGTTCACAGTTTGCAAGACACATTTCAACTTGTATTTTTCTATTATGGGAGGAAATTCATTTCTTATTGCAAGGGAGAAAATGTGACAGAATTTTAATCCAAATCACGTTGGTGAAAAGTGAGACCCATAGTTTAGTTTCTGTCAATCATAAATATCAAACATACCGAACATGGCAGTAGCCTTCTTTGAAGTTAAAAAAATGTCTTCAAAATCCAAGACTGGGGCTTAGTAATGAAATTGGTGGTTAGGGTTTGATAAAATGGATGATGTATTAAAATATACTGTATTAAAACAAAGGTTTTTGCTTTTGTTTACAGTTACTGTATGGCAGACTTTCTTTGCCCCCATTATAATGTACCTCTATCTGTAAATCACGTGCCTGAGAGACCAGAGGGTTCTTTCTGCACAGTATTAAGTGGCCAAGAGAATAACACAGTAAATGGTAGCAGAAATAATAATAATAATAATGACGATGATGATGATGAAACCAACTTGTATGCATCATACAACAGAACAGATAGGCCACAAATGGGTAAGAAAGTTTATTCTTAAAGCTTGAGTATGCTCACTTTGTCGAGCGTTTTCTCGTACATCGGCCACATACTGCTCAATTTGGAGGACATAACAATAGTTTTCCAATTCACAGGAGATTGAAATTCTCTTGTTTCGCCTTCCAAAAAGAGCTGCTTTGATGTCACATTCAAGGGTCTATTTTTAAAAATGTCAGACTGATCCTGAAGTTTTGATTGCAACCTTTTGATTCACTACATTATTATAGTTTGTTTAATTATTTACACATTTTAAACCAATACTATTTGTCTGGTCATATATATAGATGGTGGTTCTGGGAATACCATGGAATCATTCCACAGATTCGGCCCTACCTACGAATCAGATGATATTCAGTCCTATAGAAATGGGACAGCTATTAATCCTCCAAGTCAACTACCTCAGTATAATTACCCTCAACGACCAAGCATTCCAGGAGGTGGTGGTGGCAGCAGCGCGCCGTTTGGACGTGGTAGAGGCAGAGGAAGAGGTGTACCTTCCAGTCAGTTTGTTCGTCAGCCAAACATGGCTGCAGCTCATTCAGTTGGATACAGCGGTAGCGAACCAGGTTTGTCAACCATCTAGATTATTACTGACAAAGACATGGTGGCCATGTTGGTGTTATCAACAACCTGAAGCTAATTAGAAGTTTCTTGTTAAAAGCCTCCAACATGGCCGGGATGACGTTACAACTTGCGAACAAAAAATTGTACTTTTTTGGTTTTCTTAAACGAAATTTAATTTATAAATTTTCTCGAGAAAGCGCCATATAGTTATTGGCAGTATTCTGCACCTCTGTTATTCCCTCCATTGACTTTACGACTAGCATTTCTCCTTCATCGGTTGTAAAATAAGCATCCTGAAGAAGACAGACTAAGATCCGTGGATTAGCTAAAATCAACCAAGTATGTCGCAGCAACAAAAAAAAAAAAAAAAAAAAAAAAAAAAGAAACAAACCGAAATTCTAAAGAAATAACAGTTCAGCAAGTATTTTAATCTTGTCTGTTCTTCTCCATAGGATATCCAGGAGGCGCTGCAAGACCGACGAGCAAGGCTCCTGTTTCAGGGTCTGTATTAAACTACGCAAGCAAGGGCCGAGGTGTATCGCGTATTCCAAACACAACCCCAAAGGTATATTCGGGCTCTGCTAATGCTCCTCATCCATCGTTCGCCCCACCACCTCCGTTGGCATGGCAACAGCCACCTGACCATTATCAACAACAACAACAACAACAACAAATACATCGGTTACAAAACCGACAGAAATATCAAGGACGAGGAGGAGGACCTTATCAAGAAAATAATGTATCCGGAAGGCGGAATGTCAGTGACGTCATGAACATGATGGCCCATATGAGCATGTTTGAGAATCAATAGCCAGTACTATAATGATATAATAATACGGTATTTATCAAAGGATTTGTTATATACTGTTCAAGTTAGTTCTATTTGCTTCAACCTTCGCCACCCGACTTACTATCACAAGTAAGAAAGCCGTGAGGAACTATGAGAAGCTTGTGTAATCTATAACCAGCTATATCAATAGCGCGACTTTCGTATGGGTGAGTGGAAAACAATGCGGTAAATTCGCAGTAGCTGTACTATCAACTATACCGTTTTTAACCGTAGACGTAACTAAGCGTTGTAATTGGATGAATTACTCGAATGCAATGGGGAGCCATTTCAGTATTACGTTAATCAGTGTCGTATCGTATACCCGCCAAACGTCAGTACCGTACGTTCCCCATCCATACGAAAGCCACTCTATAGTTTCGAAGAATATTCACTTTATTAGGCTGTTGTATATTTCGCCTGCTAAGACAATTCAGTTCCAGCCTTTACGTATTTAATTTTGAGCCACTCTTCTGTCGTTTTGAGTGGAGATATCGTAAAGTTGCTTTAAGATATTTCATTTGATCATGATTTATTTTCGTTCCCCTTAACTGGACCACTGGGATTTCATGCTTTTCTTTCTGTCGTTAAAGGGAAATGCATTCGTTATTTATTTCTCACTTATCTTACATATTGGCGGGCGTTTCGGACTCACCGAGTATGAAAGCTAAGCGTGGGCTCCCATTGCACGGACAGAAGCATAAATACAGACCTTTCGCAAATTCGCTCAGGTGACCCAATACTATGGTTCTAAATCGAAGTTGGATATAACAAAATACAGTAAATGTATAAACACATTAAGTCCAACCTCGACATGGAGTCATTGTTTCGTGGTCACTCAATCGAATCTGCAAAAGGTCTATAGCCCCAGAAAGCTCTAGCCGGCAATGTTTATACATGATTAGTAGTAAATGCATGCGTGTAGGACGAAAAAATATTGCATGTGCATGCTTCCATTATATAACCTAGTTAAGATTTTGATCTCTCCTTTGACCGTTAAAGGTAGCCCATCTAAGTAAGAGCGAAAAGCCAAAAGAAGGGGCTATTGTCTGGTCTAACTAATGACCCCGATGGAGTGCATACCATATATCCGTGACTGGAAAAGTTAACTTACAAAATGGTACTGAATTATTACAACGTTTTGTAAGTATGCGGTCTACCGAACTTACTAATTCGTGCAATTTCTAACTGTTTTGTTTTTTCACGGATATATGGTATGCAATATAGTAGCTAAGGAAATTGGAAAACTTTTCATTTCCGTCGCTTTTCTTACAGTTTCTTAAAATTTCGAGCTCAAGACTTTAATTAATAATAAAAAGTCAATAATTTGCAAGATATCCTTTAGCATTTTGCGAAGTAGGTTTCTCTGAGATCTGTAACGTCTGTAACGGCTGGAACCAACTCTGTGGATTTTTGAGCTGACGCTATGTTTTATTTTTCTGAACGGAAGCCGAAGCAGTGACGGATCTTGAATCTTGAAAAGAGCGGGAAGAGAGGAAAATATCATTGAACACTGACTAATTAAAAATGAAAGACAAAGCATCCTTGGTTCGGCAACTGCAAATATCTAACAAATGATTATTAACCAGTTCCCACTTAGGACATTATTCAACCCAACGAATTAATTCCCAGCAGTTAATTTAAATTGCGTCTCAGTTTGTGCTTAAATAATGTCCTTGGATTCACAAGGGGACAGCCCCCCTTTACACCCCTTACATCCACCACTCTGATTGGCTGAAACTGAGATTATGTACATATAATGGCAACGGCGTCCACGCCTTTCACAATTTACACAACTGCATGAGAGAAGGTCGTGATACTGATCCCGTCAAAAAAGTCAGTCATTCTTTAGACTCATTTTTACATAAGCTGAGTTACAGGTAAGGATCTTTTGATAAAAAGGTAAAACGTAAGAGAAGAATATGCTAGTCAAACAGACCATTCTCCAAAGTAGGCCCCCGCAAATTTAAATGACGTACCTGTACGTGTGTCTGGTCAAAACCTAAACCAGCGTTGGAAAGAGCACCTTTACTTTTGTTATCTTACCAGACAGAGTTTCGCGGTATCAGGTGTTATATCGGCCGCGCAGAGTAAGCCTCAGTTGAAAATTGACAAATTTACAGATTTCTATGACTGGGGTTCTGAGTGGCCCCCAGTCACTGGAAACTTCTAGTTTTTTTGTCAATTTTCAACTTAATTTTTCTCCGCCGATATAATACCTGATCTTCGACAATCTTTGTAAGTTACTAAAGGTGGTCTTTCTATCTATTACAAGCAAGTTATACTAAGGCTCCGTCTCTTACATCAGAGACCTGAAGTTAGGGTCCTAATCCCATTTCCCAGTCCCCAATTTGTCCAAATCTCATAGTCTACTAGTATGTCATGTTCAAATCTCAATCACATTCTCCAATTTTTCGATTGTTTTTTTTTTTTTTTTTTGTGAATCCCATTCCAAGTGCATAAAATCCCATTTTCCCAGCACAAACAAGGCGAATCTCAGCTCCCATTTACCTCTTCAGAACCTCTTAAATATACTCTCGATCGACTAGAGCAAAAAAAATGAAAAACGTACCGACTGGGCTTCCTGTTGTTTATGGTAAACTTTCGTAAACGTTTCCAATTTTATCATTATCTACGTCAAAAAACATGATTTAAAAAAAACATACAATAACGATCTTAGATATTTTGTTATTGTATTCTTTGTGTTTTGGTTTAATTTATTGAATGAAAATCGTTACCACAGGGATCCCAGACACCTAACTAGGTGCTCACAGCCTGTGGCCGCACCCAAGTGATGCGTTATGTCCATATATGGAGTACACTAATGCAGCGCGTTTCGATGTCATGGCGGTACAACATTTTGTTTCCTCGAGTTTTATACAGTAAAATCGTCTTCAAAATATAGACTTTCTTCTAATTATATTCGCCTTTAGGAGACATCTTAATGATTATGGAATAATGGTTCAACTTCTACTTGAGTTTGGCGCAGCTAGAAGCTGTTGAAGGCGTCTCAAAGTCTTCAGGAGTCAACAATTTACGTTTCTGGAGTCGATGTTGTCTTGTTCCGGTTGCGAATGTTTTTGTTACTGAATGGCAGCAAACAACTTGGTATGTTGTGCCTAGAAATGCTCTTAAAGTATTTTATCTTCCTGTATGTTATCTTTACTAAACCATTCACTGTTCTTGTGTTTAAAGTGTGAAAAAGCTCGCCGTTTTAGCCCTACCTTCATAACCTTCTGTTGTTGTCGAGTTTCACTCTAAATATACGAACTCTATTTGAAAATTCCAAGGTTTTCACGTCAAGACTTATACTTTTTCGACTTAAATAAGTCTTTCAAATGACATTCAGGATGTAATGGGTTGACTGGGTTTGTTGTAATTATTTTTTCAGGGCATGAAAGCTGATCCAGAGAAGCTCTTCTCAAAGCTTGATCGCATTGGCAAGGGATCTTTTGGTGAAGTTTTCAAGGGGTAAAGACAGTTTAACATGTTTTTATTTCACTTTCTCATGCTTTAACAGGACTGTATTGTGTAAGTTCTAATAGCTAATGATTACGTTCTAATATGAGGCTTTTTGATTTAGCATCGATAACCAAACGAACGCAGTGGTGGCGATAAAAATAATAGACTTGGAGGAAGCTGAAGACGAAATTGAAGATATCCAACAAGAAATTACTGTCTTGTCTCAGTGTGATAGTCCTTTCGTAACCAAATATCATGGCTCGTACTTAAAAGTAAGTATATATACTTCTTCTACCACTCTTATTCACGATCGTTTCGACCTGAAATCATACCAAATCCTTTCCATTTATATTTTATCAAAGTGTTCATCAAGGTAACCTCTGGTCTCTAGTAGAAGGTCTTCGAACTTCATATTTTTGCTCTGAAAATTTTCGTTTAAATACGACGTATATAGCCTACCTACCTACCTCTCTCGTGTGTATGCCCTATGGGTTGGGCAAACATCGTGTATATTTACATCGAGTTGTGCTGTAGATTTGACTTTATGCCGAAAATCGGTGAAAAATCTCATTGATGACAATCAAAAGATCGAAACCTTTTTCAAAACTTTGATATCTGATACTGCGGTGTTTTGTAGTCGACAACTTTTAGATCGAACACTTATATATTCTTTGAAGGGATGGGCATTTTATTTTTGAATTTAAAGATCAGAAGTTCTCTCGATCTCCTTGCGATATTTTGGTCATTAATTAAACTACGATTGAACAAAAGTTTATGTCGTCGATCGAGATAATCGTAGTCGAGGAATAAGACAAACAATTCGACAACTTGTATTGCACGATTTGTAAAATCCTAGGGATTTCTTTGAGAAAGTAGTTGTATTTCCTGCTGGTGTGTGTACAGCTTTGTCGTCATGGATGTATGTTGACATTGTTTGAAACTCAAGGTAATGCCCTCTCGCGATGTTTTCTTTGCAGTGGTTGGTCATGCTAAGGCATATATTGCTATTCCGATATATTATTTATATGGAAAGAATAAGAAGGGTTATAATTAAACATGACAGATCCCTCCCACACAAATAGTTTTGGAAACTTTTACTGACTTGCAGTGACTAAATAGTATGATTGACGAAAATGACTACGTAAAAGATATGCTATATTGATTTTAGAATCACCCCACCATCCAATTATTATTTATTGAGTTACTTAATCCTAAATAATGGCAAAAAATGTTGAGTGCAAACCGAATTTTTGCAGCTAATAGACAATTAAATGTCCAAAGTCTTCTCTCTCTCTTAAAAGTTGTAGAATATTCTAACACATCCTATCTAAAAGTTTAGAATTCAAAATCCTAATATGATTATGTATGTTGTAAAGAAATTAGGTGCAATATCAGGTCTAGTACTGAATGAGGAAGTTTATGAATTCATATTCATTGTTATAAATTTAATTTTTTTTAAACCCTAAAATAACTTCTAAGCCAATCAGAATTGTTCTAAATTAGCCTTAAGTGTATTCTGAACAACCATGCTCAATACTTTATGCAGTAGTATGTATTGTATGTCAGCCAATATTTTTCACAATGGCATATGTTATTAGATGATGTTAATGAAGCACTTGTGCTAAGCAATCAAGCAATATGTTCCAGCTATTTGTTTGTAGAACTTCTCTTGAATGTGGTTTTGTAATAGCGCAAACTCTAGTGAAGTCTGCAAAATGAAAAAAAACATTTTAAAAGATTTTAGTCTCCATGTGCAATACTCAGCTTTACCCCATAGTATAGAAATTAGGCCAGTTAGTGTTCATTGTATTTTATAATGGAAATATAGTATAATATAGTCTTATTTGTGTGTGTATATATGTTGTATTAACCACTTTGGGAAAAGCCTGGCTAGGCCTCTGTATGCT